>NC_140595.1:640498651-641070791 GCF_964204655.1 Triturus cristatus
GAATTCCATAGGTATTAATGCGAGGCTACGACTGTAACAGCTTTCCAGCAGTGCTTACAATGATAAGATATGACCCGCGCGTACACGTGTATGTGTGCAAGATGTGAATCGTGAATACTTTACACAAGTATATTTGCACTTGATAACTTTTCCCTTTTTCTCCAAGGGAAACATTTTTCCATATGGAGAATCCCCTTCCTTTACACACCATCAGATTCTCTTTGTGTTCCTTCCTTTTTCTCTCCATCGAAAGAGAGTAACTCCTACCCTTGACAGGAGTGAATCTCTTCGTGTAACCAGGTAGACAATGAGCAGCACAAAAGTTTGTGTTTATCCACTTTCCATGGCATTCCCTACTCGTGAATGTCTACATACAATCCAGAAGTGCAGTTACATGTGAGTTTATCCATTTACGACTGTCTCATGTTTTGTGAACTGCACAACATAATTTGCATCTGTAAGTCCTTTTTTGAGCGTACATAAGGTGTGCGACGGCTTTGTGGCTCTGATTGATGGCTTGAACTATTTTATAGTGCTTTGGCAGTTGTCAGACACGTGTGGAATGCGACCACGTCTGTGAAGGTACAAATTAAGACAGAAACAAAATCCGCACACAGATGCCATTCTTCAGCACTCTAACCCCCTTCACCCTTTCCGCTTTTATCTGTCTCTGACATTTCATTACAATCTGGAGACATATCCCACCTACAATGCAGATCCTGAAAGAATGGAATTTCATTCCTTAGTGCTTCAGCAGAGAACTGCAGGCAGATAAGGTCTGCATGCAAGTAGAGCTCTTGAACTGTAGATAAGGCTAAGTGTCACCCAGGGAGATTAAATAGAATAAAACCGATAAAGTTATCTTCCAGTGCTATTCTTTGGAGCTACAGCATGTCTGCTACAAAAAAGTATCCTACCCGCCATTTATTGCAAGAGACCATGGGCCAAATGTACGCACATTGGATTCGCTAAAAGTGGTTGCAGTTTGTGCACCGACTTTGACCAAATTCAACGGTATGTTGTGGACCGGCCTATGTACCAATGGGTGGGTTGCAATTCGGCCTACCTCATGAATATTAATAAGGTAGGTTGCAAATTGCGACCGACTACGATTCGCTGTCATCACAGCGATGTTAGCCTACTGGGGTCAGCAGACCACCATGTCTGTGATTACTTTTAAATAAAGCTATTTTTAGGTCTCGCCTGACCCAGCGCATGTGCTGGTCTGGCAAGACTTATTGAGAGGGCTCCAAAAAGTGCTACCAGGCCAGCCTGGAGCTACAGTGCATGGGCGCGGGCGCGCGCGCCGTGCTTGGCCGCGATTACCTTCACTTTCGCGGCCTCACGGCCGCTTTGATGTTTGATCGCGATCACTTTCACTTTCGCGGCCGCACGGCCGCTTTGCATAGCGAATAGGTCTCGCTTTTGGGACCTTATAAGTATTTAGTTATGCAACTGTTGCATGGCTAAACACTTATAAGGTCCCAAAGGCGAGACCTATTGGCTATGCCAATGCTTGTTTTTATTGCAGCCTGTTTTCCTTAAAGGGGAATGTGATGCATTTATTAAAAAAAAAAAAGTTTGTTAAACATTTTTTTAAAGTATGCAATGGTCTCAGACAGGGCCAGACAGGCGTTTCAGTAGGATGGCAGTCTGGGGGCCGATTTCACTATTGTGGGTGCCGGTTTTTTGCTTGCGTCCTGCCAGCCACATTCCAACTTGCAGCCCCAAATAAATGATGCAAAAACAAATGATTTCAAAGCATGCTTAAAGCATACTGTAAAACCATTTGAAAGACGGTGAAAGGCGATTATGCGCCAAGGCTGGATATCTACAATTTATAACAACACAGTTCCCTTTAATTCTCTTTCTCAGGTGCCAATCCAACTCACCCTTGTGACAATAAGGAGCATGTTTTCATAATTCGAGATATTGAAGTTAAATGTCTAAAGAGCCCAAGACACACCTTATTTGATATTTCTCAGTTGACTCTATAGCAGAAGACGCCGGCACAGGAACATTTGCAAAGACAGCCACATAAAGCATGCTACAGGAGGTAGGTTAAAGCACAGTGGTTATAACTCTATAATCTTGCTTATAAGGTACCTCCCTGCGACTCACACCCCGAGCAGGGTGCTCATGCCTCCCAGGTGTGAATGAGATGGCACAGCATTGATGTAGAGCAGAGACACGGGTCATGAGTGGGGCAGTAGGGTTCCTAATGGCCGGGTTTGCCTCCATCCGTGGTGCCATCAGGATTACAATTTGCTTCTCCAGGCCCCCAAAGCTCTACAAGAGGGCTTACACAGGACTCAATTATGGTTTTCAGCTTTGAAAAAAACATATCCAAGTTAGGGTCACATTTTCTGGCTCTGTTAACCTCGAATGTACCAGTCTGATGGAGGTTCATCAAGCGGCTCGATGGGTGCTCCACCTGGGCTTGCGATTATCTTGATCTTTTCTTCATTTTGGTAGCAGGACCAGAATCTGTGTGGTTTGAACATTCGAAAGCAATCGACTCAGGTTCAAGGACTGGGTGGGCAATACCTATTATCCCATCAGCTGTCCTTCTCCCTCAGTTTATAGCTAGTGACACATTGCGAAACAGGGACAGAGGCATTTATTCCAGGCCGAACTCTATAGAGATAACTCCCACCACCTGGGGCCAGAGAGGTGCTACTTTAAGGCTCACTGGTCAGTCTAGTGAAGGCTCTTTCATCTTTACCCTTTATAAAGAGGATCATGAGGTAGAAGGTAGAGGGTTTATAGTTATGAATTCCAACTAATATACAAAGCCAAATTTGATTGACTAATCAAAGCAGTCCTAGAGGCTGGATCTAACAAGTGAAAGTTGAGCTAACAGTACCTTGAGGTTATGGTCTCACCGATTCAAGATGAGTGGTCCAATCTCCTTTTGTCTCTGACGGGTGACTGATGCACACAGGGCCAGTGTTGGCCAATCTGCAGCGCCAAGAGCATCCTGCATGCGCCCCGCTCAGGGGAGATGCAACTCCTTTTCAAGTGCCCAGCAGAGAGTCCCACCTCCAGGCAGCCGATCATGCCCCTCATCTTTGTGGGCGATAAAGTCAAATCCTCAGCAAAAAGGGAGAGAGTCCCATGTGGTGGAAGGGGGACATAAAGCCTTTTATTGAACTCAGCATATAATCTTGCCTCTAGGCAACAGCTGAATCCCCACAGGATTTTTGCCAATGAAGTCCAAGCCTCAGGGTTATCTTTGTGGTTTACTGATATTTTGTAGCTGTAAGTGTTGCTTCCTGCAGGAGCACCAGCGCTCAGCCACGGCCAGAGTACTTGCATCAGTTCTGGTTACAAATGCAGCTCCAGCTTCAGACAATTCCAAAAATGTCTCACTAATCGCCAGGCGGCCAATGCTGAATGCTCAGTTCATGTGGCCATTTTTGAACTCAAAAATCCTTTGGAGGTAAATTGTTGCATGACGAAAAGCGTCCAATAGGAACAATGCAGGTCTTTCGACATGTCACAGCGAATCAGGTAAACAACCTAGAGCTAGAGATCCCTCTATACTCTCAGTGGAGTAGAGCTGTGGGAGTCTCCCACAGCTCTACTCACTCTGACACTGCTCCTCTTTCGATCCCCTTCTCACTGGGTGCAATACTCTTTTGTTCACTAGATCTTTTGCTTCCTTCAGACAGTTTTTTGCGAGCAATGAACAAAGGTGGCAGTTAAAAAACTTCACTTTACTCACTCTTATGTAGGTGAGATTGTTAGAATCCTTGTCATGCATATAAATGATGAACAGGTAGCGCTGAGGTGTTTGGAAGAGTTTATTGCAGAAAATCCATCTCTGGGATTATTCCCAGGGTCAGGAGTGCACATTTCTGCACGGGAATTCACTGGGAAGTTGGTGTGCGTGCACAGATATAAATATTTTTCTGCTCCGAGCGGTTCTTCCTTGTCACCAGGGTTTCTCAGGCGCCGGTATTGCCCACGGCTCTCGCTCTTTGATACGTGACGTAGCCGCTTTTTTTTTTAACCTTTGGCGGAAGCAGGAAGCAGAAGAAGTTGCAGTGTTTCTTCCGGCACAGCGATGGCGGATCGGAGCGCGGGAGAAGACTGGCCTCAACGGCCACCGGAGGAAACCGGAGCAGAAGGTGGGGGACCAGGGGGCGATGGTCCCACTAGAAGACGAAGCAGCAACGCAGGGACCAGCCCGGAGCAGATAATGGGCATGGGAGGAGTGCTTCTACGTGGGTTCATTGAAGACCGTGTGGAGAGGACCTGCAGTAAGGAAAAGGTCAGCCAGGCAAAGCAAGAGCTGGGAGGAAATGAGATGACCATTGATCCCTCCATTAAGCGCCTGATCGAGTGTCTACGCAAAATCGGCGATGAGCTAGACGGGAACATGGAGCTGCAGAGAACGATCGATCAGGTGCCAACCAACTCTCCCAGAAAGGTTTTCTTCCAGGTTGCCTGTCAGATGTTTGCAGATGGGTCTTTCAACTGGGGGCGTGTGGTAGCACTCTTTTACTTTGCCTGCAAACTGGTCCAAAAGGCTCTCCTCTCCAATGTTCCAGAGCTGATCCGCACTATTTTCAACTGGACCATGGATTATCTACGCGATAACTTGCTAGAGTGGATTCGGGATCAGGGAGGATGGGAGAGTCTGTTTGGTACACCAACGTGGCAGACCCTTGGCATCTTTGTAGCTGGAGTACTGACGGCCTCCCTCACCTTCTGGAAGTTTTCTTAGGATTGTGTGAAAGCATTAACCTAGCACATCCCAAAGTGGACGCTGAGCTTCCTTTGCTAATGCCGGACTGTGCTGATCGGGCACTTCTGTTCATCATCAATTGCAAATGGCCCTGTGAATTCTTCATACTTTTACACAAATTCCTTGTGCCTTTTTTAAGAAGAAAATATGAAAGACATTTTTGTTTTTTAATTACTGTTTCAATTTGTTTACTTGAACAAATCCTTTTCTTGATATAAATATTTGTATCCAGTGGACCTGGTTGGATGTTTACTCCAGTCAAGGGCAGGATTATATCATCACCAGGTTGCGTATGAGCCATTAACATCACCAGCATGAAAGCATCACTATGAACCATGTTAGACCCTGACTTTAGATTGTACCAGCATCTCTGTGCCTTCTTGATCATTCTTCGTGTACCTTACACTAACTATACATCACTTCCTCCACTCCCCTTTTGACTCCTATTCGATTTTTCGGTGCAGGCGGCAAGATGGGAGGGAATCTTGTCTGTCTTCTTCTAAGTGGCTTCTGCTCCTGAATGGGGAGTAGGCATGATTGGTGTCTGGCCAGGCCAAGTGACCTTAGACTCTGCATCATGTACACTTGTGACTGCATGAGGTCAGATTTAGCCTAGCAGGAAAGGTCAATGGGAGGAGCATGGATTTTGGATATGTGTAGATAAATAATTCCGTTATGGCCACCTTAGTTTCGGTTTATATTTCATCTGAGTACCAGCTTAGATGAAAGGTTTTTGCCTCAAACATTCTGGCTCTTATTTAGATCTTTGGTGGCAATAACCCCGCACAAACTTCTGGAAAAGTTCCTTACGGGGTAAAGTTTAAGAGGAGGGAATGACAGTAAGTTATGCACCTGTGCGGCTGATGTTTCTCAGTTGAAGTGACCACCTCTGCAGTCAGATGAGCCCAGTGAACATTTCTGGTAAAAGAAAAAAACCCAGAAATTTCTGCCTCTGCTCGTCTAGTTTTCTCCTCTATGTGTGGGACTGCAAAAGTATTCCCAAAACGAAGGATACAATGTCAGTGCCCACAAATCTAGTGTTCATACCATGCTGGGGACGGTGGGTGCGCTGCACCGTTGAGGCAGCACTATGAATTTCAATGAACGTCTACCAAACTTCAACAAAGGAGTATTAATTTAATTTATTTTGCATTTTTCTATAGAACCCGCTACCAAGTGTTGTGTGGGCTTTACTTTAAAACATAACTGTGGAGAACTAATGTCTCAAATGTGATTGAATGTGTTCGTTTGCATTAAAAATAACAGGTATACGATTCTTTAGACTGTTTTAGTCTTACTAAAAAACAAAAAAACAAGCTGAGCTCTAAAAATAAACATTATATGTTACAATAGACTGACAATGCACAAAGGTTTAGGCAAAACAGTTTTGTTAGAAAATAGAAGGCGGAGGGAGCAGAAAGGAAAGATCGAGTGGAGGATAGTGGTAGCATATTTTAATATAGACAAGGAAGGGAACTGGGGTATGCAGTTAAGCAGAGAGCGAAGGCTCCAACAGTATTATTGGACTGAATTAAGAGAAGCAGCCGACTGAAGGGCGAGAAAGGTGGTGGCAGAGGCAAGTTACTCGGACGGGCATAGTTACAGATCAGCTACCCTAGCTCAAGGGGTAAAATCACCAACATTTGTAGGTCTCATCGAAAGACAACATTTAGCTGTCTTTGGTCGAATACTTATTGTTGGACATGGCCCTTGCTGCAGGGTTACCTTCCTCCTACTCTTTTTCTGACCTTTTTTGTTGGCTTTGGGACTCTGGGCAATTGACCACTGCTAATCAGGGCTAAAGTGTGTACGCTTTCTACTTTAAACATGCTAACATTGTCTTATCCACAATTGGCATATTTAATTTACTTGTAAGTCCCTAGTCAAGTGCACTGTTTGTGCCCAGGGCCAGTAAATTAAATGCTATTAGTGGTCCTGCAGCACTGATTGTGCAACCCACTCAGTAGCCCTTTGAACATGGATTAGGCCTGACATTACAGAGCCTTTGTGTGCCGTTTTAAACTGTCATTTCGATCTGGCTAGTTAACCTGCTTGTCAAGCCAAACCATTCCGTTGTATTACATGTAAGTCACCCCTAAGGTAGGACCTATGTAGCCCCATGGTCAGGGTGCGGTATATTTAATATGCAAGACATGTACTTTTGAGCTTTATATGTTCTCGTAGTGAAAGACTGCTAAATTCATTTACAACTACTACAAGGCCTATCTCTCCCATAGGTTAACATGAGGATTGCCTTAAAACATCTTTTAAGTGTAATTTCTCATTGGAAGCAGATAGAAAATTGGAGTTTGGTGTCTCTGAACTCACCCTTTAAAAACACCTGTTTAAGTAAAGTTGTTTTTTAAATTGCAGGTTTGAAAATGCCACTTTTAGAAAGTTAGCATTTTCTTACTTTAACCATTCTGTGCCTCTGCCTGTCTCTGAATACACGTCTAGGTTAGAGTGACAGATGGGCTTTGTGCTTTCCCTATAGACAGTCACACAAAGACAGCTGGGGTATGAAATTTGCATCTTGATGGCCCATCCCCAGGCTGATGAGCCTTCCTGAGGTAGATTGGGAGGGAAGAGCTGACACTTACGCCTGAATAGAGCCGTGCCTGTCCCCACACAAAGAGTTGCATACACCCCTGTGGTGTGTTTGGAGCGAGGGCAGGAAAGGCAGGGACCTTGTGGTCTTCGAAGGCCTCTTTAATGTCTCTCCCACTTCAAAGACACATTTGTGTATAAGTACTGGACCCTGACACCATTAAATCAGAACTTTGCTGGAATCAAGGGCATTCTGCCTGGAAGAAGAGCTGCGTCCTGCAGAAGGGACTGCCACTTTGCTGCTTGCTCTGCTGTGTTAGCTTGCTGCCGGCTAATTGCTGTACTGTAGGAGGGACTGCCACTTTGCAACTGGCTCTGATGTGTTGGCCTGCTACCTGCTGCTCCCTGCTGGGAGTAAGAGGGAGTGGACCGGCTCTCTACATCTTTGAACCCAGGATTCACCAAGGTCTTTCTGACTTGCCTCCTGTTCTTCTGAAGTCTCAGGGACACAAAAGACTTCTTGCAACTTCCTGGTGCTGCACAACTCTGCCATCTGTGAATCCTACCCTTGCCTGAGGTGTTCCCTCGAGTCCTCGGACTCAGAAGTGGGGTTTTCAGCTGTTTTGACAGCGATCCAATCGCTGAAGCCACTGAACGATGACATCGCAGCCTGACATCGACGCAGCATCTGTGTATCGAAAAAGGGTTCAACACTGGACCTTCCATCGAACTTTGGATTTGCACCCGTCCCTCATGTCCTCAAGTAACCTTGTGACTTCTAAGCACTGTTTTCATATTTAATGTTTAAAAACTCATATCTCGACTTCTATATATTGGACTTTTGTAGTTTTCATCTTGCTTCAATCAGATAAATATTCTGTATTTTTCTAAACTGCAATAGAGTCTTTTTGTGGTGTTTTCATTGAGTGAATTTAATTAAAGTGTGCACAAATACTTTACACATTGCCTCCTAAATTAAGGCTGACTCCTCTGTGCCAAGCTGCCAGAGGATGAGCACAGGTTAATTTAGGGTGTGTATCTGACTTACCCTGACTAGAGTGGTGGTCCCTACTTGGACAGAGTGCATACCTCTGGCAACTAGAGCCCCTATTTCTAACACGAATTATGTATGTTATCAATACTTACAGTGAGCTTTGGGCCACTCCATTGCTTACCATTGGTTGGCTTTCCTGTTACTCCTGTTTGACTGCTTCCTATTCTATGGCATTTCTTCCTCTACTTGTGTTTGTCCCTCCCTTGGAACACAGCTTCTTTACCATCCTTTAGATAATTTTCATCATTTCACAATTCACATCAGGCAACAACTTTTTTCTTTTTCTTCAAGCAACTAGTTTTTTTTTGCTTAGCACACCGTAGGTATGTATGTGTTTTCTTATTCGATCCTCAATATTGTATTTCCCCCTCATATCGCTGCATCATACACTCATTGTTTTGCTCCCAACCATTCTTAGGTCATCCGTAAAAGCACATTCACATGTATATTTTTCCAGGTTTTAATAAAGAGCAGTTTTTATAGGGTGACTTTCTCTTGCCTTCTGTGTGTTGTATGGAAGCCCAGGTTTTTCAACTCAAAGGCAGTATTTATGGTACATGAGAGGGGTGGGCTACTGAACTCATTCAGCCTGTATCTGTGGCAGAATGATTACTTACAATGACTGGATAGGAGATTTCTCTTGTCCCAGACTGCCATAAATATTCTCCCTGGACTGCTGCAGAGACCAAATTGCAAGAGGATGTGTTACAGTTCAGGGTCTTGTGGAACATAAATGGCAAGCATTTTCTTTTACATTCTGACACTTCCTCAGACAGTTGCTTTTTTAGATACTCAGAGTTCCCAGAATGAAATATGTAAAATAAAGATTGAATTCAATTTTAATTTTTGAGATACCATAAATTATACAAATAATCCAATTGCCAGCACACCAATCACTCAATAAAACAATGTCACATGCTCATTGTAATTAATTCATTTGTTGATTGCTCCAAATATTCAACATGCAGCCAGCCAACAAATGTATTGTCACAGTCTCTGTATACTGTTTGCCTTCACCAGGGCTGTAAAACTAGAATCAGTATTCTCCAAGGTGGGATTAAACTGTACATTTCCTAGGAAGTTCATAATGGTGACAGTGGATAGTTTGATCTCCTTTTCATTTACTTCTTTTCTTGCTTTCACCCTTTAGATGTTTCAAGTAAATCAGGTGTCTGTACACCTTTCAGTAAGTGGTCATGCTCTCAGTTTCTTTCCGGTTTTGTTTTATTTTGTTTTTCTGGAGTGTCCATAGCTTTCAGCTTGTTTTCAATTTTGTTTTCTTTCCACAGATACACCAGGATTCTCCTTAATGGCGAGGCAATAACTAGGGGTGGGTGATAAATTCCACTCCGCTGATGGAGTTCGCAGAGTTTTGCCTAGTCTGCTGTATGCTTGTAAAATGTGGAGTACTGACAAAACTATGCCAAATGTTGCATGATGGAGGTTTTTCTCACACACAGCGTGCCAACTGTAAGTTGGCGAATGCGGGTGAGAATTGGCATCCCCGAGTGTGATTTTCAGGTCCTAGGAGAGCACCTGGTGATATTTTCCCAACACAGGCGGTCGTCACCATTCATGGTGGGAAAGCTGCCACTCAAGCAGATAGTCTACCAGAGCGGCAGGAAAACCAACTTGAGAATCAGCACCCTCTGGCTCGCCCTGTGGTGCGGTTCACATTGATTTTTCAGCATGGAGCAAGCTGCTAGCACTAACAATCAGCACAAGCAGCATGACATGCTGATTGTCATCCATCTGCGGAACTCCACGTAATCTCGCAGTGTTTTCATGTACTTCCGCCCACCCCTAGCAATAACTTCAACTTCTAGCCCTTAATAGATAAGAAGGCAATTTCTTTTAGTTCACTTCTAAGATCCCCTTCCTGAAATCAAGTTAATGTGGAGCTCGAAGGCTCGTGATCAAAACAATTTATTTTTCCCGTGAAGGAAAGCTTCTTATGGTGAACATGCTAAATCGATTCATTTGCAAAAGTTTTCTGCAGCTGTACATTCAAGGAAAACACGTATTGAACTATAGATTCACTGGGTGTTTACCCAAGGCCTCATTTCAGTAGCAGAGGTGTTCCTGAGAACAGAAAGTTTCAACTGATAAGTGCCTCATGCTGTGCTATGAAAATATCGAATTTAAAGTAATTTATTTAAAGTAGCAAAATAGTTAGAAATAGTATATTATTAAATAGTTTTAATTAGTTCTTTATTTACATATCTATCCTATCTATCTATCTATCTATCTATCTATCTATCTATCTATCTATCTATCTATGTAATATATCTATTAAATATGCCACCAACAACTGAACAGAATGAACTTAATTTAAACTATTAACCTTAAAGTAAAACATTAATGTTAACATAACAAATTAAATGAAGATAGGAATGTTACAGTGCCACTGTTTTTACTAAGAACACAAGCCCCTCTAGCTACATAACCGCCCTCCCAGCCTTAGAATTTAGGGGTACATAGGACCAAGTGAAGGCCACTCAATCACACTTAATTCTCCCTTCCTGACCCTCCATATGTATCTGAACGCAAGAGGTTACCTCTGGGGAAAACTTTGCAAGTCCACCTCCTGTGAACATGAACTTACTGTCCTGGAACATTGCTGTGCTCAAATCTATTCTTGCTGATCTTGATTGGGGAGACTTTATAGACTCTTTTGACATTTGCATATTTCAAAAGACATGGTGCACAGCTCCTGTATTTAGAACAGGGTTCACTAATTTCTCATACAATGCTTTAATCTTGGGGAAGGAGTGCCGTGCTGGTGGGCTCACTATCTGGGTTAAAACCACGCTTACTTGTGAAATATTAACCCTACCCTTGACTTCACCTGACAGTTTAGGGCTAAAATTGGTTCCCTCTAATACATTTTCAATGTTAATACCAGAACTGGGGACCACCACAAGAAATTATTAATTGATTTTATAATACAAATATTTTAGAGGAGTACCTCTCGGATATCCTGCCGGGTGGATCGACCATTGACACGGGTAAGTTCAATGTCACTTACAAACCTAATGATTGTGAAGGTTATTGTATCTCACAGGATGAGGGTAAGGCACGAGGAATCCCCCAATTAGGCCTAGAGCCATTGAAAAATGTTTCCACTCTGGCAAGTTTTTACTAGGCCTTAGAGCGTGTAATGGTAGGTCCCCCTCAGATGTGGGGGGCAAGCATACCTTCAAGTGCTATAATTCCACTAGCAGAATCAATTATATATTTGTCTTCCAGAACTTATGGCCACTTGCACAGGACATGATGATTATCCCCAAGACAGACAGTGACCACAGTGCTCTGCATCTGGAGATGAGAGCTGTCCTCCTCACTAAGGGTGATTGCTCCCTATCTAAGCAGCAGGGGGATCTTGCCCTTACCAACAAAATGTGGGCCTTAAAATGGTCCACTGATTCTTGCCACCCCACTACTATGGTCAAGATATATGTGAAGGTCGGTGACACTATTGAACTCATGATTGAATCAGATCGTGAAGGTGACACCCCAGTGGATTGTCTAAAACTCCATGACAATATCCTCAATAAATAGGGCGTCCACTTGTTCAAAGAATATAAAGGACCTCCCAAGGGAGGGAAAAAGCACCCTGGGTTCACTAAACAATATAGCCTAGCAAAGTCTATAGTTGTAACTCTATCAAATATAAGAATAGTGACTTAATAATAAAAGCTAGAAGGAAGTATGAACAACAACAAAAAAAAGCAAGATCAGCCTGGGAGTCTGATGTGTGGGATGAACCTTGTCACCGCAGCGAGGACTAGAGACACAAAATCCTTTTGGAACATCCTAGCTAATTGCAGACAATCTGCCACAACCTATGTTGATTATTTCAAGCAGACAAAAACATGGGACAACCCTTTTGAGAAACTTTATTCCGATAAGGAAACACACCCAATTGATATCTCCAATCTGAAGCAGCCAACTCCTAGGAACAGCAAATTGCTCTCACATTTTCTCTTGGTGAGTCGCTTGAGGCCGTAGCTGTTCCACTGACATTGTGGGTTCGACACTTAGGGTGGACACTTGTGCAGGATACATAAATCCTTCTTCATTGATAGATTTGCCGGGTACAACTACTTTTAAATCAGCACTATCCAGAATAAGAAAGAACCCCTCTAATTTACTTAATGGGATGCTCTTGCTCATCCTGGTCTGTAGGGGTGGAAAAAGGCTAGTCCATCAACTAAATAGTTGTATAATCTGGAAGTAAGCGCAGGAGTTTTCAACATCATCAGGCTCTCAATTATCTTACTTTTACTCTTGTCTAGTACACCTGGATTCTGCTAGCCAACGATTATTAGTTAAACTGCGCTTCCGGAGTTGTGTGTGCAATGATGTCTGTCTGTTGCGGGTGCCAGATGCCGGAATAAACAAAAACCTCACACGCAAGTAACAGAACATCCAGAACGCCGCCGCAAGACAGATCCTCAACCTGCCAAGACACTGCCACATCTCCCAGAACCTGCGCACACTCCACTGGCTTCCTATCGAAGCTTGAGTCACCTTCAAGATACTCACCCACGCTCACAAGGCCCTCCACAACACCGGACCAGCATACCTGAACAACCGACTCAACTTCCACGCACCACAAAGGACCCTACGATCAGCCCAGCTCTCCTATTCCGTGGTCCCCTGCACCAGAAAGACGAGATCAGGCGACCACTCCTTCTCCTTCCTCGCGGACAGAGCCTGGAATGCCTCCCACTCCACCTCAGACAGACAACATCTCTCCCCATCTTCACAAGAAACCTCAAAACCTGGCTCCTCGACAGATCCCCTCCTTGATGGACTGGAACCTGCAAAACCCCCCTCCCCCAGCGCCTTGAGACCCTCACAGGTGAGTAGTAGCGCTTAACAAACATGTGAAACACGTGATTGAAACACGTGATTGAGATGTGTAGATTCTGTGTTTATGCTGGGTATGCACATTGTGTAAAATAGCATCTGCTGTGTGTGGGCCATCAACATCATAACAAAAGAAGTAATATTACTTAAGCTTCAAAGGTTTTGATCTCTTGACATCACTGAAAGTGACAACATATGGCCTTTGGACGTATTGCCACTTACTAGTGAATGAAGTGTGGGAAAGAAAATAATTAAATCCTACAATAAATGGTGAACTAATAATAATTTAAAGGTCTAAGACAAGCAGATAAAACGCAGGCATAGAAATGATAAACAAAAGCATACAGTGGCCACCCCTAACTGACCATGCTGTGCTCACTTATTGTGCTGCAGAATGGTTGATCATTAGTTCCCGGCTGGTTCCTGGGGGAGGAGGGTGATGCCAAGAATGCAATTTTCACTGCTACATCAGTGGCACAGTAAAATACGACAACTCAGAAAGGTGTCTATCTCTGGAGCATACATGGTTCTAGGGAACCCGGAGTTGTCTCAACAGTGACCTCTGGCGAGCACAGAGCAGAACTGCCCTGTTCGCAGTAGCACGTGCCACGTGTGTTGTTTGCGTAGGGATTATGAATGAAAAGGCCTTTTGTAGCAAGATGCAAAGCATTTCAAGCCTCTTCTGTGTAACGCGGAGAGGAAGCCCGCCTCCTCTAATAGAAGCGCCTAATCCCAGATTAAACACCTCCGTTCACCCTTTTTCATATTTTGTCTGTATTGTTTTGCTGTTCTGTCTTGATGCTTGCGATTCTGTGCACATCTGGTGCTTGGAAGTCTGTTTTCCCTGGCCGTAGGCAAACAACACATCAATACATATAATATGTGCATACTAATACTCTCCTCCTGTGATAGCCCCCTCAGGCGCCTACACTCTTTCTTTGAGAGACTAAAAGAATATGCAATGTTCAGACATACCGTGGACCTCTGGGGAGCTCTGTCTGTTTCTGCGAGGTTGGCGGGTTTCTGATTTGTTTTCCCTTCTGTGTGCTTGCTGCATTTGTTGCTACTATGCTTTTATCCAGTGCATATCCATAGACTGATCATGGAAGCCAGGAGTTAATGACAAGGAACCCCAGCTCACTTGTTGTGCTTCGTCCAGTGGCACTCACGCACCTGTGAAAGAGGCAGGTTTCCTCTACAGAAACCGAGAGGCCCTCATCACCCTGGTGCTTCTGAAAGGCTGGCAAGGATCTGCCAAAGCCAATCAACTAGTAAGCAGAGCCTGCCGTATGACTGACTCTGCACCAGCCCTACCGATCTGTCAGCAAATCTAATGGATATTTATGATTGCTCATTTGCTTCCATCACTCTGACTTCATATGGATCTGCCTAAAATATAACAGAAAAATGCTGTAACTTTGTGCATTCTAAAAATCTGGGATTCTCTTCCGATGTCTACTCAAAAGATCTCTTCCCACTCAGTAGTATATAAAACTATTCACCTCTGCTAATTGTCATCTGGAAACACTTAGAGAAGCACGGGATACCTCTGTGAGGTCCCTCCCTCCCTACCTCCCTCCCCCCCCCCCCTCCCTCCCTCCCTCCCTTCCTCCTCCCTCCCTCCCTCCCTCCCTCCTCTTCCTTCCTTCCTTCCTTCCTTCCTTCCTTCCTTCCTTCCTTCCTTCCTTCCTTCCTCCCTCCCCTCCCTCCCTCCCTCCCTCCCTCCCTTCCTCCCTCCCTCCCTCCTTCCTTCCTTTCCTTCCTTCCTTCCTTCCTTCCTTCCTTCCTTCCTTCCTTCCTTCCTTCCTTCCTTCCTTCCTTCCTTCCTTCCTTCCTTCCTTCCTTCCTTCCTTCCTTCCTTCCTTCCTTCCTTCCTTCCTTCCTCCCTCCCTCCCTTCCTTCCTCCCTCCCTTCCTTCCTTCCTTCCTTCCTTCCTTCCTTCCTCACCTTTCCTGAAAGAATACACCTTTTATTCCCAATGTCAGTCTTTCTTTAGGGTTAAATAATTGAACATAAGCCGGCAATATGAAAAACATAACCATCTATGCATTATGCCAAATATTACCAACATGAAATATGAGTATTCACTGTGCCACTGGATCTAAGCTACACCCAACTGAAGAGCCCCAGTCAGGGTGAATCGGGTCTTGGTTTGCTTGTGTTCCAGTTCAAGGATGACCCAGCCTAGCAGTTTGGGCTGGACTGTTCGTTCCTATTGGAGCAGGGTCAAGACTGATTTGCATACGGCTGGGTCCAAACTGAGGTAGCATGGTGGGCAAAAGAATTATGGGTTGGAATGCTACCCCGAGTGATTGCCAGTGCTTAGACTTATTGTAAGCGTTCCTCCCTTACCTTTTGTGTGTGAGAAAGGGCAAGGTCTATCCAGGATTGGTAGTAATGTACCTGAAGATAACCCCATATATTACAATTCTGGGTCTATGGGGTCTACCCGGCAGGTGTGATGGTAGAACCGAGGAATATCAAAAAGATATCCAATGAATGACCAGAAGAACCACAGTAGTGGGTCTATAAGGACATTAGAGCAAAGATGGTTGTGAGAAGTTGGCCTGGCATATGCTGGTCACTAGTTATAGTGGCCACCTTGCACCAGTCCAATTCGACTCTTATGGTAGATAGGTTTAAGACAACCTTTTAAAGAAAGCTATCCTAGTGGTAGCTGTGGAGAGCAGCCTTCAGGCTAAGTCTCTGAGGAATGTAAAGCAGCTTGTTTTACCTTATAATCTTTTGAATTACCAAATGAAAGGACACCACACAGGTATATATATCAAATATATATGTATTTATTTCTAGACATAGTCTACTAATCTCTTTATGAGATTAGAAGCCAGGAACACATTCAAATATCAACGTTTCACAATAAGTTAAGC
This sequence comes from Triturus cristatus, assembly GCF_964204655.1. NCBI lineage: Eukaryota > Metazoa > Chordata > Amphibia > Caudata > Salamandridae > Triturus > Triturus cristatus. The sequence goes on from NC_140595.1 coordinate 640,514,769, forward strand.
ACAAATATGGCTGGGGCCCTAGGGGCGTACCAGACCATATACTAAAAAAGAGGTTTAGGAAAGTCGACTTGCAGAATGACAAGGCCTAGGGCCTGTAGAATCGCTGGGGCTTCATTAATGCAGTAAAAGCAGGTAAGTAACAGACCCACGGGAGACGCATGCAGTGTGAGAACACAGCTGCTGGTTCCCTATTGATTACAATGGAGCAAGTCGCGGTTAGATTTTTAAAGTTTTAGGGTACTTCGAGGAAGTCTACAAGCAAGCCACTTACAAGGTAAGTAATTCGAGGGCCAACACACACTAGGGCACTGGAGTGCACGAGTTACCTCACCCAGGGAAGCCGGGTGCATAGGTGTCTTTTGGTGTCGGGTCGCGTCACTGTTTTCTATGGAGACCAAAGAAGATTTGCTGCTTGCGAAGACTGAAGAAGTGTCCGGTGGAATCCAAGGCTGGATTCAAGATGTAGAAGACCTGAAAATTGAAGGGACAGTGTTCACAGTCACTTGCCAGTGACCCGGGGCCAGGAAGATGGATGCCCACGGATGTCGGGTGATTTCAGGTGATCAAGGGTGTTTTGACTCTTTGCTCATGAGGTCCAGGAGAGATCGATGATGACCAGCAGCTGGATTCGGAGTGTCCTACAACGTCTGCAGCTGACTGCGTTATCGGCAATCGGATTGGAGCCAACAAGCCTTGGCAACAGCAAGTCTTGTGGAAAGTGAATTTAGTCAATGGTGCAGACCAGCAAGGTCTGAGGGACTCACCCAGCAAGGGTAAGTGAGGGCAGGCCTGGAAAAACCAGGGGAGCCCTATGTTTTGTTCAGAAAATCTTCGGGGGACCCACAAGCCAATGGGCAAGGGATCGCAAAGATGCCTCTTGAGGAAATGCTTCACAGGAACCCACGGTCACTCAGTGAAGGGATGCCTCTGATTTTCGCTACACAACCTGCTGGAGGCTTGGGCCACAAATGGTCCAAAGCACAAGTTCGTAGAACGTTGTGAAGGGGTTGAACTCGATAATAGTGCACGGTTCCCAGGTATTGCAGTTGCTCGTCACTCGTGGAGTCCACTCACCTCAGCTTTGCTGGGGATTCACAATGGCTATCGAGAAGTTAGGAAATATACTTCCAGGGCTGCAGGGACTTCGGACTCCAGCGGGAGCAGGAAAGTTTGTGACCGTTGATTCAAGTTTTGGTGCCTGCCAAGCAGGAGAGTCACTCCTTGACTCCAAGGGATATTCTTCTGTCTTCCAAAGGTAGAGGAACGTCGAAGGAGCAGGATTCTTCTTGTAAAGCGTCATCCAGGGCTATCTACTTTGCAATGGCAAGGTTTCCTATCTTATACTGACGATAGGGGAGGGACTAGCTCTATGATCACTCCTCTGGGAGGGTCATGGTAGGGGGTGGTTATATCCACTTCCCTTTGTCCAGTTTTGCGCCAGAACAGGGACAGGTAGCCCCTGAACCAGTTTGAGCTGGCATATGCACAGAGGAGCCTACAGCTCCCCCAGTGCAGGACTTCAAAGCACTCTAGGAGTGCACCCACCCAGCCCCAATACACTAAATCCTGTCTGGAAGGTAGTGACACCTCCCTATGACAGGATGCCTATTGTTGGGTGAGTTTCAGTCAGCAGCAGGAGGGCAGCCCAGTGTCTGTGCTGGTGGCATCCATTTTGTGATGCCAGGGCTCTTTCAGATTTCTACCCTGTTACCACAGTAGGCACATGTTGTCCCCTCTAGAAGGGTGGGATCATGCTCCCACATCATGGACTGATGTGGGGGTGTGATTCCAAGTTGTTTGACACCAAACACAACATGTTTTGATGCAGTCATTCCAAAGTTAGCATTTATAATGCACTTAAGAGTATATGGTTTAACCGCATCCACAAACAGCCACCGAGAATAGACTCTGCAAGCTGCAGAGGGGCCCTGCTCACACAGAGACACCCCCTCACATTGTAAACCAAGCACCCTGCCCTCAGGATTGATAGGGCCTGCCTTAGGGGTGACTGATAGGTTTATATGTGTGTGTATGGTGAGATAAAGAAATCTATACCTCAGTGAGGAGTGCTAACACTACCTCACCCAGGCTGCAGTAGCAGGCCTGTGGTGTCAGATTTAGTCTGCTTCCCAGGGGTTGCATAATGCCTGCTTCAGCCCCTGATAGGCCTGTGAAGTACCTATGCCCTTGGTACCTAGGGTACCATATACTAGGGGCTCATAAGGTACCACAGTATCCAATCACTAGTGCATCTAAGATGCACACCAAGTCGTTTAGAGAGAACAGAGAGACTGGGGCCCTGATTAGCAGGGACCCAGCCAGACTATAGCCAGAAACCAGTGTATACATCAGAAAAAAAGTGAGGGCGACATAAGTGCAGATCCTACTCTCCTACAATGGTGCAACCCAAAAATGAACTATAGGCACCAAAATAGTAGATCTATGTTGTCAACGCAGAAGTGGATATTGTATAACCTAAGGATAAGCACAGGCACTGTAGTAGTAGGAGGTGATGGCGTGATAGAAGTATGGGATCTGGCCTCAGGACCTTTCCAGGCACTAACATGCCCAAATAGGGAAGAAGCTACCTGGGTTGGACACATTGGGGAGAAGTTAAGTATGGATGTGGTTGTTAAGAGCAAGATTTAGTGGAAGGCAGCAACCAAGTCTGGTCACAAGACCCCAGAGGCCAAATGGGGGCAAAACACTAACAGGCTGTTTTGCCATGAAGGGGCACTGCACAAAGACCCAGAACGCCCAGAATGATAAACAAAGGCCCCATATGGCCTTAGAGACAGCCAGCTGTGCATAGCCTTCAATTAAACAAGCATAGGAGCATAGTCTAAATTCCAGAAAAATGTAGCAACATCCTATATTCATTGATAAAATTAAGTATAGAGGGGTGACCTTAGCCCATTGAGAGGACCTCATGCTTCATCCTTGGCTGTCCTTGGGACGCTTTGTGGAGGTCCAGGGGCAATTCTCTCCTGAATGACAGACACAAACAGCTGTGCACCTACTGACTCATTGCAGCTGTAGCGGTCAGGACATGAATGTGTGGAACTTAAGACCGGTGCCCTGAGGGCCATCATTAAACGAATCGCATTTTCCTAATAAGCTTCCGTCATGAGGCTGCAAGTATCTTACCCAGCATGAAGCTAATGGGCACTGGTGAACACTCTGAGTGAGAAAGTATGCTTTTAGCCCTTGCGGTCTCCCGATATTTGCATATTGCTCAGGCCTTAAGGAGGAAGGTCATTCTTAATTCCAAAGTATGAAAGAGCTCGACAAATATTACCATTGTCAATGCACTACACACACCCCTCTTAGTGTAAATATATGAATTTCCCAGATTGGTGAAAACTGCATTTGCCCAATTCTATATTTGGTTACCTTGCCACTTGATCAACACATTCCTCTAGGTGTAGTTCCTCTACTTTTATTGCTAACATATATGACCTTTTATTCTGTTTTATAACTGGGTAATTGTTTAATGATGTTTTGGTGATTTTTTTAACTGTCTCAATTTTACTGTGTTTAAGAGTATTCTTGTTATATTCTTATGATGTGTTTTATGGCCGGAAATAAACGAAAAAGTGAAGTATGCTTTATTCTTGCATTTCAGACTTTGAAAGGTAGAGTGTAGAGCTGTGTTGATCTGCCCCCCATAGGGATAAAACAGCTACATTTCAAAGACATGCTCATGCGCTCCCTGAGCGATTATTTCCCATCATAATCCAGTAGCAATTATTAAGCAATACATATATTTTGCCGCTGTTTTAGTCTAACAGCTGGAAAAGGTGCAACAGTGATTCATCGTGAGACTTTTGCAGACCGAAGGCCATGCGACATTTTTAACATTCATGAAACTTGGGAGCTCAAATTCAGCAGCACGCATGGTAAAAAATACCTCTTGGTTTGTGCCGAAAGCCATTCACAATACCGTGCCAAAAGTGAATGAGATTTTAGCAATCATTGTTTGTTTTATATGAGATGGCACACCCACTCCTCCAGCGGGCAGTCTCTTCTAAAAGCTTGTACTTAAAACTACAAGAATTTATAACCACACTTCCCACCAACAAAACCAACCAAATAACAGGAATGACCTTTGGATTTTTGTTGGAGCAGTAGGTGGGATATAGAATGTGGAAAAAGAATGTGGAAAGATAAAGCTTAATACTGGTTTGGTTCAGTTTGCATGAATTTCTGCAGCAGACACAGTGTCTCTGTCCCTGCATGTGCAAAAATATCACTTGTAGCGTCCTTACCTGAGGGATGAATTTAAAGCAGTTTAAAGGTTAATGTGCTAAACCTACCTTGCCATGTTCCTTGTTATGAATGTACAGAGCAGCCCAATGTATTAAGTTGCATTTCTCATGTTTCTGTCCAATGAAAATCATTTAGAGTAGGTGGTTTTGAAATTAGCGGTTTGATTGGTTTCTGTGTAAATTACAATTTAGTACCACCTCTCTACATGATGGCATGCCTTGAAACTGTGTGCTGTCTTTGTCCAAAGCATTATAAATGATCTGCATATCATTATGATTTTTGCTTTCAACATTTTAGACATTTTGACTAAGACATTCAGACATTTTAGATTTTAGAAATTTTTACATTTTGCTTTGCAGTATTGTACATTTTAGAAGTTCCTTTTTTAGGTCTCGCCTGACCCAGCGCAAGATATGTTTGACAAACTAAGCAGCAACAATTATGTGCGAACATAATAAGACATTTAAATGTTCCTAGAGTGTAAGGTTTAATTAAGGCAGAAGTCATGAACCTATCAAACTGAAAAAATCCAATGCAACATTCAAGATGAGCAAGATATGTACAAATTATCTCAACTGACATTAATTGTATGTAAATTTGCTTTGTATCTACCCATTGTGGAATCTTTAAAACACGACTTTTCTGTTTGGTGTGTAGACAAGCCCAGGTATGTATTACCATTAGAATTAAAATGAAAATCAGGAAAGTAAACATGAAAAATTTGCACTCTTTCAATTAATGAGAATAAAAATGATCGTTAGCATTGTTAACATTCTTCACTATTCTTTAAATGCATACTCTAAGTTTGCATTTCTTATAGCCTCGCAACCATGATTTATTTTACCCTAGGGCATGTATGTGTATATATAAATATATATATATATATATATACATCTCACAAAGAAGAGTAGCCAAGCCCGGTTTCAGAGCAGTTCAAGCCATTTTATTCCCATCTGCCACTTAACACCTTACGCGTTTCGGCGTTGTTACGCCTTGATCACAGGTAGGTAACATCTAGGTAATTGCAAGTGCTCCAATTGCATCATGTGACTTTCAGCAGGCACTACAGGTTCCACAATGCATTAATGTTGGTAGTACACACATTGGCAATATAGTGTTTTGCGTAATAGCGTTTTCAGCCATAGTTGCACTGTTTCAAAATAGCATGTGGAATAAAATATCCGAGCGCACAATAAAAAATGTTTCCAAAGTGGCAGCAAATATTTTCGAAATCGCAAGATGTTCGAAAACTGTCCAAGTGAGGTGTGCCCTCACTCATCCCCTTTCACCACGGCAGTCCTGTTCGGTCTGGTGTAGAGTGAGCGGGTCATGCCCCCAAAGGTGTTAGCAGCACCACAAAAGGAATCTCCAAGCTGGGGGCCCCCAACGCTGCAGGGCGGCTCCGGCGGCAACGGGAATAGGGAATCCCGTCCTGAACATCACAAAGAAGATTAGCCAAGCTAAAAAAACATATTCTGGCTTAAGGTCACGCGTTTCGATGGTCTCAGCTGTCTTTTTCACAACAATATATATATAGCACTAAAGTAAGAATTAGGTAATTTGCCTGAGGAAGAACATTTGTTTGACCTCAGGGCAAGACTGAAAATCAGTCCAGTAAAGAGGTGTTCATGCCCCATGACAATTACAGTGTTAAGTGGATATTGTCACTCCAGAATTATTGCCAAATATATATGAGTTAAAAATCATGACAGTACAGGGAAATATATAGTAAGTAAGTAAGAAAGTAATATGCTTTATGAGCGCACAAATGCCGAGGTGTCTTGGCACTATAGCAGGACAGGAGGAGTACCTTACTTCTGCCTAATAAATAGCCACGACTTCAGCAGCTTCGTGAATCGTGGTCTGGACAGTTGAAGTCTGATCTTGTCTGGTAATTCATTCCATAATCTGGACACATGGTATAACAGGCTCCTACCCCCCTCTTCTTGCTCATTCTGGGTACCTGGACTAGACCTTTGTTAGCAGACCTAAGATTGTGCCTAGGAGTGTACTGATGAAATAGTTTCTGTAAATCAGTTGCTCCTCCACCAAACTTGGTTTTATGTACCAAACACAACGCTTTAAACTCGATTCGCTGTCGCACCTGCAACCAGTGAAGAGTTTTAATGCTGCCAGATATATGATAATACTGTGGAATGTTTAACAACATTCTTGCTGCAGCATTTTGTATGGATTGTATTTTGGACATTTGGCGTTTGTTTATGCCCATAAAAAGGGCATTACAATAGCCAATCCTTGAGAGAATCAAAGCGACCACAACTGATATTGGTAGTTCTAGGAAAGATTTTCCATAGTACTTTTAGCTGGAAGAAGCAAGCAGATGTGACCTGGTTAATTTGTGCTAGGAAACTAAGTTGGGCGTCCAACAGGATTCCCAAGTTCCTGACTTTTCCTGTGGGTACAGGACAGTTCCCTGCCTTTGCCGGCCACCATACCTGGTTCCAGAGAGGTGGCCCAGCCCCAAACCCCATCATTTCAGTTTTTCCTGTATTTAGCTTGAGAGAGTTCTGGTGCATCCAGTCCATGATATGTTTTAAACAGCCATGGAATTTCCCAGCAATGGTGTCCGCATTTGAGGAGATGGAAATGACAAGTTGGGTGTCATGAGCGTATGACACCAAACAGAACCCATATCCTCTGGGAAGCTCAGCCAGGGGCGCCACATAGATTATGAAAAGTGTTGGGGGCAGAGCTGACCCCTGGGGAACTCCACAGGGGAGGGAAAACCTATCTGATTGATGGTTATCCCAGTACACCGTTTGTTCCCTATCCATAGAGAATGAGGCCAGAAGGCTAAAAGACATCTCATTAATACCTATTGCCTTCAGCCTTTGAATCAGTACCTGATGGTTCACTGTATCAAATGCGGCTGAAAGGTCAAGTAGGATTAGGTTGGCCTTTCCTTCACTGTCTAGCTGCCTGCGTATTTCCTCCGTGGCCATAATTAAGGCTGATTCTGTGGAGTGGTGTTGTCTAAAACCATGCTGAGAGTGGTCTAAGATGTTATTAAGCTCGAGATAGCCCATTAAGTCTACTTTCATAGATTTTTCCAGTATTTTTGCTGCTAGCGGTAGCCAAGATATGGGTCGATAGTTTTCAACCAAATGGGGGTCCAGGGATGGTTTCTTTAAGATTGGCCTGATACATGCCTTCTTCCAGGAAGTAGGGAAGATTCCTGAACTCGTGAGATTGTTTATGAGTGGGACAAGTTGGTTACTAATGTTATTCAAGACCAAATGTATAATAGCTGGCGGGCAAGCGTCTGTTGGGGACCTGGATTTTGCTGCTAGTAACAGATCATTTGTTCTGTCCATGGATAGAGGGGTAAACCTGCTCAGCTGATTTGACGTGGCAGGCCAAGCTAGACTGGCTGACTCTGGCATGCTAGTACTGCAAGGGCTCGGACGTTTTCCTACCAGTTCATCATAGATCAGTTATATTTTTGTCTGGAAGAAGCTAGCTATCTTGTCACAGAAACTCTGGTCTGGGACAAATTGATTTTCTTGGTTTAGAATATGGCATCATTAAAACACAGAAATATCAACAAAAACATATTTTTCAAATACAGAACTTTTTACCTCAAATATACTATATTGAAATATGAAATTATTATGGGAATACATCAACAAGCAGCAAACATTTTTATTTAAAGTATTACAATTTTGTGTTTTATCAAACTGATAGCAAAATGCAATCTCAAGCTTATTATGTCAGGGGCACAAACTGAATTCTTGAATCATATTAGATTTTGAATAAAAGTGATGTCTTATGAGGCACAAACAAACTCAAGCCTGCAGTTCTCCTCAACAGATTTACAGAAGGCTAACAAATTATTTTTCAGATTTTCCTCCTGGAAACTAGCACCATCATTGTATGGACTGCTGTAATCCTGATTCAGGCGATAAAAAAAAGTCTGTGCCTGAATCGAGATTGATGAGCAAAAACCAGACTTGATGTTTTTTCTCCAAACAAATTTCGGAAGGTCAAATCTGCTGGCAATTAGGTAGGGATAAACACGTATGAATTTCACAATCACGAAAGGGTGGAAAATATGCAGTATTAGTGCACCATCCTTCATTCTAACCTGTAGGACTTGGAATCATGTAGGAATACTGCACCATGAAACCAACTGTTTGGTGTCATTAATTGCACAGATGTTTTTTCTGCATCAGTCTATTTTGGCTCTAAAATGAGTGCCTATGTGCCTAAACAGAATGTCAGACCCAACATGATAGAATGTAAATTAAACATATCATGCACATGGAACAAAAGCTATCCAGCAAAGAATGCAATTACAACAGGCATTTCTCATCACAATCTAGTAACAAGGATGTAAGCACTTTGCTATGCTCCTAAACTTGTCCCAAGAAAAATTCAAAGAGAAGATACTGCCGCATAGAAACTCCCTGAACATTCAATTTAGCAAGTACATATCAAAGAAATCCAAGGACATTAAAAACAAGAAACGCAAGGACAACCATCTACTTCAGGGTTGTTTTATTTGGAGGAGAGGCATACGTTAGAGTGATAGGCACCTTGTTTAGAGAAAAAGGACAAATAGCAAAAAAAGTATTACATAATCGAATGAGAATCTTGTAATAGAGATTCAAAGAGCGCACCGTTGTCACAGATTCAGAAGCGGACAGTAGCTTAGCTTTAGACTGTGATTGTGGTTCGTCGCTAGACAGAGTATCTCCGCCTGAATCAGACACGCCATCGGACCACGTTACATCAGAAAGAGAATAAAAATCATTTGTCTCTGAGTCAAGATCCCTATCGCAATCCTGGCGTGGAGTTCGATGGCCCCTGAAACCCCCTTTTTTTCTAGGGGTATGATCTTTCATCTGAGTAGGGGTACTCTTCTTTTCCCCCGACAAAACCTCACTCTGACTCGGCAGTGGCACAAGTACCTGAACAGGGGGTATATTCCCCCCACCCACCAATGGAACCAACGAACTCTCCTGGTCCTGGTCCTGATCCTGGTCCTGAACTGAACAAACATTCTGTTTATCTGTAGCAGCATTCAGCTGCGAGCCCAAAGGATCGCCTTCGCCACCCGAGCCAGCCATGCTTAGTGTGGGCTCCTTCCCCCCCTCTTTCCCTCCAGACAGCTCTTTGTGCGTCTCCTTACTTGGCAGTTCGAAAGCCCCAGCTCCACCTTCTTCCCTGACATCTCTGCCGTCTCCACTAGCGTTGCCACACGCATTGCTGTCCTTGTTGAGGGCAGCCGGTGCAGCCTGTGCTCTCAGCAAGTCAATTACTGATACTGAGGACCGATGTGGCTGGGGCTGTGAGCACCCGCCCTTCCCCTTCCTGTCTGCGGAGGTCTCCGGGAGAGCACTGTGCTTCTGTCTACGTCCGCGGCCGGGAGCGTCGTTCTCTGAAGTAGTTGCCGGTTGCCCCGGTCGATCCGCTGCACCTTTCCCCCGCGGAACCACCTTTGGCCCCATATTTACGGGACGAACTGAAGTGGCGATCGGCAGATGGGAGGTACAGAGCCTCTCGATACGTTCCAGCCGAGGAAGCAGCTGCTCCGTGTATCGGGCCAATGCGGAAACCCAGCCGAGTAAGTTATCCGCTCTGCAATACTCTTGGTGCATTGAATTGTTTCTCTTAGCAAGGGCGCTCAGAGACATGCGGCATCCTTAGTTTAGAGGCATTAAAGTAACATCATAATTATGAGAGTTTCTCGTCTTTACTCCGGGAGAGCGCAGCCGGCTGAACACCTCCCTCCTCACTCAGCCGCCATCTTGCCTCCAGAAACAGGCGACTCTAAACTGGGACTATACACTTGGAGATCAATTGATGGGCAGTATTAATCCCAACTTAGCTAATGGCTCAGAAGCTGGGCTTAATGTAGCTCCTTCTACACTAGAGTCGATTATGCAATGTGTTGCAGCACATCGTGAGGAGTCCCGGGCGGAAAGCAAGAGGTCACAGAATGCCTATCGCAAACTCCAAGGGGCTATCAGGAAGGTCGCTAAGACCTGTAAGGATATTAGTGACCGCATGACTGATATTGAGTCTCGGACTGATGTGTTGGAAGTAGAGGTTGCTGGTTCCAAAGGCCAAGTGGATGCTCATGAGGCACGATTAATTGATATTCAGTGGAAACTTGAGGAGGGGGAAAATTATCAGCGTCGGAACAATTTGAGATTTTTGGGTATTCCAGAAGGAAAGGAAGGGTCTGACTCTCGCTCCTACATTGTCCAATTGCTGCAGACCTCTTTGCCAGATCTGGTTGGCTGGGACTGGGATAAGGAGGTACAAAGGGCGCACAGAGTCCCCTTTTCTATTCGTCCACCTCTCCGTCCTAATGCTAAACCAAGGGCGCTATTGGTATATTTTGGGAACTTTTTGTTGAGGCAAAGTGTTTTTGAAAGAGCTAGACCAGATGCCCAAGTAAAAGCTGAGGGGTTTTCTTTTTTCGTTAGACCCGATTTTTGCCATGTCACCGTGGAGCGCCGGTGGCGCCTACGTCAGATGATTAAACCCTTCCAAGAGAAAGGAGCTCAGGCTTTTCTTTTAAACCCTGCTCGCTTAAAAGTAATTTGGAAGGATACTACAAGCTTTTTTACATCCGAGATTAAGGCAAAGGAGTTTTTGGATACAGGAGGGAAAGTTTAACCTGGGGTGAAATCAGTTTAAAATTAGATTTTGTGTAACTCCCCCGCTATTCTTTTTTTTGCAGTTGATTGAGAGAGTGTTAGAAAGTCGTAGTTCAGATACGTTTATGTTCGGGAGAGCACAGCATTCATCCTCCACAGACCTGGCTGGTCTGTTGCCTTCATTTGCAGGGTGGGTGGTTTGGGTGGGGTGGGTGGGTTGGGTGTGTAGCCGAGGGGTAGGGAGTGGGGTGGGGAGGGTAAGGGGTGGAGTAAAAATTTCAGGGAAATCAGGGAAATTTGGTAAAGAGTATAGGTTGATTGATACTGTATTATTGAGATGTTTAAAGTCGCTGCACTGGAATAAAAGTTATTATGATGGGTAGGCTGAGTATTTGTTCCTTGAATATAGGGGGGTTGAACGATGCTGGTAAACGGTATAGGTCTGCTGAAGCTATTCGATCATGGGGGGTAGATGTTATCTGCCAACAAGAAACTCATATACCCTTTCAAAAAAGAGGGCTAAATAGTATCCCTGGGTTTAAACAGGTGGTCTGCTCACGTCAAACTACCACTACAAGAGGGGTAGCTATACATACTACCACTCGCATGCCAGAGACGGAGCGAACTTTAGCAGATATGTGGGGGAGATGGGCTATTGCTCTATTACCATGTGGGGTAACTCTATGTACAATTTATGGTTCCAACTTTGATGATTCGGATCTGTGGGGTGAGTTGGAGCTTGAGCTGGCGGCCTGGCCCTCCCCGCTTATAGTTTGTGGGGATTTTAATATCCATTTAGGTACTACGGATATATTTTCGGGGGGGTATGATGGAAGGAAGCCTAGGGTATATAAGGCTCTTAAAGCTTTAGCTGGGAGCCATGGATTAGTTGATGTGTGGACTCATAAGGTAGCAGGAGATGCCGGTTATACTTATTTCTCTTGCCCCCACCAGAAATATGCTAGATTAGATTATTTTTATATTTCCACCTCCCTTATAGACCGTGCTAATATACGGAAAATCCCAAAGATCCTGTCAGATCATAACCCGTTGATTTTAGAAGTGGAGCTTTCGGCATTTCTGAATCGTCCTAGCAAATGGTCCTTTGATAGGAAACTTCTCGTAACTGAAGGATTTGTAGATTATCTCAGGAGTTCAACTAAGCAGTTTTTTGACATAAATCAGTATAGTGCGTCAAGGGAAACTGTTTGGGATACGTTTAAGGCATATTTAAGGGGGGAAATTATAAGTTTTGCTGGACACCTCAGGAAAGAGCATAGGGTGACTGTACAGAAACTTATGGCTGACCTCTCTATGAATGAGGAACTGCATCTTAGATCAATTGTTAATAAACATAAGGATGCTGCGAGGTTAGCTGAATTAGAAGTGATAAAGCTTAAAGCTAAATTAAACGGAATATACAATAGTAGGAATGCTAAAATATATCAAACACGCTCCAGGGAGAATTACGAATATGGGGAAAAGACCGGAAGGCACCTTGCATTAAAATTAAAACAGAGGACAGCGGCTAACAATATCCTGGAGGTTAAACGGAGAGATGGGAGTAGTGTAACAGATCCCCAGGATATTCTTCAAGTTTTTGCTGATTTTTATGGAGACATTTATAAATCTCAGACTGATCCACAATTTGTCACAGGTCAGGGTTTAATGTCTTCTACTCCCACGCTTACTCCTGAAATTTTACAGGAACTGGAAGAAGATTTTACACAGACTGAGGTCGATGAGGCTCTACAGTCTATGGCATCTGGTAAGGCTGCTGGTCCCGATGCAATTCCTATAGAATTGTATAAGGTTTTGCACTCCGAGCTATCACACATACTTCTGGACTTATTTTTAGCAGTACAATATCATGGCACTACACCCCATTCGTGGAAAGACACTAACTTAATTGTTTTTTTGAAAAAAGGGAAACCTTCTGTTAATCCAGCCTCATATAGACCTATTTCTTTGATTAATACCGACGAGAAATTATACTCTAAAATTATAGCCAACAGGCTATCAAAAATAATTGCTTCATTGGTCAGCCCATGGCAGCATGGCTTTATTCCCGCGCGTGGAACAACGGATCATGTGCGCCGGGTGATCTCCTTATTTGATATTACCGAACAGTTGGGGGGTCAAATGTCCTTGATCTTACTAGACGCACAGAAAGCCTTCGATCAGGTTGAGTGGGCTTTTCTTTGGCAGATTTTAAATTCCAATGGCTTTGGTCCCCGTATTCAGACCGCCATAAAGGCTATGTACTTACAACCATACACAAAAATACAAATGATGGGGATGGAATCGGAGAGAATTAAGATATCACGTGGCACCAGACAGGGATGTCCATGTTCCCCGATTCTTTTCGCCTTGTACATAGACCCTCTTATAAGATCCATGCTTAACGATCAGGCTATCAAACCCATAGTGGTTAGGGGATTTAGTACAAAAATCTTAGCTTATGCGGATGACATCGCTATAATCACTCCTGACCCCCAGACTGCGTTGGTCCGTATCGAGGCTCTTGCATTAGAGTTTGGTCGTCAATCAGGATATAGGTTGAATACAACGAAAACTAAGATTGTTTGCTCTGATAATATCCCGCTTAATGATGATAGGAGATCCTCGGAGGCTACCTATTTAGGGATCAATATAAGTGCGAGCGCTTCTTCTATTTGGGATATTAATCTCCCACAGCTGCTAACTAAGATTAGCACTGACTTAAAGCGCATAGATAAATTATATATTTCTATTATAGGACGTGCTAATATCATTAAAATGACTATGTTTCCCAAAATCTTTTATTTTTTTTAGATGCATTCCAATTGAGCCCCCTAAAGAGTTTTTTCAAAAAATCGACGGGATATTTTCTCAGTTTGTATGGGGGTACAAAAAGATTAGAAGATCTATAAAGCTGATGACTATGCCACAAGACCGCGGAGGATTAGCTATCCCCCATATGAAATTTTATTTTTGGGCTGTAATGCTACAGCAAATGGTCAGCTTATTTCGACCGAAATTTGGACCAGGTACAATTTCGGCACAGCCTAACACGGACTCCCCCCCATCTGTCTATGAATTAGCATTAGGAGACTATGCACCAGGTGTTTTATTAAGGCAGTTAGATGGCAGTTATTATAAGAGAACGCGGTTCAAAATAGTCAGAACTGCCTGGAGTGTTTGGAGCAAAATAAGTAAATGCTTGGGGATACCCAAGATACATAAATATCATGTTATTTGGCGCTCGTCTATTTTTCCACCTTTATTTTATGATAATTTAGGAAAAACCTGGGAACTGGCTGGTATAAATCTAATCGGAGACTTATTCGTGAGATCCGAGCTAAAATCTTTTCAAGAGCTTCAAAGTCAATTTGGGGTGGAAACTAAGACTTTTTTTAAATATCTACAATTTAGGGAGATTATCAAAACTGCAAAGTTTCAATTAACTGGTTTTGACGATATACCAATGCTCGATTGGCTCCGGCATAGGCAGCCTCGAATAAAGGACTTATACTTAATTTTGCTGAATGCTAATCAAGATGATATCGTCAGTTCCGAAAGTGCTTGGGCAGGCTTATTAGGGGACCCAGACGTGGATATTTGTAGGTCTCTTTATCTGTCAAAAAAAATATTTCTTGCAGCTAACCTTAAAGCTCAACATTTCAAAACTTTGTTTAGGTTATACTATACCCCGGCTAAACTCTTCAGTTGGGGGAAAAGGGAAACCGACTGCTGCCCCAGATGTGATTATGGTCCGGCAGATATAATACATATGTTCAGTGGATGTTATAAACTGGATAATGTGAAGGCAAAGATAGAGAATTTTCTTAATCAGGCTACTGGTGGCTCGGCACGACTAACTTCAACTCTGATTATTTTAGGGATTGATGATAGTCTAGGTCTAGATTCTTCCCAAATTTATTTTTATTTTTTGGCCGTGGCCATTTTTCGTTTAACTATCGCAACTCATTGGAAGGATCCTGAACCACCCTCCTTTCAGGAATGGTTTTCAAGACTTCATCATGTTTTTAATTTAGAGAAGGCACTTTATAAATGTAAAGGAAATAGAGCCAAAAGAAGAGGTCTTCGGATATGGGGCCCAATTTGGGAAACTGATGAGATTTAGAGATGGGTTTTTTTTTTTTTTTTTTCTCTGTACCGTTCAACCGTTATTTTGAACTGCATAGCTGGTTTTGGAACATGTTATTTGCTGTGATTATTTTGCTTTTCCTCATTGTTTGTATGACTATCTCTTTTGTTCTTTTCTTCCTTATATTTTTCACAGTGTAACCATGTTTCTTTTGATTTCCCTGTTTAAACCAATAAAATATATTAAAAAAAAAAAAAAAGAGAATCTTGTAATAAACCCATCAGGTTACACACCATCAGCTTATGAGGAGAGAGTGTTTCAAAACGATACAATGTTGCATTTATTATTTAAAGTGCCAATGTTGAAATCGATTGTCCAGAAAAGCAAAGCTCAAATGAAGGGTTATGACAATTGTATTAGATAAAAATAATTCAAGTCACCAGTACCAGCACACTTTGTATAAATGAAGCATGATATTAAATAAATATATTTCAAATCATAGTGATTGTTTAAAAAAATGATAACCGGGTTATAACTAAGAACAAAGGCTATCACATAGAGTATCCTACTGCATCAGGAAATTAATAATTCTGTATCAGAATGGGCTTAAATACTGGAAAGATATAAATGTTCTTTTGATGAAACTAAAATATAGGGAATTCAAAGACTTGACTTGGAAAGAAACAGTTGTAGGGCCATGTGGGAGGTTTTTTGAGAAAGTTTGATCATTATGGTTGAGACATAGGGTTAATGATGTCTTGCCATCGTTGGAATGGGTTGGTTCATAAAAACAGATACAATTTGTTCAATAAGTGGTTGGGATTTAGGTTATAGTAGTAACTAAAACCAAATGGAGGCTAGTATTATTTGAGATTTATACAGACACACAAACACATTTTTAACTCCCTTCTTAACTTTTTCTTTCTGTATGCAAATATATCTGTACTTTATTGCTCCGGAACTAACAGCAAAAACACAAAATACATTGATCTTTATCTTGTAAAAAGGATATATTCAATATTACAGGGAAGATTGACAGAAATAACTTAACAAGAGTAATCTAAATTCAAAAACAATGTCCACAAATTGGATTAAAGGTTTATACATTTCTTTTTTGACTGCAGGATTCTCCAAATTTATGGTATATCTGATTGAATGCCTATACAACAAATGGTGTATAGGGAGTTCCATCTCTACTATAAAAAAGAAAACACATAAGAGAATCACTATACCTCCACTTGTAGTACAACCAAACATTTTACAAATATGCAACAATTGTGTTTGTACAGCTATGACATATTTGGGGATTGAATGTGTAAATAAAATCCCAAGAGTTGGGAACAGTGCTCTATCCCTCTGACAAGATGACCTTCTGATCGTTACAGAAGAACTTAATTATCTTTAAAGAGGCCTACCGTGTCACAGGCAGATTTGGCTATACCATGGGCCTGACCCCTCTTTACTCCTGTAAAATCAGTGGGAGGTGAGCTGCCCTCAGAACTGGTTTCAAGTAACCACAGAGGATGGGTTTCTCATTTCCCTGGCGACACCTTTAGGGTGGGCACAGGAGCTCTATGCAGGGGAAGAAAGATTCTGCTATCTTGGTTGTAGGTAGAAAGGGGCACTATGGGATTGTTGGCAGAAGGACACACAGGGACTGCTGCAAAAGTAGGAAGAGTTACCCCTGGGGACTTTTTTCCTATTCATTAGGGAGGGCCTGGAGTCACACCCACCCACAGGTTAGTGCCAGGTATCAATTTGGCATCCCTGGGCACCCTCCCCAAAACACCATTGGACCTGTAGAAGACAGAAGAAGGACTGCAATGGCATCTCCATCAATAGAATATTAGAATGTTAAGACTACACTAAGGAGACCATTCACAAATACGTTTATGAGTATGTGTAGCAGTACTACTCTAGTAGCAGTTCACATGCTTATAGATTCTCCCCCTAAGAACATTTTGGAGAAAGAAAGGCCAAAACGGTGCATTTTGCAATACATTTTTCATTGCATATTTATTTGTATTAACTTTCAGGGCATAATAAATGATGACCTTAAAGATCACCAGGATACCCAGTAATACCTACCCATAGACATTTTTACAGAGAACACCAAAAATAGACACAAGAGAGTGGTGAGTCAGAGAACACAAGGTAAAAGTCAGACTAGCCACTGTACAGTGCGTACCCAGGCCAGAAAGCATTAAAATGTTACACATAAATATCCAGGCCACTGAGGCCAAAAACTGTGGAAATGTCACACATATGCACCCAAGCCTGTAAGCATGAAAATGTAACACGTAAGCACCCAGGCCAGAAACGTGGAAATGTCACACATAAGCACTCATGCCAGTAAGTGTGGAAATTTCATACAGAAGCACCAAAGGCTAGAAACCGTGGAAAGGTCACAAAGAAGTACACAGGCCAGAAAGTGTGGAAATGTCACACAGAAGCACCCAGGCCACACAACTTGTAAATGTCAAACATAAGCACCCAGGCCAGAAATTGTGGAAATGTCACACAGAATCACCCAGGCCAGAAAGCATAGAAAAGTCATACATAAGCACCCAATCTAGAAAGCATGGTAATGCCACATATAAGTACCCAGGCCAGAAAGCATGGAAATGCCACACAGGGCACCCAGGTCAGAAAGCATGAAAATGTCATACAAAGGCACCCGGGGGCAAGTTGCACTGCAACAATTTCAGAGTGTGGGTGCTGCCATCAATGTTATATCACTAAAGACATAGGACTGTGAAAAATCCAAGCATCACACAAAGAACAAGCATAGCAAATGAGCCTCGCCTATTCTGGCAGAGGTAGTTAGTGTGTGGTGTGTAGGCAGTGCAGCATTTTGAAGACCACTGTTGCAAATATATTACAAAAGCATGCTGTGGTAGTACTGTCATTTACAGACAGCACATTTTCCATTGAAATTGCCAAAAATTCCCACTGACGTGAAGTTTTACTGTTAAAACTATGTAGCATTCAAACTATAATGTGTGGAAATTGCGCATCAGAAAATAGATATATAATTGCACACCACCAAGTAAGTGTCTTGATTTATTTTGATCCATTTAAAATAATTGTTTTCATCACAGTTCAAAATTACAAAATCATGTGCTTCGCTTTTCTAACTGTTGATATACTTTGAAATATTTGTGCAATTCCTTTACAGATATTTCGTTTTACAAAATCCTCTAACTGTGCAGTCACATAAATAAAAGTAAACCACTCCCCATTTAAAAAGAATAAACAGCAATTTGTCAGATGACAAAGCCTGACACTTGATGGTCTTTGAATGCACAGGAAATGTGACAGGATGAAGACAAAAAAAAATGCATCTTTATTGCCCATTAGAACATTGGAATGTTGGAAGCTCCATTGAAAACAATGGAGTACTCTGGACTTAAAATGGCTGGTATAAGCCCGGAGTTCCAACATTCCAATGTTTCTTTGTTCACAGCTCGGGCTGTGAACAAAGGCTTCAGGAAGCCTGGGGGGATTTTAATCCCCTCCCGCTCCCTGAAGGCTTTGTTTTATTTGTTAGAACATTCTGCCCTCTAGTGGCAGAATGTTCTAATAGCCTTATAGCCCTTCGTAGCAGGGCTATACCGGCTATTAAAGTCCCGTTGCTTTGTTAAAGTCCCTCTCCTTCAGCTCGGGCCTTTAACGATGAAGCGGGCCTTTAATAGGCGGTATAGCCCGCTATAAGGCTATATTAACCTCTTGAACTCTATCATGATTATTTTGGGGACACTGCAGCGGTTCCTGCACCCCTACTTCCAGCGCCTCTGACCCAGGCCAGAAAGCATGGAAACGGCACAAATTAAGGTCGGACAATGCAAACTTAGCAGCTATACTCATGCTCACCACCATCTGGTTGTGACTGCCTCTATCCTCATGGCTCGACACTGGAGAAAGCCCTACACAGTCTCTCTCCAGTCTGTCTGTCACTACACAGGAGCCTGAAAAGTGAAACACAGTCCCGGTCCAAAACTCGAGCAGGCGTTGGGGAAGAGGGTACAGAGGGGATGGGAGGGAGGGGCACCTGCATATCGCAGCAGAACCACTGGGGAGTCAGGCACGCATTTACATATTATTTCATGCTTATGCGCTGGGCTCCACGGAGCATAAGTTGAAATTTGCAAATGTGTGCCAAGGTGACAGTGAGGGCAGGGCAGACCAACCGGCACCAGGGCTGTCCGATTTGTAGTGCCTTTGCATTACTATATTGAATGTTGGCCGGGATGGGGCTGGTGGTAATATTTTTTTTAACATAAGCAGAGCAGACCTATTCAACATGTGTGAAGCGTGAGCTCGATGAGCCTGCGATGCTACACTGTGCTTGCTGCTGGTCCGGCAGGCCGGGAGGGAGAAGAAGAGCCTGACAGCATCATGGGCTTGGTGAAGAGTGCAGACTGTCCCGGTGGCCTTCTGATGTTGTTACTGGGGGCCGAGTTTGCTAAACCAATTGCCCCCAGTTACAAAACCAGACACGTATGACAAAACTGCTTCCCGGGAGAATTGCCCGGTGCCTGGCATCACCAGTCAGGCCCTGCTGAAGGCCTGCCTCCATTTTAATAGCCTTTTTTCATTGAGTTAAATGTCACACTTAATGGTCGACCTGTTACTCTGGATATGGTGGCTGATCTCAGTGCATAATTAGTAAAATATTAAGTGCCAGGGCTCTGATCAGGAGGCCACTGCAGCTTGCACCACCCATCACCCTTGTCATCGCTGCCAAAACAACTACTGTCTCTCTTGCATGTAAATGCGACAGTTCAGATTATTCTAGGTCCCCAAAGCGAAAGGAATGGCTGGGGAGGCAGGTATCAGCAATTTTTATGTATATTGTATTCCTAAACTACCCTTGTTATGCTGATGTCTAAATTCGATGAGCAGCGCCACCATGTGGTGGACTGTTCCAAGTATGGTGTTGATAATTAGGTGCCGGTGCCGAACACCGAAAACCAATTAAGTGCCGGTGCTGAGCACCGGAAAGCACTGGCGCAAATTAAGTACTGGAGGATCTACTCCCTTGTCTGGCAAAGTCAGCTGAGGACCATGGAAGAACCAGTGACACAGCTCGAGGTATCTAAATCGATGGAATATTAGCAGTTTAGCCTACTTTAAGGGGACATTTCACAAATACTTTTATGAGTATGTTTAGCAGTACTACTCTAGTAGTACTTCACATACTCATAAATGAAGCTCACATACAGGTGTAGATACATGTCTATCCCAGTTCTATCTCTCATGTACTGAAGTCTATGCAGAGAGTGCATCGAACTAGGCACACATAGTCCTACATTTTATGTACATATGTGACAAGAGCAAAGGAGTGTCTGTAAAGCATGCAAATATCATTAAAAAGTGGAGGGAGAAAGAAATAAATGAGGCAGGGCAGATGAAGGTACATGTAAATACAAAGCACACTAAAAAAGGTAATTAACCTGCAATTCACAAAAGTTATACCCACATCTACTCCAGTAGCTCCTCAGGCCACACAGGCTCAAACCTACTCTATATAGTCAAAATACAAAGCCCTAGTTATATAACACACAGCTACGTCAGCATGATAGGGGCATGTCACACTATTACTTCTTTATCTTCGTGAGACAGGGTGTGATATCTAATCATATACCCTCCATGTGTGTCTATTTGATAAACAAATAAAATATTACAAAGCAGGCCGGTTTATAGTGAAGCTTTACAAGTGTTCAATACAAAAAGGCTTCACGGAAGATGCTGACGCCGAGCCCAGTGGCGATTGAGGTGACTTTATCACTCAATGATTTTAAAATGATGGCTTGCTGGTAGGATTCCACCTGGCAACTATCCGGTCCAGTGCATTCCTGAGGTGGAATTTGGTCCGGATGTATGACGTTACAACGCATACTTTTACAACGCATGCACTTACAACGCAATTTTTACAACGCAACATCCACTACAACGCATTCCATTACATCGCATGACACTACAACGCATTTTTAAAAACTACCTTTACAACGCATTCCATTACATCGCATACTACCTTTACAACGCATACAATTACAACGCATAATATTACATTGCATTTAAGGTAAGTATTGGATAGTATAGGGGTAAAAATTACTATTCTAACTCCAGGGGGGGCAACAGTAGGGTAAGTGTTGGATAGTATAGGGGTACAAATTACTATTCTAACTCCAGGGGGTGCAACAGTAGGGTTAGTGTTGGATAGTATAGGGGTAAAAATTACTATTCTAACTCCAGGGGGTGCAACAGTAGGTTAAGTGTTGGATAGTATAGGGGTAACAATTACTATTCTAACTCCAGGGGCTGCAACAGTAGGGTAAGTGTTGGATAGTGTAGGGGTAAAAATTACTATTCTAACTCCAGGGGGTGCAACAGTAGGGTAAGTGTTGGATAGTGTAGGGGTAAAAATTACTATTCTAACTCCAGGGGGTGCAACAGTAGGGTAAGTGTTGGATAGTATAGGGGTAAAAATTACTATTCTAACTCCAGGGGGTGCAACAGTAGGGTAAGTGTTGGATAGTATAGGGGTAAAAATTACTATTCTAACTCCAGGGGGTGCAACAGTAGGGTAAGTGTTGGATAGTATAGGGGTAAAAATTACTATTCTAACTCCAGGGGGTGCAACAGTAGGGTAAGTGTTGGATAGTGTAGTGTAATATTATGCGTTGTAATGGTATGCGTTGTAAAGGTAGTATGCGATGTAATGGAATGCGTTGTAAAGGTAGTTTTTAAAAATGCGTTGTAGTGTCATGCGATGTAATGGAATGCGTTGTAGTGGATGTTGCGTTGTAAAAAATGCGTTGTAAGTGTAGTGCGTTGTAAAAGAACATCAATGGACAGACGTGGAGCGATATCCTGTATATGTGACTACTAGGCCTGCCAGTGGCTGACTTCAATCCAGCATAGGTTCATCAAGGGAGAGAGGGGCATTTTAGGCGTGAATCATGGCTGTATCTTCTGTGTTTCTCCCCCAAGCTCAATCTACCTGACACAGGCGGTTCATACCTATCTGGAGGCATCATCATTATGTTTCACTCAATCTGATGCAAGAGCCTTATCCAGAAGCGGGAAATTTGTGAAGGAACTTAGAGCTCAGGTTCAACTGCAAACTTCTGAGCCTTGTTATATTACCTCTACCCAAAAGCTGATTACGGACTACTGCACACAGAAATCATGAATAGTGGCAACGGTGTGGCCAAGTGGCTCTTGGACAAAGTAGTACAATGCAGGTGGGAGAAGGGGAATCATTATCAAGGCTTTTATTCGAGCAGCCAGTTTTGTTAACGAATAGTCCTATCATTTCATCATGCTGACGGTGCCCTCCACTCCTCTTTGTTCCCCCCAAATCATATTGGTTTGGGATGGTTTACTGTCCGTTCTGGCTTTTAAAACACACCTTTTGCCCTCGATGTTCGCTAATGCCCTCCAATTAGTGAGGGTATTTGGCCAAGGTTCCTCAGATCCTGCAGTCTCGGGATTTTTCGTGGTTACTGTTTTGTAAGATTGACCACTGCCTCTCAGTTTTTCCCCAGAGTGTGGTTGTAACAATATATTTTATTTGGCTTGTTTTCTCCTTTGTCCTTCTGGGTGTGATATTGTCTGTGCCACTTTTATGGAATGGACGGCTGCTTTACACCTGTTCAGAGGTTTCTTTGAGGGGGTGACATTCACCTTGACACAATGAGGACTACTGTTACTGAGAGCTGTTTTGGAGGATCCTTCATTGCTTGGTTGGCTGTCAGCCCTCAATGACCTACAGTTGAATTTCAGCCTGTTCTTAAATATGTTGAAGGAACAACATTGCAGTAGATTTTCTAGCCTTCAGCAAGTGCTGCTAAGGATTTGGCTGGCTCCTGGCATGCTGAGTAGAAAATGCAGAGCTCTTTATTCACATATCCCGTAGATTTAAAGTTTTTACGCAGTGCTTCTTAGAGTTTTTACTTTGTCACAACTTTCTTGTAGAGAATATTCTGATTAGGCACCACTGGACATATCAGAAGCTGCAGTCTCTGTTCACCTCGAGATTCTACTACTGTTTGAAGAAAGCCCTCAGTAACTCTGCCCATCTCTTCCACTAGGGTCCAACCTCTGTGCATGAACCTTTATGATTAGGAGTGGCACTTGGAGTGAGGGAGTCGAGTTTTCCGAGACTCTATTTGGGCACGTTGTGTTGTGTTGGGGGCAATCTGCTAGCCCCAAAATATATTGGCATGGGATCTTTCTTTTGAAAATACTTCACTATTTAACACAGCCCACAAATGGTCATTGAGTTGTATGTCACAGGTAATGGCAGAAATGCCCTATAATAATGAAGTGGAATGCCTTGGTCTTTTAACATGAATCGATCACTATCGTCCTATGAATTCCAATTTTCTCTGCTAATCCTGTGGGGATCCGAACTTGTGACTAGTACAACACTGCACGTCTCACCAGCAAGCTTTTTACTCCCTAAGCCACCCTTGCTGCACTTATTTAGCTACAATTTTCTACTTGTGGCTCTGGCCTTTGCTTTTTATTGTACATGTGTCTGAACTATTAGTATGTTCTGGTCTATTTGTCTCCCCTTTCCATCAATGACGCTGTTTGCTCTGCTCCTCTGATTCTTGATCTACATGTGCATCATGGCTTGAATATAAGGTTGGTGAGCAATACTGATACTGGGGGACATATTTATGAGATTCTTGCATCATGTTTGCATCACACAAAGTGGTACATGTTTGAAGCAAGCCTCTAGGTCAGATTTATAAAGCCATGCAGAGCCACATTGTGTGGCTTTGAATGTCTTCATAAATCTGAAGTAAGGTAAGGCACCACAAATCACTGTGTTGCCTCATTCTGCGCAAGGGAGGCGTTCCATGGGCATTGCGGGGGGTGTTTCCACACAAATCCCACGTTTTTTGACGAATTCAAAAATTTACCAAACCTGTTAAACCTGGGAATGCGCCAAAAAGAAAGATACGTCTTCCCAGGTGAGACGTAACGAGGAGAAATTTCTTTATTTCTCCTCGTTTTTTCCTCTTTCTGTGTGTGCTGCATTCTGCAGCACAACTATGGACTGTTTTTGTACAGCAAGGTGCACCTTCCTGCACAAAAACAATCCTGCCTACAACACAGGCCCCCGCCTGCATTGGCGCTCGGCTGCCGAAACTGCAGGACGGGGAGAAAGGATGCATTTAAGCAATACTGAGCATTCCTGTCCTTTACCAGCCCTGCACCAATATTTTCATAAATATGACCCTAGAGTGGTATGTTTTGCTTATCACTTTAATTATTTCTTCTCAAGATCTTTAAAGTATCACTTCTTATAGCTTATTTTTATCAACATGGTTTCTGCGTGCTTCATCTGGAACTGTCGTTGAGAAATCCATACAGTAGTTCCAGTGCTGATGAACTAACTATGCGCCGCAAAAGTTCACCTTCACTGTAGCCTCAGTGCAGCAAAGTACTTCCAAGCACCTCCCTTGCGGCATTCCTGTGGAGACATATACACTTTCCACACTCTTGGTTATTTTCTCACGGATCTCCTTAATCACTCATGCAATGTTTTGGGCACTCGTTTGCTCATCTGCTAGATTAGTTGCCCTATGACTTTTAATGTCATTTGAAGGAGGTCTGCTGCATGTATCTTCACGGAGATAAGGGTCCAGAGTTGACTACCATCCTTTTAATCTTCGGGTGTTATTAATGTCTTTTATCAGTAAAAATGTGTATTATCCTTTTCCTTATCCTATGTATGAATCAAGGCTAGAACCAGCTTGATTCTTAAATTGTCTCTCCACTAGGATCTGTTTGATCCAGCAGTAGGTTGGGGTGGCGTTAAAATGGCCATCTATTTTTCTATCAGTTTATCCTTTAGTTTTGCGATACTTCACTCCTTTACTAAAAGATATCTACTAGGGAATGGGAGTCTTACACATTCTGTCCTTTCAAAGATGGCGGACCCATGGGAAGGTTGCAGCGTGCATCAGAGTATGGTGGCCATGGCACATTCCGTACTCTGCCACTATTTCCCTTTCCAGAGTGGGGACTACGGTAGATAAATGGCTACGGGAGGTTTGACTGCTACGTTACTATCTAAGACGGTGGCTCCTTAGCACAAAGCTAAATGTGTTCCCATGCTGCTGGGCTGCAAAATGCCCAAATCTGCTTTCGCTTCGTCTCCCTGGCCACCATGCAAAGTGAGAGTGAGAGTGAGGCATACAGAGCAGTTCTCATCCACTTGACTAGGGGGGCACAGCACAAATGAGACACAATGATGCACTTCCCCACTAAAGAGGTGGTAAAGGGATTCATTCAAGGATTCGTCAGGTGATAAAGGTTGTCAAGCACCTTTGCCACCAGTTTTCATAGATAGGGACTAAACTTGGTAGTCCACTTTGTTATTAATGCCGTCTCTGACACATCTGTGACTTTACTTCTGGGAAAGCGTGTCTCCTACCCTGAGTCCCTGCGCTGCTTTACCCTAGAATTTTTACTGGAAAGGTATTCGAAAGGTTTGTTTTCCCACAAAGTTTTGTGGGAGCTCCCACATTTGCATAGGCAACGTTCCTGCACCCCACTACACCCAGGTTCCCATTCCTGGGAGTCACAGCTGCAGAATTGAGTAGCCAAGTGCCAAATATCCTTACTCTGTGAAACAAGGATGCCAATTGTACTTTTTGAACACATACATTTTTCCAATGTACCCACAATGTTTTAGTATTCGGATTCAGAGACAGAATCATTAAAAATAGGTTTAAAATGTTTACCAACAAACAAAAGTTAATTATTAATTCAATATACATTAAAAATGACTATTACCTGCCTCCCAAACCATTCTTACAGCTCTGGGGGCATGGAATAGTCTCAATTGTCACACTTGTAGGAGTGTGATGTTTAGTGGTTGCGCTATTACTATCATTGGCAGCATGGCTGGGGCAATGTATGGTGCAAGTTGTGGTGGCTTCCTGACGAGATCCCTGGCACTTATTTTTTTTTTACAAACTAGGCACTGTTGGCTACCCACTGACTGGCGGGGTCGCCTAGGAAGCTGGCAGGCGTGGCCAGGGGAACTAAATAGGGGGCAACCTTACCTGTCGTCCTGCTTGCTTCATGAAGGACCCTGATGGACACTGGCACCTCACATTCCCAGCACCATCTGAGTGGTCCCCTCGTTCAACATAAAAGGGTGGAAAAGGAGTTGTGTGTAGCTTCTAAACAGGTGGACAGCCTTGGCATCGGTTATAAGCACAGGTGAATCCAGGAGGGAATTGACCTTCAGCTAATGTCCCAACCCGGGGCAGGGGTGCACAATCTCTAGAGCAGGGCTGGTGACGCCTGCTACAGCAAGTGTCTATAGCCTTACATAATGCTGCCCCAGTAGATGTTGCAGGGATGGGTGTGACCAGGAATGGCCTGGGCCCATCCCCCAATGGTGGCCAGTAGGTTATCCCTTTTTGGTGACCCTGGCATGGTGAATCTTGGGAGACAAGTCTTACGCTAGCCCAAGCTTCCTCTATCCTGAGGTACCGAATGGGGGTTTATATTGTTAGTACATCTAATGGGACAACCCACTAGGGCGGAGGAGCGTCGCCCCACTGCTTTCTCCCAGTGCGAGAAGCAGAAACATAAAATGGTTATAGCTACCATTTTATGTTTCTGCTTCTCGCACTGTGAGAAAGCGGAACAGAAGGGTTTGGTGGCGGGCGGGTGCGCGCAGCTGCTCTGGGAGTAGGGGAGGAGTGATGTGCCCACTCCTGAGGGCGCAATGTCTGTTTGGTCAGCCCTCTGGGGCCACCCAAACATGCGCACTCTTCCCTTTCTCCATGCAGGCTGCAATGCAGTCTACATGGAGAAAATGGCCTCCCCGTAAGCCCCTGGCTGGGTGGTGCGCCCATCAATCACAACGCTGCCATTGCAGCATTGTGATTGGCTTAGGGGAGGGAGGCTGCCTGGCGCCGAGAAAACGCAGGACCCAGCCGGTGGACAGGTATGTTTTTCTTTATTAATATATTAACCCCCATTCCTCCCCGCGTGACCCCCCGCACCCCCACCCGCGATTAATGCCGGCCGTGACTGGATACCACAAGAGATGTGACCTTAGGGGTGGCCAAACATGATTCTGAGAACGGAATGTATGCAGTAATTAAGATTGCATTAGTTGCTGGCAATGCTGTCACTTTGAAATTAATGTAAATATTTCCCTTTATTGCTCTATATAGCTATGATATATCCAATGTCGTTATGTCATGTTTATGATAGATAATAAACATGGCCTGAGAATTGCATAATTTGTCTAATGCATAAATGGTGTGGTGTATTGGGTCATTTTGTTGAGAATAAATGTGCAATGTTACTATTCAGGTTCCAGTGGGATATGACCGGCCTCAATGCGGCCCCGCACCTCTCTCTGTTATATCAGTTGAGAGCCCGTGTTCGCTGCTTGAACAGAGAACATTGGTTGAGTTTTTATAGCAGAACCACCGAATCCAGAGCGTTGCTCTACATTTAAACCCTGGTATCAGCAGTGGCACTCACTGCCAGTTGCAGAGCTTAAGGTGCACAGCCTGGCAGGGATGCGTGATTTTATTTTGCGACATTTGAACCAACACTGCGTGAAATTTTTGCAGTGCCACCTAGGAAAATTGAATGCAAAAGTCACACGTGTGACCTACATAGCAAATGGCTTCGGAAGAGAATGTCTCCAGAGAGACATCTTTCCCTCAGGCCTTTCTCCAATTGAGGAAACTGTGTGAAATGTCACACCTGCAAAAGTTTTTGAATTTTGTATAATGTAAAAGTATGGACCCGGAGAACGGTCACACAGACATCTAGGAAGATGCATAAAGACCTGACAAATGCTGAACCAAACTTTCTCCGGTGCCACAGCATTCTGGTGCTCCCTTCCAGTAGAACTAAGAACTTAACTTACACCCTCGAAAAATAACAATAAGCTTAGCTCTTCCAGTCATATCTGAATGATCATACCTCCCAAAGAGCCTGGAGTCTATTTCAAAAAGATACTGTTCTAACATGGTTTAACCTCACTGTTGTTTTTCTTGTTTGTGTCTTTTTCCGGAGGATGTATGTCCGGATATTGTTGACAAAACTATCATCTGAAATGAGTATAGGGGTCTAAATATCGATTAGAAAAATATGGCTCTATTAGGTTTAGATATTCCAATATTGCCTCCAATGTGTAATATTTTTCTAAACATTATTTAGTATATAACATTTTGTTAGATGAAAGCAACAATATTCTAGCACTATAGAATTCCATTTTATTGTAAATCACTCTCATACCTTATGATGCAAGAGTGATTTATAAAAAACATTGAATAAGTGCACACTTTTCTGAATGCATTTTAAAAACATATAATTAAAGTAAAAGGGCATGGTACTTTTTCTGGCAGGTGTTTGCCATTATTTATTTATAGGAAATTTCTTTAAAAATATATGCGTGCTTAACACATAGTTGGATCCATGCACTAGTTAAACACATTATTTTAAGGTTGTCATGGAAACGTCCATAAGTAGTATGCAGATGGTATTTGGCAGAGCATAGCACTTATTTCACCGAATTAATTTAGAGCCTCCTCACTGCAGAACTTTGCGATAATACAAATAACTGTCTTAAAACCCATCGAATCTTAAAAAGCATCGCCAAAGCAAATCAGTTTTACTTTTTTGTATAGTGAAAGTTTATATCAAACTTTACTAACGCATTGCACATGTACAGCAGAGTAAGCAGCAGTGCAAGCTTCCTTGAAGCACAGAATAGTAAAGTTGGCAAACAATTTGTTGCACCACTAACGATGCTTTCTGCACAGCACCAAACATCCTCAGAGATCAAATATCTTTTCATAGAAACCTCCATAGATATACCTTGAACACTGAAGACCACCCTGTACCCTCAGGGGCAGCTTCTCCGTTAGGCTGGGTTGAGAGTAGGTGCAGGGCTCCAGTGCACTGTGGAGCGCCAAGACAGGCCTTCCCTCCAATCAGAGCGCTGCTCTCATGCTGTGAGCAGCGCCAGTATTTGTCAAGGGAGTTTGCTGGGACCTGCTTTGCAGTTGTGACGAGGTCTGGAGCAAGGAGGTCCTGTCGTTCGATAAGTGTTATTTGTATCATGTTTTTTTCTTTTTTCGCGCGTACATGCTCACCTCCCAATGTAGATGCCAGCTGCCACTGTGTACTCTATGTCTTCATTTAGACACAACAATTTACCATTACCTAAACTCATTTTGGAGAACGTATCTAGAATGCCATTTCCAGTCCTCTTGAGTCACATCTGGAGTATTTATTTTAGTGCATGGGGAAGTGGGACAGTTGCTGGAGTGGAAACAAAGACTTGCTGAAGTGCTCTGGTACAGGGGAGGACCACGCCCAAGGACTAAGGAAGGCCGGCTCTTCTTGCAACAGTTCTCTGTAACTCTCACCACCTCCGTCTTTGGCTTATGCTGCTCTCCATGGAGCGTGAATTGTCTGATTAGCTGCTATCTCTCAATGGGCTGACAATGTCCACCTCTTTCTTTCTTTTACTGTGTGGAGCTTGCACTGGCTCCTCTCCCTGCTGCACTATTGGAAGCAGTAACATTATGTTCTGCTGTATCTTAATGGTTGCCATTGTCAATGGCAACCTCTCTCCATGGCTTCAGCTGCTCTCATAGGCCAGCCATCAAAATGTACACTCCATCCATCCCTGCATTATTCCAGCTGGTTGGGGGGAGTGAAACTCTGCTTAAATTGGAGCCACAATCCTTGTTTGGGTGAGGCACAAGCAAACCCCAAATTATCCTGTGCGCAGCCCTCTGGTAGCTTGGCACAGAGCTGTCAGGCTTAACTTAGAGGTAATGTGTAAAGTATTTTTGCAGCACTTCAGACAGTAATACATTGAAAACACAACAGAAGAAAAACCCCACACCAACTTGGAAACAAAGAGTACATGTTAATAAATAAATCAAGACCCAAATAACAAAATTACAATCAGTAGCCCTGGAGATATGCAATTTTAAAGATTTAAGTGAAAATAGTGCTAAAAAGCAC
Source organism: Triturus cristatus (assembly GCF_964204655.1). NCBI lineage: Eukaryota > Metazoa > Chordata > Amphibia > Caudata > Salamandridae > Triturus > Triturus cristatus. Next base: position 640,544,802 of record NC_140595.1, read on the forward strand.
AACAAATCTAACTGTGGATATCTGGTCACGCTAGACCAGGACAAAGTCACAAATTAAGGCTGACTGTGAGTGAGCGCTGGCCAGCTACTGGGAAGCAGTTATGACTGCTGAACAAGAGTACCTTAAATCCTGGTTGCGAAGAGCTGCGGAGTCCCGCGTCCAGGATGCGTCATGCAGCCAAGGCGATGCGAGGTCCTGGGCAGAGATGCAACACGCAGAGTCAGTTCTGTGAAGCTGCATCAAGGAGGTTGTCAAAGAAGGGGCTTGCAATGCTAAGTCCTGCATCAAGGATGCGTTGTGAACCAGCTGGTTCTGAAGAAGCTGTGGGGCTTGCGATGCTGAGTCCTACATTGTTGTTGAGAATGCTGTGGATGAGAGGCTTGAAATGCGAGGGCCTGTGTCGAGGATGCGTAGTGCAGCAGCAGTTCTGAGGAGGCTATAGGCTAGGAGGGCAATTCGAAGACCTTCCTTCAGAAAAGTCCATGCAGCTGAGGAGATGCACCAGTTCTGCTGGATCCACCGATGGGCTAGCAGAGCACTTTCAGGCCCACTTCCAAGGGCCAAGTACTGGGGTGGCACCATTTGGCAGGGAAGGACTCACAGATGACAGAGTCCAAGTGCTAAGTTCAAGGTTCTTCGTAGCCTGTTATGTTCCTGAGGCTTCTATCAGGAGGCCAGCCAAATAGCAGTTGGAGTCACTCTGGGGTCCTGGGTTTAAATATGCAGATCCATTCCTTCTCACCCAGGCAGGAGGGCAGCAGGGCAGCAGGGCAGAAGGTTAGCACAAAATTGGAGCAGTCCTACAGAGCAACAGTCCAACAGTGTGGCAATCCGCTTAGCAGCACAGCACTTCTTCCTGGCAGAGCCCAGAGGTCCAGTACTGAAGAGTTGGGTGCAAGGGCCCAACATTTATACCTGGTGCCCATGTTGAAATGGAGAAAGCTTCTAGAGGTTTCAACCCAGTGAGGTATCAGGCATCCCTTTCCTCCCTGCCCTGGCCCCTGCTTGTCTCGGGTCACGATAGACTATTGAAAAAACCTTTGTGAGAGTGATGAGGCAGAATCTTTGTGAGGTAGGTGACAGCTCCTCCCCCTCGTTAACTCAGACTGGCCCATCCTACCATCATCAAACTTCCCTTTGTCTCACTGAGAGATATACACAAAGACCAATTGCCAGCTACACCCAGTCATGTAACCCAGGGTCAGTCTGCGAGCACCAAATGGTTAGGACTCTTTCTAAAAGTGGCATTTTCTGAATTGTGATTAATATTCCAGCTTCACAATTAAAGATGACTTTTCATTACAATTTTGTAGACACCAAACTCCACCTGTCTACCTGCTCCCAATTGAAAGATACAGTTTATTAAATGTACTAAGGTAACTCCCATGTTATCCCATGTGAGAAGTAGGCCTTGCAGTAGTGTGTAACAAACGTAGGATTTTTTTACTACCAGGATATGTTTAACTCAAAAGAAAATGTCCTACTTTTTAACTATACTGTACCCTGCCCTCTGGGTTGTTCACGACTTACCCCAGGAGTGACTTATATGTATTTAAAAGCAAGGTTTGTGCCTGGCAAAGGTTTATTTTGCCAGGTTGAAATGGCAGTTTAAAAGTGCACACACAGGCTGCAATGGCAGGTCTGAGACCTGTTTAAAGGGTTACTTAAGTGGGTGGCAGACCCACTAGTAGAATTTAATAGACCTGGGCACATTTATTACATCATTACCATGGACGTCCATGCAAATTAAATAGGCCAATTGGGTGTAAGCCAATTCTACCATGCTTAAAGGTGAGAGCGCAAGCACTAGATAGTAGTGGTAAAGTGTGCAGAGTACTAAAGCCAGCAAACATGAAGTCAGCAAAGCAGGAGGGTTGAAGGCAAAAAGTTAGGGGAGAACCACGCTAAGGATGCCAGATCTAAAACTGTGCCACTCAAGGAACCTCTCCCAGCCAGAATTCCTCAGCATAGAAGTGTGTGGTCATTGGTAACCAGTATTCATTTCCATTGTTCAGTGATAGAATTGATCCACTTCCAATCTTGTGAAGCATCTATTTGCCTGAAAACTTTGCTTCTATGTCAGAAATGAAAACTATAAAAAATCATGAAGGAGTGGAGGGTGCATAACTGCCAGGATCATTACACAAAAGAAAAGGCATGAGACAAACCCTGAATTCAGCCACGGGAAAGAATGACTAAAGAATCCCCAGTAAGTGCCATGATGCAATTGTAGAACAGTCCGTGGTACATCACCTGTCCCACAGCCCTAATGGATGTAGAGTCCAAATGTGCATGTCATATCCGACACATTAGTACCTTCCACATTGCAGCAATCGTTCACCAGTGAGTGTCACCTGGAAGCTGGAGGAGACTTCGAACAACAATCAAGATGCACCCATATTGACACACATAGCTGTCCAACAGGACATGACTGTGTCACTGCTATACTGAAGACAATACATTACATCAAACTCGATTAAGTACACTGAGCATTATTACACCCATTGGTGTAGTAGAAGGAAAGCCAACCTCTTGACCTGTGTTTGTGGCCTCAAGAGAGGCCACAACATGATGCATCTGGGAGATGACCCCAAGAAAAACACGCACAAAGAAAAAGAAGACAATAAACAATACATCTAAACCTTGCTTTTCCCATCTGACAATAAAGGGCTCAGACAACGCAACACCCCTGGGACTTCACCAGCAATTCACAATGTGCATTGTCTGGAGAAGATGAAAAACATATGAGCAGAATCAGAACAAAAGGGATATTTTTTAGTTATTGGAAATGTTATTCTGGGGAAGGATTTAATAATTAATGAGAGGGGATGTTCTAATGGAATTGCATATGCACAGTTGTCTTAATCATTTGGGAGTTGAACTTGCAGGAGGGTTTGCTGTGCCTCACATCTGCTAACAAACCCAATGTCCCCATCTGTGCCAATAACACTAGTGTAATTTTGCTAAAACAGACACTAGTATGGTGTGAACCACCTCACAGCCCATAGATGGTTTTGGATATTTGGTCAGCTGCATGTGCTCAAATGAGTGATCCGTCAGTACTTGGTACTTCAGTTTATTGTCACAAAACGTGAGCCTTGAAGCAAGTAGCTTTGAGTCGACTTTGTGGCCCTGCAACCTGACAATTATTGGTGTATGTAGTGATTGTGTTTAGAGATGTTAGCAGGGATGGATTGAGAACAAACCGTAGCCCTGTCAATAATCTTAAAACCAGCCCCACTCCCTTCTGCCCTTCTCTCTCACTGTCTTCCCATCCTTGCTCTGTCTCTCTCCTCCCTAGCTCACTGTTCGGTTTTCATCCTCACATCGCATGCATGTATTACGACCGACCGGGAGGCACAGCCGACCCTAGAGGGAAGGTGGCTAACACCCCCTGTGGGCGGCAGAAACTGGCCCGGCAGCAGCAGGGCGCGAGGGCGCGTCAGAAGAAAGGGTCAGCAAATGACCAGGGCAGTTTGGATTCAAAGGACCCAATCAAGAAGGAGGGGCGTGGCCATATTTCGACTATCAAACAAAGTATAGTGGCATAAGAAAACCGGACAGTGACACTCAAGGAGCTTGTTAGAAGAGAAGCCTCTCTCTTGTGGTGTAGCTTTTGCTGATCTGGGTGGAGGCAGTGTCATGTTTGCGGGCGCTGGAAGTGCGAGAGTGTGTGTGTGTGTCTGTGTGTGTGTTTGAGAGAGAGAGAGTGTGTGTGCATGTGTGTGTGGGTATGTGTGTGTGTTTGTGAGTGTGTTTCTGGGGAGGCGTAATCACAGCTCTTAGGAAGATTTAGTGCCGGCCTCAATGTGGCTGCCTGCGGCCCACACAGTGGGCCATCCAAAAAGGGCAGCCCCCTTAGTGCCAATTAGGCACAACCATCACCCCTCTAGTTGTGGGACTCGGGGAGGAGTCTCTCTGCACGATGCGCTAGTCAATCAATCAATCAATCAGGGGAATTGTAAGCGTGATACTCACCCGTGGGGGTCTCAAGGTGCTGGGGGGGAGGTCTGCTGGTATTGCTTAGCCGAAGAGCCAGGTCTTGAGGGTCTTTCTGAAGGTGTTCAGGGAGGGGGCGCGTCTGAGGTCTGCAGGTAGCTCGTTCCATGTCTTGGCTGAGATGTGGGAGAAGGATCTCCCGCCTGCTCTGGCTCTGTGGATGCGCATGGTTCCGGCTAGTGTGAGATTGGAGGAACGGAGGCTTCTTTTGGGTACGTGGAAGTACCTCTCTAGAATCCCCTGGGTGTCTAGTTTTCAGAAATGTGTAGGTTTGGTAGGTTTCCCTAGGTACCGGCAGAGCTAGGGTTAAAAAACTACAGCTAGCACTTTGCCAAAAAAGGGTCATTTTTCACTGCAAAATTGATGTGTGTCCACGTTGCCTTTTGCGCCGTTTTCTGTCGCGGGCACTAGGCCGACCCACACAAGTGAGGTACCATTTTACTTGGAAGGCTTTGGGGAACGTGGGGTGGGTAGAAATTTGGGAATCCACTCAGATTCCAGAACTTTCCACCACAGAAATGTGGGGAAAATGTGTTTTTTTTGGACAATTTTTTAGGTTTCAAGGGATTCTGGGTAACAGAACCTGGTGGGAGGCAGTCAAGTCACCACATCCTAGATTCTCCTGGGTGTCTAGTTTTAAAAAATGTATAGGTTTGCTAGGCTTCCCTAGGTGCCGGCAGAGCTATGGTTGAAAAACTATAGCTAGGCACTTTGCCCAAACAGGGTAATTTTTCACTGCGAAACTGAGGTGTGTCCACGTTGCGCCGTTTCCTGTCGCAGGCACTAGGCCAACCCACTCAAGTGAAGTACCAATTTTCCCAGAAGACTTTGGGGAATGCGGGGTGGGTGGAAGTTTGTGGATCCATGCAGATTCCAGAACTTTCCACCACAGAAATGTGGGGAAAATGTGTTTTTTTAATAATGTTTTAGGTTTGCAAGGGATTCTGGGTAACAGAACCTAGTGGGAGGCAGTCAAGTCACCCCATCCTGGATTCCCCTAGGTGTCTAGTTTTCAAAAATGTATAGGCTCACTAGGTTACACTAGGTGCTGGATAAACTAAGGTTCAAAATCCACAGCTAGGCGCATTGACGAAAAAAGTGTTAGTTTTCACAGGAAAAATGTGATGTGTCCATGTTGCATTTTGGGACGTTTCCTGTCAGGGGCACTAGACCTACCCACACAAGTGAGGTACCATGTTTATCAGGAGACCTGGGGGAATGTTGGGTGGTGGGAAATTTTTGTCTGCCCAGTGATCCCAGAACTTTCCACACAGAAACATGAGAAAAATGTGATTATTTCAGCTACACTTGATATTTGCAGGGGAATCTGGGTAGGGAATTCGTTGGGGGATCCACGCAAGCCATTGCTTCCTAGATTCCCCTGGGTGTCTTGTTTACAGAAATGTCTGGGTTTAGTAAGGTTCCCTAGGTGCCGGCTGAGTTAGGGGTCAAAATCTACAGCTAGGCATATTGCAAAAAAAGGGTCAGTTTTCACTTGAAAAATGTGATGTGTCCATGTTGCGTTTTGAGCTGTTTCCTGTCGTGGGCACTAGACCTACCCACACAAGTGAGGTACCATTTTTATCAGGAGACTTTGGGGAATGCAGGGTGGGTGGAAGTTTGTGGATCCACGCAGATTCCAAAACTTTCCATCACAGAAATATGACAAAAATGTTTTGTTTTTACAAAGTTTGAGGTTTGCAAGGGATTCTGGGTAACAGAACCTGGTGACAGCCACACTAGTCACCCCATCCTGGAATCCACTGTATGTCTAGTTTTCAAAAATGTATAGGTTTGCCAGGTTTCCCGAGGTGACGGATAACCTACGGATTAAATTCCACAGCTAAGCGCATTGTCAAAAAAAGTGTGAGTTTTCACAGGAAACATGTGATGTGTCCACATTGCATTTTTGGCCGTTTCCTGTCGGGGGCACTAGACCTACCCACACAGTGAGGTACCATGTTTATCAGGAGACCTGAGGGAATGCTGGGTGGTGGGAAATTTGTGTCTGCCCAGTGATCCTACAACTTTCCCACACAGAAACTTGAGAAAAGTGTTATTTTTTTTCAGATATATTTGATGTTTGCAGGGGATTCCAGGTAGGACATCGCTGGGGGATCCATGCAAGCCATAGCTTCCTGAATTCCCCTGGGTGTCTAGTTTTCAGAAATGTCTGGGTTTAGTAGGTTTCCCTATATGGCTGCCCAGCCCGGGGCCAAAACCCCAGGTGACCCCCCTTGCAAAACCAGTTTGTTTTGTGATTAGTTATTGTGATGTCTTCACAATAAGTTTTGGGCACTTCCTTGCCACGTACACTTGGCCCACCCACACAAGTAAGGTACCATTTTTATTGGGAGACTTTGGGGAATGCTGGGTAGGTGGGAGTTTGTGGATCCACGCAGATTCCAGAACTTTCCGTCACAGAAATGTGAGGAATAAGTGGTTTTTTTTTACAAAGTTTGAGGTTTGCAAGGGATTCTGGGTAACAGAACATGGCGAATGCCACACAAGTCACCCCATCATGGATTTCCCTGGGTGTCTACTTTGCACAAATGTATAGGTTTGATAGGTTTCCCTAGGTGCCAGCTGTGTTAGGGTTCAAAATCTACAGCGAGGCATATTGCAAAAAAGGGTCTGTTTTCACTGGAAAAATGTAATGTGTCCACGTTGCGTTTCGGGCCGTTTCCTGCCATGGGCACTACACCTACCCACAGAAGGGAGGTACCAATTTTATAAGGAGACTTAGGGGAATGAGGGGTGGGTAGAAGTTTGTTGATCCACACAGATTTCAGAACTTTCCATCACAGAAATGAGAGGAAAATATGTTTTTTTGAGAAGGTTTGAGGTTTGCAAGGGATTGTGGGTAACAGAACTTGGTTAGAGCCACACAAGTCACCCCTACCTGGATTCCCCTGGGTGTTTAGTTCTAAAAAATTTATAGGTTTGCTAGGATTCCCTAGGTGCCAGCTGAGCTAGGGTTCAAAATCCAGAGCTAGGCACATTGCAAAAATAGGGTCAGTTTTCAGTGGAAAAATGTGATGTGTCCACATTGCAATTTGGGCTGTTTCCTGTCGCGGCCACTAGGCCTACCCACACACGTGAGGTACCATTTTTATCAGGAGCCTTTGGAGAATGCTGGGTATGTGCAAATTTGTGGATCCATGCAGTTTCCAGAACATTCCATCAGAGAAATATGAAGAAAATTTGTTTTTTGCCAAAAAATTTGATCTGTCAACGTTGCGTTTTGGGACGTTTCCTGTCGCGGGCACTAGGACTAGCCACACAAGCAAGGTACCATTTTTATCAAGAGATTTAGAGGAACACAGAATAGTAGAACAAGTGTTATTATCAATTAAATTCCAAATGTAAGACAATTTGTAAAAAAAATAAGCCATTTTGTAAAATGACCTCTATTTCACATGCTTGTGTGGGTGCTCACAATTTTGTAGACGTGCAAATAACCACTGCTTCTAAACTCTATATTTTGTTCCAATTTCAGTAATATATAGGTTTCCTTGGTACCTATTTTTCACTCTATATATTTTACCAAATGAATTGCTGTATACCCGGTACGCAATGAAAAAACATTGCAAGATGCTGCTCAGTAATTGGCTCTGGGTTCCACGGGTTCTAGGTGAACCAGCAAGACCTATATATCCCCACAACCAGAAGGTTCCAGTGTATGTAATGGTATATTGCTTAAAAACTCTGTCATACTTGGAAGACGCTACAGGCGAAACCGTTGGCACAATGGCTGTTTTTTTAACTCAATTTCAATCATTTTCATTTTCAATTGTTAGTTTCTATACAAAAAATCATTGAAGGATATACACAAATGACCCCTTGCTGAATTCAGAATTTTGGCTAAGTTTCAGAAATGTATAGCTTTCCGGGATCCATTATTGCTTTCACACCCATTTCTACCACTAACTGGAATGAGGTTGAAAGCACAAAAAATAGCAAAAATAGGCTATGTCCCATTAAAATGCTAAAACTGTGTACAAAAGTTTGCCTCTCCCTGAAAGCTGAGCAGATAGTGATTTTAGTAACCCTGGGCGTAGTGGGCATAGTGGGGCTACGTGGAGCATTGTGTAGTGTGGCCAAATCTACGCACACTCGCGCGCTCCGTGTAGCTCCACTACGCTCCGCCCGCCTCCCGCCCGCCCTCATTTTAAAATAATTTAAAGTAAGAGAAAATGCCTTAACTGCGGTGCGGCGTCCCGGGGCTCCCTCTTCCTGGGTCAGCGGCAACTTCTTCTCACAAATGCGCATGTGCGGACGCCCTAGCAAGCGCATTTCTCATGGACCCACGCAGGGCCCGTTGAGAAATTACCTTGGATGAAGCAAAGAGTCAATGCTGAGGGCTCAATGTGGTGATATTTTCCATGCAGTCGGGTCGCATCGTCGAGCTTCGTTGAAGCAAAATCAATGTGTCTTCGTTGAGCCACACAGAGCGTCATTATTGAGAACGCACAGGGAATGGAATCGCTGTTATTAGCCAGCCGCTGCGTCGAAGGGCAATGCAGTGGAATTTCTCATACAGTTGATGCAATGCGGTATTTGATGAAAATTGCTACAGAACCCATTTCTGAGGCCCAGAGCTTGGAGGGGGCATCTCAGGCAAGGGTAGGATTTACAGAAGGCAGAGTCCAGCACCACCATTGGAATTGTAGGAAGTATTTTGTGTCCCTGAGACTTCAGAAAACAGGAGGCAAGGAATCAAGCCCTTGGAGATCATTTGGAGGGAAGGCAGAGTCCTTCCAGCAGAGTCAGGGAGCAACAGGCAGCAGGGCAACAAGCAGGAAAGCAGTCCTTCCAGAAAAGCAATCCATTTGAGTCCTTTAAGCAGCACAGCAGTCCTTCTGACACAGGTTCAGTTCAAGATCCAGAAGGGGTTGACTTCAAAGCAGCTGTCTGAAGTACAAAAGAATCTCTTTCAACCCAGTCTGGTCTGCCTGGCTATCTGTCGGGGTAAATCAGTGCTTTGTGTGTGGACAAGACACTACCTATTGAAGTGTAAGTGTCAGCCCCTCCTATTTCTCCTTCCCAGTAGGACCCATCAGAATACAGATGAGTGCTCATAATGAAAATGACCCTCACCTTCCTGTGTTTTTTGCTGTCTGGAGGGAATGCACAAAGCGTGGCTGTCACCCACCCCAGAAGTGTATTGGAGACAGATTGTCTCCAATTCACGTCTGGGGTGAGAAATGTCCACTTTCTAAAAGTGGCATTTCTAAAACAGTAATGTTAATTTAACTTCATCAGTAAGGAGGATTTATCATAACTGTTCCAAAGATATGAAACATGCTAAATCTACTCCTCTCTGATCAGGAATTACAGCTTAAAAGTGTGTTAAGGAATTCCCAATGTTAGCCTATAAGAGGAGTAGGCATCTCTGTAGTGAAAAACGAAATAGGCTGTTTTTCATTACCATTATATGTAAAACATTAAAGGACATGTCCTACCTTTTACGTACATAGCATCCTGCCATTAGGGCTACCTAGGGCCTACCTTAGGGGTGACTTATATTTAATAAAAGAGGAGTTTAAGGCATGGCAAGTAGTTTTAATTGTCACGTTGAAGTGACAGTAACCTTCATACATGCACTGCATTGGCAGGCCTAAGACAGGTTTGAAAGGCTACTTCTGTGGGTGGCACAATCAGTGCTGCAGCCTACTAGTAGCATTTAATGTACAGGCTCTAGGTATATAGTATACCACATTACAAGGAACTTACAAGTAAATAAAATAGGCCAATCGGGTATACACCAATTACACACATGCACTTTAGCACTGATTAACAGTGGCAAAGTGCTCAGAGTTCTAAAGCCAACAAAACGAGTTCAACAAAAAGACAAAAAGTCAAAAAGTTTGAGAGTGAACCTTCAGAGAGGGCAATTTTCCCATAGACACATATTCTATCACTTTCGTTTCTTTCAATGGCATGGCAGTTTCTGGTTGTGCTGTTTTTTATCAGTGTCCATATGTTTATACTGACAAAGGTTATTTCCCTTTTGAGAGGGTGTTATCAGTTATTATAGGTTTAAACCTAAAACAGGCTATCCTACTCATAGAACAGCTGTGCTAATAAGTAGTCTTTGGCTAGTATCCTGTGGTTCAAACTGAAAAAAGTATCTTAGTCAATCCTGGATGTCTGGGCATGCACTGCCAGTCTCAGCAATGCCTCTAAAAGTATTTGGAATATACAGATACAATTTTATTTAGCCTTTGGTGTTTTATAGAAAATAAAATGTCTAAAAGGACAAATATGCTATGTGCCCCACTGAGGTCTCTGGCCTTGAACCTCTACATGTTCATGGAACTCCTTGTGACTTGAAATATCCTTATAATGCACAGACGGGAGTAATGTATTCCGTATATTGTGTCAAAAATGAATACATGACTGTTAGACTGTACCAAATTACGTATAGAACTTTTGAACATGCCATCTTTCTGTGCCCTTATCTCTCCTGCCTTCCCTTTCTTCCTCCCATCTTCCTCCATTATGCATTTTCCTTTCCTGCAGTTTGATTCATATCACCCCGGTCCGGTTTCTCTCTTTTTCATCTAGTCTTTCATATCACTTCTCTCTCTTGCCCTCTCTCTCATCCATGCTCATGAACTCTTTCTTTGTTCTCTTATCTCTTTCCTGTCTCCATTTTCTGGTTATCTTTCTTTTCTTCCTGTCTTTTATTACTTGTTTCTTTCCCCTGTTTCTCCAATCTTTCTCTCTCATGCACACTTTCTCTCTTGCTTCTCCAACTTAACTGTCTACAAATATACCTTTCTCTTTCTAATGTTTATCACTTTCACTCTCTCTCTGTTGTTTCTCTGCAGTCTCCTCCTCCCTCACATTCTCTTTTGCTTTATTGTCATCTTTACTCTCTCCCTGTCTTCTCTCATCCTACCGCCTCTGCTGTATAGCTCTTCTTTCTCTTATACCTTGGTCATCTAAGGGTCTGCCTTCATGCGTAAGTGACAGCAGGAAACAGAGGAACACTTGTTCCTTCGGACCTATCTCTTTAGTACTTCCTTTTCAGAAACAGCAATGCTGTTGTGCACACCATCACATATACACTGCAAATGTAGCTGAGGACCCTCTTTGTCATGATAAAACCTGCCCAACATTTCAGGAGCAATTGGGGCTTATGTCAGGCCTCTGCAAAGTGATGAAAAAGCAGATGACTGGATCAAAAGAGGGGAGGGATCTATAAGTGAAGAAACACAGAGCAAGAATGTGTATGTGTTGTGTAGTGAATCTAGTGCAGGTTGGAGCAGTGCAGATGTCAGTCAACCAATCAAACAGCTAGCAAAGACATTGGTTAATATAAAGCTACTGGCAAACAGAAAGCAACCTAAGGGGAAGCCTGAGAGGCACAGTTCAATAATATAGTCTATGTCGACTTTTGCTGGTATGTTTCAAGCAATGTGAAGTCTTTGCAGCTACTGGTGGCATGGATGAGTTTGGCTAGCCTAGCAGAAAGGTTCCCCCATGGAGGACAGCATTAAAACTTTGTGTGGAATGTGGCCCTCTGAGTGAGTGCTACGTGATCATTCAGTGATTTACAGTGAGTGCTATGTGATCATTCAGTGATTCCAAAGTGTGGCCCCATCTTCTCCTGAGCCAGTCACCCTAACAGAATAATTACTTTCAGAGTCATGGGGCCAGCTCAGCTAGATGCCTGAGCAGGGCCATGTGATTATTACTATTATTATTAATACGTCTTCTAAAGCACACAGCTGCAACAAGGGCTTTCCCAGCGATAGACCCAGGAAAAAGCAAACCAAAAAAGAGCCCCAGTGCTAAAACAGCCAGGTCTTCAATACCTTGCAAAACTCAGTAAGGGAAAAGCAGCTTTGCAATGTTTCAGGCAGGTTATTCCATACCTTTGGGCCAAGATAAGAGAAAGACCTTACCCCATGCATGTTAGATGAATTCCTGGCACCTTGCAAAGGGACTGGTTGAACAACTGGGGTGGCTGTGAAGGCTGGTAATATGCCACCAGCTCTTGGGTGTATTTTGGGGCCATACAAAATCTAGCCTTGTGCATATAGAAAAATAAAATCCCATGCTCGGTAAATGCTCTGTTAGCCAAAGTCTCTTTCGTCCAATCAGTGTTAAGCAGATATGATGGACACAAATGTTCTTCCAATTGTTTAATCTTTACGAACACAACCAGCAACATGTGTTTCGTCACACTGGGAAGCATCCTGTGACTTTTTCAGGGCTGTCAGAAAAGCATCGGTGTCAGAAGAGATCACTCCGCCGGTGATAATTCCAACCCTCTTGTGGAGACCCTGGCTCACATGGATTGTCATGTTTTTAATTATGCCGAGGATACCCAACTCCTTATCCGGCTTAGCAACTCCCGTCAGGCTCAGTTGTCGGCCAAAAAGCTGCTCAGATTAACAGTGAACTGGATGACGGCCAATTCACTGAAAATAAATGACGATAAAACCGAAGTGCTCGTCATTCCAACTAGTAATAGCCCCTGGTGTGATCTTTTCTGGCCTCCGGAACTAGGTACCGCTCCGGCAGCAGTCCCGGTTGTAAAAAGCCTGGGTTTGAAAATTGACTCTGAGTTATCTATGTCCAGCCAGGTCACCACGGTGGTTGGAGCCTGTATAGGACTACTAAGGCAGCTACAAAAACTTGCTCCTCTCCTATCAGCATCTTCATTACAGTCAATTGTCTCCACTACCGTCATCTCCAAGTTGGATTATGGGAATGCCCTCTACATCGGCCTTTCCCAGAAACTTATCAGGAGATTGCGGATGATGCAGAATGATGCGGCTAGGCTTATTTTCAGACTTCCTAGAAAGACACGTGCTACCCCTCTGTTACATAAACTACACTGGCTCCCTATAAAAAAAAGAGCTCAATTTAAGGGCCTATGCATTGCCCACAAGGCAATCTACGGCCAGGCACCTCGGTATATAAAAGATCGCCTAGAGAAATATGTTCCTAGTCGGACACTGCGCTCACCTGAGGCTTGCTGTTTAGCTTCCCCCCGGCACACTACTAAATCTAAAGGGGGTAGAGCAATCTCGGTTCCGCAGATTTGGAATAAATTACCTGAGTACCTAGGTAGGGAACCGGTTCTCCTCACTTTTAGGAAACAATTAAAAACGTTCCTATTTAGAGAGGTGTTAACCACAGTGTAATTTTTCTGCCACCACTGCTGACTTTCAATCTGCCCTAGTGACTTGCTCACTTTCTCTATAAGCGCTTAGAGACCTGAAGGTGATTTTGCGCTATATAAAAGGCATATAACATAACATAACATAACCCGGCTGGTCTGGTGGGGATAGGATAGTTGGATAAAACCTCTAGGTGGTGTGTAATCAAAGACAGAAGTTCCGGAATGCCGGAGACCTCTGAACTGAGGAGCGGAACAAACAATAGAAAAAGTCCGCTTGTCAATAGTAGTACGACGGGTTCGTCGTAGGAGAAGTTCTTAAGCGGATGCGCCTCAGAACACTGACAGGCACTGGTTCACCTCTGCTCCGGAAGTAGCCTTGTGCATATAGTACAAGGTTTTGAATTGTATGCATTTCTCCATGGCAGCCAGTGGAGTTCAAGGAGTAAATTTGATAATGATGCATACTTGGGGAGGTAGAAAAGTAGCCTGGCAGCCGCTGTTTGGCTTACTTGAATGCACTGAATAACTTCCTTCTCAGCCCCCAAGAATAGATTGTTCCCATAGTCTATTCTTGACAAGATGAATGCTTAAATAACTGTTTTTGGGCTACAGAAGGTGTTTTATCAATGATCTTTTTTATTTATCTCGGTACAGCAAAACAGGCAGCTGCAATTTTGGCCACTTGCAGCTTCATAGACATTTTTTGAAGCTCAAAAAGAGGCGGGTCACAACCCCAGGCAGTCCTGCTCAGGAAAAAAAAATCTCGCTACACCCAGACCTTTTGTCCACTGTCTGGAAGCAATCCACATCTCATCACAGGGAAGCCATTAACATTCATGTGATACTGAACACTGGCAGAAAGGCACATTTGGCTTAGGCAGAAAAATTACAACTTTCTAAAAGGGACATTTTCAAAATAGTAATATAAAATATGACTTGGCCATTAAGTTGTATTTTAAATTAATATTAAAATGAGTCCTTGAATTACTTTTGTAGCTACTTCCAAATTAAACGGAAGCATTTTATGTTATTATAATGCAACCCAGTGCTTTTCTATGGAGCATTCTTAAAAAACGACTTTGAAGGTTTTCACTGCCAAGACATTTAAAAAATAAAGTATGCATGTCCAAATTTTAAACACCATGCACCTTACCTAATGGGCATTTAGGGTCTATCGTAGGGGTAACTTTGAAGTATTAAAAAGGAAGGTTTAGGCCTGGCAAAAAAGTTTATTTTGTCAGGTCAAATTGGTAGTTTTAAAACTGCTGTCCCAGGCTCCAGGGACACACCTGGAGACATGTTTGGATTGTCACTTTAATGGAGGCACAATATGTGCTGCAGCCCACTAGTGATTCTTAACTTACAGGCCCTGCATAATCTTTGAAACATATACTTGGGACTTATGAGTAGGTTAAATATGTCAATTAGCGAGGGGCATGGCCAAGCAGCGGACCGCGATGGCCGACTAATTCATCTGCTCCGTTACCCATGTCTCCCCTGCATCTATCCGTCAATATAATCCGAAGTTTAAAGGAAGTAAACTGCGGCGGAAGGTAAGCGGGATCGCAGTCGGTAACTCCCGTGCTCCGACATTCCTGCTAGCGGCCGTTGCAAGCCCATTGCAGATTGGGCCTGTGGAAATGTTGCAGTAGGGACCTGGAGTGTCACTAGTGGCTGGAGGAGGAGCCAGTAAGGGCAGATCGCTGCAGCGGCGAGTCCCGGGGCCAGAGTCGCGACCCACGCAGAGTCTGAATCGGCGAGAGGTGACGTCTGGCAGCCCTCCCTGACGACGGAGTGACAAGTAGAGGGACCCGGTCCTACACGAGCAGGGAATGAGATAAGTTCACACAATGCTGTGGAGGCGCAATCACAGATAGATGGTGAGAGGGAAGGGGTACTGCTGAAGAGTGACTTTTCGGGAGTGATTGTTGCCCCCCGTCGGAGGCCCCCACCCCCACGTTGCCGCTCCTGTACTCGGAGAACTGAGGAGTTGATCTGGGGTGGAAGTGGCCCTCCTGCCCTGACATGGCCTTGTGGCAAGCCTGAAATACCCCGCCATAATAAGCTGAATCGGGGCGAACTTCGCCATATATCCAGGGGTGCATGATCTGGGCTGTACGACCACCACCAGCCGCACAGAGTGAACGGAGCTACACCACTCACTGAAACCAACAGTGGCTCCGGAGCAGAACTATGAGTACACCCCGCCATCTTGGGTCCCACTCGACAGACAGCAACGCCGGCTTGCAGTGTCCAGAACCTAAGTCGCACCCGCTGTCTCCCTATCCCCAGGGACCACCGTGACCTGCTCTGCACTTTACGAGTCACGGGCAGATATAATCAAGGACAAGGTCAAGCCCACTGGGTCAAAGGGCTCCAAGAATGTCCAGACCAATAGACTTGACTGCTACACTTTTTCCAAAGAATCGCCACAAGACCCTAACACCAGGAGTAAATCAGTGATCGACGCTACGGGTGATAGTCCAGATTTGACCCTAAAGGATGTCATGGCAGCTATCACTGGCATAAAGACCTCCCTAGAGCACAAGATGGACCCCCTCTCTATCAATGTCAACCTAATTCGTGCTGAACTTACGAAATTGAACGAAAAGGTCAAGCAGGTTGAAATCACAGCGACAACCCTGGTTGGAGACGTCTCACAGGCTCAAAATGACATTCAGGACCTTCAATCTTTCTGTAAATTCACCACACTCAAGTTGGATGGATAACCTATGCATTTTGGGTGTGCCGGAGAAAGCGGAGGGGCAGGCGCCGGATTTATTCATGGAAGACCTCATCCTCAAGCACCTGCAGCCCAAAGGCCTCAGTAAGTTCTTTGTCGCCGAAAGGGCACATAGGGTTCCAAGCCAGGGGCCCCTCCACGCCCCATTTTGGCGCGAGTCCTCAACTTCAGGGATAGAGATGTCATCCTACGAACTGCTAGAGCAGCGCCGCCACTCCACTTTGACAACGCTGTTGACATCACCTTCTTCCCGAACTTTACACAAATGGTACAGAAACAGAGGAGATCCTTTATGTTGGTGAAGAAGACTCTCCGGGAAAGGGGGTATAAATACGCAATGCTCTTCCCGGCGCGCCTTCGCGTGGAGTCTGAGGGGCGAGCCAGGTTTTTCGAGCATCCAGAGGCGGCAATAATGGCTGGAGAGCCGGGTGCATAGTCTCACCATCGACCGCCGTGACAGCGATGATCCGGCCTCCCGCTCACGGGACTGATTGAACATGACCTGCAAACTGACATCCAAGGACATGCGGGACATCATGGGACTAAGATTCAGGTATTGGTGATCGATGTTAATTGCTGGTCAACTGAAAGATCTTCTCTGAGGCCAGCTACCTGACACGTTTTCTAAGAATAGCACTTCTTTTGAAGACAACAGTACGAACTTTGTATAGGGGAGCACAGGGGACCGGGACAAGGCACCCCACATTTTTCTACCTTTAGTTCTTTGCTAGGGCGACAGGCACTCTGCTAGTTCTTAATGGGCAGTTCCACGTCCTCAGTGCAGGGAAGCAGGGAGGGGGATTGTTGGGAAAGGGAATGTTGTTTGTTTAATGTTTTTGTTTTTGTTTTTGCTTCGACAGTTCATTTAGACCTCGGTATGGGGGTCACGGACATCTATACTAGGGATCATGTGTGCGCAGTGGGACAAGAATGTTAAAATATTAAGTTGGAATGTCAACGGGCTGGGGGATAAGATTAAATGAATTGCTGTTCTCCAGCATATTAAGAGACTCGCCCCCCGATATTGTCATGCTCCAAGAAATGCACCTGGTTGGGAACTCATGTTAAGTGATGCATTGATGGGGCTACACGCTGATTGCGCACGCGGGCTTTACATCTAGCTCGCGAGGTGTGGGCATTATGATGAAGAAATCGTTTCCACTCACAGTATACTCCACGTGGTCAGATGATAGAGGCAGATACATTGGAATTACAGGTACATGGGAGGGGCGAATCATCACACTAGTTTCCGTCTACATACCACCGGGCTTACAAGCCACCACTTTCAAAGATCTTAGCTCTAGTCTGCTGGCGCTACCGGATGGATTGCTGGTACTTGGGGGTGACTTAAATTCCGTAGTTTCTGGCATGTTAGATCGCCCCCCCCCGGAACTACGGTTGCCGGATTTTTGGGTGGCCATGGGATTAGTAGATGGGTGGAGAACATACAACCCAGATAAAATATAGCATACATTCCACTCCGGTGCCCACAACAGTCTCTCCCGTTTAGATTACATTATTGTTCCCGCATCACATATTATGCACATCCAGGAAGTCAGACACTTAGCCAGGGGCATCTCCGACCATTCTCCTTTATGGGTGCATTTAGTCCTCAGCACTACACAGGTGGGGAGAATTGCCCCCATCAACCGGTGGTATTTACGTGTCCCAACAGTTCACACTGCTCTGACTAAATCCATAGAGAATTATTTTACCAAAAATGTGGGGTCTGTGACTTCTTCTCAAATTCTCTGGGAAGCTTTTAAGTCAGTGATTCGAGGGCAAGCCTTATCATT
The DNA here is from genome assembly GCF_964204655.1 of Triturus cristatus. Taxonomy (NCBI): domain Eukaryota; kingdom Metazoa; phylum Chordata; class Amphibia; order Caudata; family Salamandridae; genus Triturus; species Triturus cristatus. Next base: position 640,562,482 of record NC_140595.1, read on the forward strand.
GATTTCTGGGATGAAAAAGGACAGACAGAAGGATATTTTCCATGCGGAGGCGGAGATTTATCGATTAGAACAAGTGCTAGAAACCAACATCTCACCTGAAACGCTCCATACACTCCGCCTTAAAAAAGATTACTACAGGGAGTTAGTGATGGACAGGGCCAAAAAGCTGGGTAGGATCTACGATCTGGGCGATAAGGCAGGGAAACTGATTGCCTGGCTGGATAAAACGGAATGGGTTAGCAGACTGGTCCCTGAGCTTGAGAGCGCAGGACAGACTTCCATAACGGACCCACATGATATTCAATTTGCAGAACACTTCCACACCATCTACACTTCCGTAGCACCTGATAATGAGGAAGACTCGGCCAAACTCTTGAGAGATATTTCTCTCCCAACACTTTCAGTGACTGACCGTAACTTCCTAGATAGTGTATTGACAGCAGACGAAATAGCGCTTGCGATATGCTTGCTAAACTCCGGTAAGGCATTGGGTCCCAATGGCATTCCCACTTAGCTTTACAAGCTTAAACCCAATAAGCTGGCCCCATATTTAAAGACCATGTTTGAGGAAAGTCGAGAGCAGGGTTTATTGCCGTTAGACCAGAGAATAGCCACTATAGTTACTATCCACAAGGAAGGTAAACCCAAAACTGACTGTGCATCTTACTGCCCTATTTCTATCCTCAATACGGAACCCAAGCCAAGCTTCTGGCTAACCAATTAATAAAAGTGATAGGGGACTTGGTACACCCAGATCAATCTGGCTTTATGCAACATAGAAATATAGAGCTAAACCTACGTAGGGTCCATGGTGTGCTGGGTAGAGCAGTCACCATTCAAGAGCAAGCTATGATTGTTTCCCTGGATGCCACCATGGCATTCAATACTATTGAGTGGCCCTATCTCTTTTCAGTACTCGCAAAGATGGGATTCAGTCCGGGCTTTATACAATGGATACGCCTCCTTTGCACCAAGCATCTGGCACAAGTAGTAGTCAATAATAAGAAATCGGACACATTTCAACTTGGTCGAGGTACCCTGCAGAGGTACCCTCCACGCGACTCCACTATTTGCATTGGCCCTGGAACCGCTTGCGGCATGGATCCGGAGAGATCCAGTTATCAGCGGTCTGTGCTGGTCTCCTTACTGGGAAGAGCGTATTTCCCTCTATGCTGACGGCATACTGCTATACCTGGCCTCCCCCAGCTCAGATCCCTGATTGCAGTCCTTGACATCCTGGCTATTTTTGGCAGATACTCTGGGTTCAGTGTCAATAGGCAGAAGTCTCTCCTCTATGTGCTACAGACGGTTTTAAATATTTGGGAATTTTCATCTCCCTAGACCATACACTCAGATAAACCCGTAATCTTGTTCCACCGCTACAGCGGCTCAAACGAGACATTGCCGGCTGGAAAACGCTTCCACTCTCAATGTTGGGCAAAGCGGCTCTTTTTAAAATGATGTCGCTGCCCCGATTCCAATATGCGTTACAGAATGCGTCAGATCCAGTCCTAAGCTCATACTTTAGAGAAATCGAAGGGCTCCAGCGGGATTTGTTATGGGACGGGAAACCACGCATTGCCCTCCACAAACTTACTCTCAATTGGTATGATGGCTGGGGCCATCAGCCTGCCTGATATCAAGAAATACTATTGGGCAGCGCATCTTGCAGCCATCAACCACGGCATTTATGGCCGCCCGGATAATCCCGGATATAACATGGACAAATGGCTCTCCTGGGGGGATCTATAACCGAGTGCTTTACTCCAAGCCAGGCCGTTATCCACTTACAGGACCTACTAAACATTTGGTTGATGTCTGGCATGTAGCTAACAGATCACTGGGTTGGGGGCAGAAACCCACACTTGTTACACCTTTGTGGGATTCCCAAATGCTGGGTGACTTATGGAAATCAAAGGGGTTTGATAAATGGGAACTCATTGGGATCTCGCGTATTAGGGACCTTTGGGAAAAGGGAAAGGTGAAACCCTTTGTCGCTCTTCAACAACAACACAAACTGGCTGATTCAGAATGTTTTCGATACACTCAGGTTAGACACGCATTTCACTCGATTCTGCCGTGGGGTTCCTCCCCTCCGAAGGCATCCCGGCTGGAGGATAGGATGCTTGATGGTCATCTGCCAGAAAGAACTATATCTCTAATTTATAAAAAATTGATTAATAACATGGCTCATGGATAACCCCCTCAACACACTGCGGGAAAAATGGGTCAGAGATGATGTTGAAATGGACGGTGAGGACTGGCAGGGTCGGTGTCCTCCACTAGAATAGTTGCAATTCCAGCACGCCTTAGATTAGTGCAACTCAAAATCCTTCAGAGAGTTTACATTACAGGACCACAACTGTTACACATGGGAGTGACCAGGGGGGGAGACTGTAGAAGGGGATGCACACAGTTAGGCACATTTATTCATATAATTTGGTAATGTGAGCACATTCAATCCTACTGGCGGAAGGTGCACAATGTATTTAAGGAGGTACTAGTAATCACTCTCTGACCGGAGGCCCGCAGATGCCTCCTGAATATCTGGGAACTGACAGATTTAAATTGTCACCTAACGCAATAGGCTACACTTGGGCTGATGGTAGCCAAACGGAATATTGCGCAGCTCTGGGGAGCGGCACATGCACCTAAGATTACAGACTGGGAAAAAGACCTCGACTGGTGCATGTACAGGGAAAAACAGTCTACATAGCTCAGGGTTGCCCCCAAAAGTGGTCTAAAATCTGGAGCCCATGGAACACATACCGAGGGAATATATGTGATCCGCCTCGTGGCATCGAGGACAGTGATGCCCCTACGCCGTAACGTCCAATGGAAAGTAATGTTGTATTTGTAATCACGGTCTGTCTCCACTGTGTACACACATGCTTAATCCAGATGTATTAAATATTTTATGTCGATGGTTGTTAATAAAAAGAATTTAAAAAAAGAAAATGTGGAATCTAACCTGAGGATTCAACTTTCCGAAATAAAGCCAAACATTGAAAAGTTAGTCGCCGAGACGCAGCACTAACCTTCCATTTAAAATGTTCAGATTTTTGCATATTTTTACATTATAAAATAATAAAATCTTTAGTAATTTGAAAAAAACAAAAAAAAACAAATGTCAATTGCAGTATAGTCAATTTAAACATGTTTTAGGATTCAGAGTACATGCTCTGGTTATCAGTGTCCCAGGGTGCAGAGTCAGGAAACCAGCAGCATTACTCCAAAACAAAAGGGGGTGAATGGTCAAAAAGAGGCATTTTCTTGTATCCTATCAAATACTATATTGCAAAATGTATGATTTTTGTTGATTAAATGATGCACTTGCAGCAGCAGAAGTCTTTCATTTGAGTCATGAGGAAACAAACCTCATTGGATATTAAATACATGCTTCTCTTCCCTGCCAAACTAAAAAAAATCATTCTGGATACGTTTTTTTCTGTGGACCAAAGGTAGACCTGAAAAGTGGCTGCAAACTGGTATTTCACCAGACAGATACTCAATTGTGAAGAAATGGTAATAGAAGGCACACAAATCTGCAATAGGCATAGTAAATAGTCACGAATAAAGATCCCAATCTCAGAGGATGAGATGCTTGAGGCTGTGTTCGTGAGCAGGACCTTCAATAATGTCATATTACAAGAGGAAGAAGGAAGAAGTAAGGAATGAGTGAGTAAAGACTGAGGAGAAGTTATATTTATCTGCCTCTGAATTTAATTTGCAGGCGAGTGGTCAATTATGTGACATCAGGGAAACTTAAGAAGAGCATAGGAAATACTGAAGTGTGTAATCAAAAGAACTTCTTTCTTTCTTTCTTTCTTTCTTTCTTTCTTTCTTTCTTTCTTTCTTTCTTTCTTTCTTTCTTTCTTTTTTTTCTTTCTTTCTTTCTTTCTTTCTTTCTTTCTTGCTGGGAACGACTGGACCTTAGGAAAATGGTAGTCTTTGGGTAGCTGTATGCTACTCTTCTTACTGGTTGTGTGTTAGTAAGTAAGGTCATCGTGAGTATTTTTAGTCTTCAACTCCACAGTTGATGAAATTGGTATAAGTGTAATCAAACAAATGCATTCTGTATTTGTTAGTATATGTTTTCTTTGTGGGGTGTGAGCCCTGGTCAAGTGCAACCACAATCCTTAACAGGGTGAGGCACAAGACAGCCTTAAATTAACTTGTGCTCAATCCTCTGGTAGTTTGGCACAGAGAAGTCAGGCTTAACTTAGAGACAATGTGTAAAGTATTTGTGCAACACTTCAAACAGAATTAAAGTGAAACCACCACTCAAAAAGGATCCCACACTAAGTTAGAGAAATAAAACAAGACCAAAGTGATAACATCCAATCAGTAGACCCAGAGATATGCAATTCTAAAGATTTTAGTTAATAGAGTGCCAAAATGCATAAAGTGCCAACTCCGGATATTTGGTCGGTCCAGACCAGGACAAAGTCACAAGTTCAGGCTGACCACGAGGGAGTACAGACCAGCTACAGGGACATAGTTAGGCCCGCTGATCAAAGTATTTTAAATCTTGGTTTGTGGTCCATTGTGAGGTTAGGATACACCAAACTTGAACTGTTTACCTGTTCCCCTTTGGAAATTACACTTATAAACTTTAATTAGTATCCTATGGGAGAGGCAGGCCTTGCAGTAATGAAAAATTCATTAAAGAGTTTTTCACTACAGAGACGTGTAAAGTAAGCTTAAAAGTACATCTTTCTTTTTAAGCAGATTGAAGCCTGCACTCTGAGCTGTCTAGGGCCTACTCCAGGGGTGACTTATATGTTTTAAAAAGGAATGTTTGGGCCTGGCAAACTATTTATTTTCCAAAACGATCTGGTGCGCCGTCACTCACCACCCAAGATGCCCAGCAACAGAAAATAAGAGTACAGTTTTATCTGAGTAATCTATAGTAATCAATGTTTAATCCACATAGTTTAATATTTCAAAATTCATACAGAGGCTACATGATTCTGAACTTCAAATGCAAATGAAACGGGTTTCTTTCTACAGCATGTCGGATATAATTTTTCATCCTGAGTAACCAAGCTGATATACCCAATGCATTTCGGGTAGATCGCCATTCATCAGGGGTAACTACAATGTACAAAGAAACCTATCAGGAACCATCAGTTTTCTCTTGACCATAACCATGCATAAAGAATTAAACAACTGAGTGTCATGAAATTCATCAAAATAATGTGCAAACCCAACACCAAAACATTCTATAAACAATTGCATTTGTGCTTAATTCAACACCAGAAGATTATTTTAGGAACAACAAAACCTGAATAGTGCACAAGATTTCAGCGGCGGCCGCCATAGGCAAAGGGTGGTGTGACGGGTGGGGTCATGCAGGAAGCGTCGCGTGGAGGTGGTTGGGAATACGAATTAAAATTAAAATAAAACTTACCTTCAGCTGCCGCCCACCTTCAGCGTCGTGCCGCTTCTCCTCCTCTTCCTGGGCGAGGTCCCAGCAGCCCCTAGGACTGACTCTCGTCCAATCTCTGTGCTGCAGAGCAGTGTGCGGATTGATCTGAGCAGGCAAGAAAGACATACTGCTCAGACCAGGCAGTCTGTGTGGTTTGTACAGCCTCACTGCTCAATGCAGCTGGGCTGGAGAAAACCTTAGTGCGCATGTATGTTTTGATCGGCATGAGACGGCCGGCCAAAACACATATGTGCACTTAGGGAGTGGAGTGCAAGTAGCACTCCTACTCCCCCCTCCTTGCCTTTGGCCTCGCCCCTCCCAACACTGCTGGCTAAGAGCCGGCAAATGTAAGTTAAAACAATGCAAGAAAATCTTTTTAATTTACATTTGCTGTATCTGAGCCAGGCAGTGGGGCAACGTTCCTCCGCCATTGCACACCGTGACTCCAAGACTGGAAGTATGTCCCACGCTAACCAACACCATGTAAAAGCCAATATGAAAAAAAAAATGTCCAGACATAACCAAAAATTAAACTCATGGTGTAGACAGAAATGTGAACGGTGTCTGCTATGATACGAAGGCCAATGTATCATGACCAGCGGTTTAACCGCCAATGTATTTTCCAAAGAGCAACCGAAGTTTGTGCAGACAGGCTGATCATCGATAAAGTATATAAAAAAGAAATATGTAACCCACATTATCAAAACATGCTGTGCACCCCATGCTTTGCTTAAAAATAATAACAATGTAATCCTCAAACCGTCCTCGGGATAAAAAATATTAACTAATTGTCAATATTCCATGCAAGTAAAACCAAATGATTGTAAACAATTAACAGCACAATCACAATAAACAGTATTTGGTAACACATATTGAACAATACTTGTTCAAATGTTTTTTGTTTTTTTAAAGTAACATAAACATAAAAACATGATATTTCATGAATGTTTATTCATTGTTTGAACAGTGTGAACACCTCCTAATAATGGAATTTACACAGTGCGGTATTCCCAAGTGGCCTCCCAAATGATGTTTTCCTGTTTATTTAATCCTGAGTATCAGAGTGAAGTCTGTCACAAAGAGGGACATCCATTTTATTTTGATAAAAAGTTTATTTTGCCAGGTCAAAATGGCAATTTAAAACAATTGCAGGCCAGAGACATATTTAAAGTTCTACGTGGGTGGGTGACACAGTCAGTGCTGCAGGCCCACAAGTAGCATTTAATTGACAGATCCTTGGCACAGGTAGTGGCATTTTACTGGGAACTTACAAGTAAATTAAATATGGCAATTGGGTGTAAGCCAATTCTACCATGTCTTAAGGAGAGAGCATAAGCACTTTAGACCTGGTTAGCAGTGGTAAAGTGTGCAAAGTCTTAAAACCAGCAAAAACAAAGTCAGCTAACAGGAGGTTGAAGTAAAACAAATTAGAGGGTGAACTGCACCAAGGATGCCAGGTCTAACAGTGTGCATTATTCGTAAAGTGTCTAGGATGGGTGTTTTTGAGGTAATGATGTATATGGTCAATATTTTTGGAACTGGTCAAGTAGCTGTATTGCTCATAGGAAATCAGAGGGGGATAGGGGTGGACGAGGGACAACAAGGGGTGCACTGAAAGAAACTGGCCCAAATACCAGTTTTAAACCTAAAGGGACCTTTAGATATACAAGTTAGGGAGCATCCATTATAAAAAAAGCTTATGTGTATTAATAGTTCAAGGTATATTGGTATTGGGAGCTCATTAAATGGTGCGGGCCAACCTTCCTAATCAACTTTTACTCTTGTTATGTCCGAGTGAGTGAATACCTATACGGTGGGTTCCCTGGAAGTACTGGCAGGTGGCGCCAGAAGCAGTAAGGAAGTCAACGCCTTTAAACACATATCTATTCTGTATCCTGAATCTTTGTGCACCTGGAACTAAGATAATGAATAATATTTTCTGCAGAGCCCTAGGACTTCAGTGTCTCTATTGATAAGGCATACCATGCATGACCCACATACGGCACCATGACAAAACAAGCATTGACATACCCAACGGGTCTGGCCTTGGAAATGTGTTTGGTCTATTGTTTTAATGTAATTGAAAGGGAATGAACGTGCATGTACCTTTAAAGTTATTTATTAGTAAATTTGAAGTTTTGAAAGAAATACAATGCATACAGATTTGCACAAATATGTTTTAGCAGTTGTAATCTTTGTAAATGTATACCAACAACTCTGTCAATTGTAAAATTATAATGTTAATGTTTTTAGCTACAGCTTTATAATCTTGAATAGCCCGGTAAGTGAAATGAATATATGTGAGTTGTTTCAAAGACGTGTAAATAAGACAAAAGAAAAATACATATTGGTCAAAATGTGTCCTTGGCATGCTAAATAATAGTATAGCAAACACAAGGAGATGACGGATGGAGCTCTGAAACTTTTCAGCCACTCACCCCCAGTCACAGATCTGGGTTAAATCCATCATTGTTGTTTAGCTCACTTCACCACCCCAGTTCAGACCCTGCCATATGCAAATCAGTCTTGACCCTATTCCTCATAGGAATAGTCCAGCCCTATTACACACAAAGAGGAGTAGAGAGTAATGAACTCAGTGGTGGCACGTGCTAAGTGTGAAAATACTGCCCTCACTCACAAAGTTGTGACATGCTTCATCATTGGACTTGCTTCGGTACACCCCTGCACAGACCAACGCCTGGGGTGGAGCAAAAGGGAGGGGAAGACAATAAAAAACACGTAAAATATACAAATATTGCTTTGCCAAAGTATAATGGGATCACCGAAAGAAAAAGTGCAGTGAAGGTTAAAACTAGCTCAGAGGTATCACTATGCGAAACAAAATTCCTGGACCCTCCGGCCAGGGCTAAAAACGTGAAGGATGGTGGTGACAGGAAAGAATTAGGAATTCCTACACCCCTCCTTACTGCAAAATTGTTGACATGTTTCTGCTGTGCTCGTGGTGCCTGCAGTGTAGGGGCACGCCGGCATTCTTCAGGACTTTTCTGATCCCAGTAGTGTTTATTCTCCCTTGATACCAGGATATGGTACCCCTAGGAACCAGTTGTTCCCACCAGGAGGATATCCCCATATAACACACTCTTGTTGTACTGTAGAGGATCATACAAACAGGGAGACACATTACTTATGCGTGAACTATAGCCATTATTCACACTATGCTGTTTATCTACTTGCTTGCACCCCCATGAATAATGTATCTGGCCAAGGTCGGCCTCTACACATTGTAGGCATACCCAAACTCAGATTTGGTAGTTGTACATCGTTGGACTAGTGTCCATTTACTGTCAGCTCAACTCATTCACACTTGCAAGACAGAAAGCTCAACTCACCGAGTTTCACAAATATTATGCTAAAACTGGCGAGAAAGAAGGGGGAGACCCCCTGTAGTCACACTCTGGGGGAGACAAATAAAAACAAGGTGAGCAAATGGTCAGAAGTAGTTCATTAAAATGCAATTGTGAAGCGGATCTTTCAGGTGGATATCTTTCGAGGTTTTTTTAAGAGATCCCCAAGACCCTAGCGAACTAGAGGGAATCCGCCTGAATTTAGAGCGTCGTACTATTTATATAGTCCAGCCCTAACTGCCAAGCCAGGTCTTCCCTGGACGGTAGACAAGCATCCTGGGTCTGGTTTCGGGGTTACACCCCTCATCAGCAAGGCTAGCGTGAGTCCAGTGGCAAAGTGAGCAAGGGACCCACGTCTTGGCATACCCTACCAACTTAGGGCGAACAAAGTAAACACAAGGAGATGATGGACGAAGCGCTGAAACTTTTCAGACACTCACCCCCAGTCACAGATCTGGTTTGAATCCATCATCGTTCTTTAGCGCACTTCACCACCCAAGTTCAGACCCAGCCATATGCACTGGGTTGATTGTTTGACATTGTGCAGCATTCTGTCCATCAATTGTTCTTTTTGCTTTGTCACCCTGAGTGGAGTGGGTATGCCCAGATATGGGTCCTGTGCTCTACATGCCACTGGAGTCAAGCAAGCCTGGCTGATGAGGGGTGATGCCCCGCAACCGGTCCCAGGATGCTTGTTTCTAGTCCAGGGATGGCCTGTTTATCTTTATCCACATACACACTGCAAGTGTAAAAGGAGCACAAGCTCTAGAAATTCACCTTCAGCATAAAAATGCAGAAATAATAAATAGTGGTGATTGGTAAATAATTTAACTTTCTGCACACATAATACATGGTCACTTCAGAAAAGCAGTTATGGTGTCTAAGCATATTCAAAATTGAAGCATGGTAACATTTTGGCTTACAAAACTTAAATAAAATAATACCAGAACCTAGATGAGAATGGTAAAAATACACACTGCGTACATTATCAGAATGTGAATTTCAACATATAACGCATTGTGTATTATTGAGACGGTGTGAAGGGATATAAAAAAATATTGATATTTGCTTCAAAGTCAATAGATTGATTACAGTATTATATGGTTTTTGAAGGTAGCACAATAATCATGATGGAGGAGCAGTACCATACCGCTTCAGCCTTGTGAGCACCACTGGAAGTAATGCACATAAAACATTCATTCAATGTATTCCTATCACTTCCAGTAAAGTCTTGAAATGTTTGTGAGTTGAAGATGTCAATACATTGAAGCAGGGAAAGCTATTGACAAACACTAAAGCATTGCGCTTTCTAGGCTGTGGATAATGTTGGTAGCCATCCAGATAAAATATAAATCCAGGTTCTTGTAAGCATGAACGGCTGAGGGAACCCACCAGGAATCGAAGCCTTATAACCGATATTAGAAACAGAAACTAAGAAAGGATGTATCATTGCACTAAACTACCATAAGATATGCTTGGTTAGGTGTGCATTGAAGTTGTTAACTTGATGATGCAGGAAAGAACAGCAAAACGTTTAAAACAATGCGTTCTGAATTGTGAATGCCCTCGAACAAAGGCGACTCCTCCGCTATAGTGGAGGAGCGTGCACCCCCCTCCCGAGCCAGCAACTTAAACATTTTTAAAAAGATAATAAAGCAAGTTTGTTATTGTTTTATTTTTCAACTTCTAAGTACTGCATTCCTGGGGGAGGTGCCATCGCAGGGGTACGTCGGGAGAGGGAGTGGTGGGCAGCACTGCTATCAATGCGCATGTGGGTTTGGCTGGCCGTCTCAGGCTGGCCAAACCCACATGCGCACTGAGCTGTCTCCAACCCAGCTGTGTTGCCGGATTGGAGACAGCAGACACAGGCTCCCAGCCTCCCTGGGAGCCCAAATCATCAGTGCTCAGGGCAATCCTGAAGCTGCTCTCATGCATGAGAGCAGCTTCAGGATTCGCTGCAGAGGAGGTTGGGAGCCTCTGACTGCAGAGGAGACACGAGTGGAGCAGAAGACCGGCGATGCGGCGGGCTGTAGGGGGCAGGTAAGTTCTTTTTTTCTCTTTTTTTCTTGGTCCTCCCCTCCACCCCAACCCCTGCTCCCATTCCGCCCCGCCACTCTGCCCTAAAGCCAGCTGCTACTGCCCTTGAGGGTCATTCACATAAAATGTAAAGGTCTTCAAAACATTTTCAGTACTAAATTTAGATGTACAATTAAACAACTGGTATAAAACAAAATAAATAAAAACAAAGTCTCAGGTGGCTGTAAAAATACATGGATAGGGGAGAAATAATAAAGGAAGTGTGGGGCCTTACCTGTTACAGTTGTCACCGCTGCATTAAACTTAGCAACACAAATAAAAGATGACAAACGTGACATTACAGAAACCTATGGAGAAGGTATAAAACCATTTAAATGAACTATAATGCATGAACCATCCGCAATAATAGAAAATAAAAACCAGAGAAAAACATTGTAAGATACTTAGTTATCTAAAGCTGTTTAATAGCATTGGTGTTCGACCCTGAGATTTCAAGCTCAAGCAGTTTGGTAATGGCTGCCCTCTCCCATCTGTGCTGCTGGAAGAGAAAAACAACATAGTTGTTCTACTTATCTAAAACACTTTAACAGCATTAGTGTCATATGTGTGCATCTGAAAGTTCAATAAAATTATAACAGCTGTGTGGAGGCCAGGTACTTTTTTGTGGAAGTACAGAACTTCCATCCAATCAAAGCATGTGCTCCTGGCTCCCAACATCTGGTCGGAGCTCCCAAGCCCCTCTCAAGTAATGCTCACATAATTGTCTGGTGACAGTTCCACTGTCTAGGCAGACTATAATGAGCAAAACTGTGTGGTGGCCAAAGACAATTTAGTGGAAGCACCCAACTACTACCCAATCAAAACATGTACTCCTGGCTCCCAACAAGTGGCTAGAGCCAAAGTCCTTCTCCCGGTTATGATTGTCAAATCACTGCACTGTCAAGCCAGACCATAAAAAACAGGCTTCAGCAACAGTGCCTTATGAGCTGAAGCCAGCTTCCAATAAATCAGAGATCAGTGAAAACAGTGAATGAATGAATGAATGAATGAATGAATGAATGAATGAATGAAATTAAATTTATATAGCGGATGGCTACCCTGAGGCCTCCCAGCGCTGTAGGACGGACGAGGCAGGTCAGCAAGGTCGATTAGAGCGATGTCTTGAAAAGGTGAGTTTTTAGGAGTTTACGGAAGGGCAGCAGGTTTTTTTCCTTCCGTAAGGTATCAGGAAGCATGTTCCAGAGTTTTGGGGCATTAAACGAGAAGGAGCGTCCGCCCCATCTTGATCTTCGTATTAGCTTTGGAGTGGCCAGAAAAGAGGAGCTGGAACGAAGATTTCTAGAGGGTTGATAAGGAGTGACAAGGGAATGAGTAATGACCGGGCCAGTTTTCCATATGGCTCTATGGGCCAGGCACATAGCTTTGAACTGTATCCTGGCTGAGATTGGGAGCCAATGGAGGTTCCTGAGAGCTGGCTTGGCAGATTGCCATCGGGGCACTTGGAGGAGTTGACAGGCAGCACAATTCTGAATTGTTTGCAATTTGTGAATAGTGAATTGGGGAGCTCCCAGGTATAGTGAAGGAACAACTATGAAGCAGATATAAGACCATAGCATCAAATGAAGATATCCAACTGTGCCTTTGGAAATAGTTACCCTTACAGTAGTTCTGCACTTGACAGAATTACCAGCACTAATGGTCTCTTGGTATATTTTCAATAATGAAGTGTTGATTGTGTCAAACTCCTTCTAGCTACTGAGGCTCCAGGGAAAGCGTCTGGCTGCTCCAGTGTGGATTTACAAGTGGGATTAGAGAAGACCCAAACTGAGTGTGTATTTTAGATTATCGACAGGTGTGCATGCGATCTCTAGATAGCTCACTGTTTCCTTCATATGTTAAGATCAGCGTTTTCCCCTGAATTCAAAGTCAGAATTATGTAAAGAGACAATGCCGAGTGAAAATGTAATTACGCTGGAGTAATCGGAGTAATTTCGGTAATTCCATGTCAATCTTTGATGCAGATTTACCAATATTAACACAATTATGCCCACTTGAGTAATTAAGAGTGATCTAGAGGAATAAATCCTATTGCAAGAGCTTATTTAGTGAGCGCGAGTGGACGCTCCTGCTACTGTATTCTATCTTTCTGACTGTATAATGCATCCTTGCATGCATTTTCAACATAAGGGTGCATTTTGCACTAAGAAACTAGAGCTAAATGCCAGGATTAATTGGGGGAAAATCCTTCCCCAAGAACACATTTAGCGATTGCTAGCAGCTGCTCGCGCTGCTAATCATATTCAGTTGCATTTCGAGCTATTTTGTAGCTCAAAATGCATCCTCACATCCATTTTCCTCACGCTAAATGCTGAATTAATCTTCTTGCATAATTCCGTGTAATCTTGATGAATTTTTAGGTAATGCAGCACGATTACGTGACATGGAATTATGCGAGTTACGCCCACACCTAAGAAGAGACTCCAAACACTGGAACACAGCAAAAGATGACCAATCAATAGAAAAAGTCCCAGAGATCCCAATTAGTTAGGTCTTCAGTTACATGCTTACAGTGGGACAGGCGTATGAAGCGCAGCTCAGAATCAATCCATCTGTAGTCATAAAGCTGTTCCTTTGTTCTGAATTCAAACTGCACTTTCAGTAGAAGAGTTCAAGCAGAAACATTTCGCAATTTATTTAATCAAATGTTTAATGTACTTGTAAGATGTCCTTAGTTTAGTAGGAGGCAGCATTTCCCTTTGATCAAAAGCAGCATTTCAGACAGGATGAGATAGGGTCAGTGCTTAATTTGAGCAAGTGGTTGCAGGTGCGAAACCCCCCCCCCCCCACCCGCACTCGTTAGCACTCATTATCGGGACCGGCACTTATTTCTCCTCAACAGACTGAGATAGAAAATCACAAAAGGACGAAAGCAGGAGGAAGGGAAAAACAAAAAACAGTGACAAGAATGTATAAGAGCCCAAGGCTGAACCATTGTAACTCCAAAGAACTAAAATCTGTGAAGTGACCAACATGTTTATTAATAAAAAGAATTTTAAAAAAAAACTGTGACAAAGAGAAAAGAAGGGGGTGAAAAAAGAACCCACAGGAGTGAGAGAAAGAGACATGAAGTGTAGAGTGGTGGAAGAAAGAGGCATGAGGTGGAAGTTCAGACTACACAGCCTTGATATTTGGCAATCCCGACATAATTCAGCCCATCTGTGAGTCTCATAGAAAAACTTGAGCACCGGTACTTATTTTACAAATTAAGGGATGCTGGGACTGCTCTTTTATGGGAAAATAGCTGAACCAGGGTCTGACACTTAGCGAGAGCCAGGATATGGACATGGTTGCCTCACCCCCTATAACAATTAGAAGTACATGTCCTAGCCAGTTTCGCTCATGAGCATCCACCTAATACAGTGTAAATCTTCCACTTTAGAGTCTTAAAGGGCTATTACCTGAAAGAAGCAAAACCCTAGGTCATTCTTATTTATTATTATTATTATTATTATTTATTTATTATTTATTTTATTTATCTTTTTAATGCTGATGCTGAACTTTACACTGTAAATTGAATTACTTACACACTATGGTATAATTTTGCATGTTAGGAGAATTAGTTTTCTCCTCGTGCAAAACAATTTTCACAGTGGAGTAAAATCATACCGGAAAAAAGGATAACATGCAAATCCATGAATGCATTGCTTATCCATAAGCGTAAATGTACACCTTTCACATTTTTGCCGGTGTAAAGGATTATCAACTGGAGTGGGTCAGATTAGTTTATGTACTTACAATTTTTCATGAATACTCCGAGAATTTTTTGTGAATTTCGTGAAAGTCAGAAATGTGCTCAGTGCATAGGAGTAACTGCAAAGAAGTGAGTTTCTGACTTTCTTTGTGAATCAGGCCCACGGTGCATGAATGAGAAGGTAAGGTAATGTAACCCTGCCAGTTTGAAGCCCACACTTTGAGTAGCAGCCATCCAAGGCTTGTAGTCCAATGAAGACAAGCATTGGCATAACCAATAGGTCTCGCCTTTGGGACCTTATAAGTGTTTAGCCATGCAACAGTTGATGTTGTTGCAGTAAGGATATTGTGCTGCATAACTAAATACTTATAAGGTCCCATAGGTGAGACCTATAGGCTATGCCAATGCTTGATGCTGTGGCGGCCCGAGTGATGCTGTGGTGGTGCTTGTGTCAGTACCGATGTACTTCTTTTACCTCCCCCTAAAAAAACGTTTTGGTGAAGGAAACACCAACGTACCTCTGTAATATCAGAAATAAAGTCACAATAGGCACAGAACATCTCATCGCCCAATTTAGCTGCATTAGGTAAATTAGACATCTATGAGAGAGAGGTGGTTCCTTGGCAACACTGATTAAATATATGATGCCGGAAGAAGAGCGTTAACTTCAGCAATAAGTTAGCTCTAAGTACAGCGTGGAGGTGGAAGTTTGTAATGTTGGGGTAGCCGACAGACACAGAAGTGTAAAACATCCTTCTGCTGCCCCTGCCCTCATCTCTTCCTTTCATGATTTGAACTCTGCCCTGTGCACTGCGAACAGAAAATGATACCTACTGCCTGTGATAAGCATTAAGTTATTTTGAAGAGGACACAGACTACGGACATAGGAGGAGGACAGGTGATTAAACAATGATAGGGGAGGAGGGTGGGCAAATAAACGGCATGGGGTGAGTCTGGGTAGATAAACGATGGCAGAAGAGGAGGGGTCAGGGGTGAAGAAGAGAGAAAAGTAAACAAGTGCTGTGAAGACACTAGCTAAACAAGCATTGGTACGTCTGTAGTGCTGTCGGTGGGTGTCCAAACAGTGTGGTGGATTAATGCAATGCCTGAGATCTGATACGGTGTGCCTGTGGTGGCAAAAAATAACGTGCCTTGTGATTAATATTCATAAAAATAATCACTATATCAATGAAATGGCACCATAATTACAATTGGAGGGGTATAGTAACCAAAGAGTTGATGAAAAAATACACTCAGAGAACCATGCCTTCACGCAAGTGAGATCGCTTGATAAAAGAGAGAAAGTGGATAATGCAGAATAAAGAATGAGTTAAAACGCTTAATGGTATGCATGAATTAAGCAGTGCACACATGACAACCTGAAAAGGCAACTAGTGGTTCGCCGCCTACCAATACATTGGGGCACCGAAATGAAGATATGCCTAAGCCAAATGAGCATAGCACCGCCCCAGGATTTCGGCCTTACCCTTGGTTTCAGGATCGGTGTCCGGGAGGAATTCTAAGACACAGAATGCAAAAAGGGTGAGGAATACCGAACATGCATTGTAAAAAGAAGTGATGGAAATAAGACACGCTTTTTAAACGGAACAGTGAAATTAACCAACAAGCCTCGTCATAATGGAATGTAGAGAGTAACCCATAAGTTAAATATACATATGACACCCAATACATAAATAATGTAAACTCACCCTCACTAGTCATATGTACGTCCAAACAAGTGTCCACAGAAGTGGGAGTACAATGAAAAAGGAATCTATATAGCACGCAATTACTAATATTCAATTGCTGCTATAATGTGAAGAGAACATGGTATTGGAAAGTGGAAACAACACGCAGCCCCCGTATTTAAAAAATGTAAAGTGCTACTATTAACAGTAGTTTGAAGTGCAAGTTGAAATGTGGTCAGACAGACCCAGCAATACACAAGTGTTGCGGCCCCATATCTTAACAAGTACGCGCCTCACGCTGAAAGTTTAAAAAACAAGCATTGGCCGCGCGGCCGTAAAAGTAACGTGGCCGTGAGAGCGATCGCGATCGCGGGGACACGCTCTGTGGTGGGGGAGGGGCAGAGCGAGGCACACTGTAAGGGAGCCACGAGGAAAGGCAGATGGCGGCTGTGCGCGTGCTCGCACACGTAACTGCAAGCTTGAGGCCAGCAAAAGCGTGTGGTCGGACTTTTAAAAGCCCACTTACTAAATGTCTCGCCAGAGCAGTGCATGCGCTGGCTCAGGCGAGACCTAAAAAAAGGGGACATAGTCAGTCTTTGGGGCCTTGAGGGCACTGTGCCATGATAAGATGATTACGTATCATGTGGCATATGAGAATTTAGTTGGTATAGCGGAGTTAACTACTTATAGTTCAGAAATAGACAAACTCCTCACTGGGACATTTTTGGTTCCTTGTGGGTGTAGCCTAGGGGTGGGTGGAATGTTTCATTCCAGCCACGGAATTGATGGAATTTGGTGAATCTGCATTACTCTTGTAACGAGGAGTTCCAGCCAAATTCTGCCAATCACCCCATTGATGGAATTTGGTGAATCTGCATTACTCTTGTAACGAGGAATTCCAGCCAAATTCTGCCAATCACCCCAGAAACTTGAGGTGGATAGTGCAAGTGAGATTTTGGCATCCCCAAGTGTGATTTTCTAATGCCAGTGGTCGTTGCTGTGGCTCAAATAGAGTTTCTTCTCAAGCAGCAGCAAAGTCAGCTCCAATGGGCGCATGCTCTTTACAGTACATGATACTTCTTGCGCTGATTTTTCAGCGCTGCTTGCGCATCCGGAACTACATTACAGCGCGAGCAGTGTGACCGGTATATTCCTCCTGTTGGCGGAACTTCTGCAGAATTTTGCATAGTTTTTATGTAACTCCGCGGAATTCTGGGAAGTGAAATTTTGAGAGTTCAACCCACTCCTGGTGGAGCCTACATTCTGTCGGTTAGGTATGATTATTTTTTTGGGTGCATGAACAAGAAACCCCGTAAATAGGAGTTATCCAAATTAAGCTGACCTGTACTCAGCAAATATTTCACCAAGCAGAAACAGAGGGAATTTTGCTTCTTTTTTAAACCTGTGCAAAACGCAATGTGCCGTGAATCATTGAAGCGTGGAGTAAATATGTTCAGCACCAAGAATATTATAACCAATATAAACAGCACAAGTTCATTTGCATTCTTGTGCAACGTTTCAGGTGTACAAGTCTATCTTCACTCTCATGTACCACAGCTTTCAAGTGAACCATCCTCCATGCCAGTGCTTAATTTGTAAAATATGAAGTGCAGGTGCTCAAATGTTTGTCGGGGGCCACACCCACTTTTTTCTGGCCCCACCCACTCCCTCCACTGGCTCCCCCCACTTACTCTATTAGTTCCACCCACATCTTCAACTGGCACTGCTAAAAGTCAGATGGCATCTGTGTAAAAACTGAGCCCTGTTAGCTGACCAGCCCCATAGGCATAGCAGAGCAAGCTTGAGTCTGAAAGCCTTCTCCGACAACCTCGCAGTTGCATTTAGAGGGGTCAGGCATTTTTATGCCCTACTCCTGCCCCCCCCCCCGTGGCTACAGCGACCCTGTTCACACATAGTGACCGCAATAAAGACACCCGTCAGCCTGGACATAAAGCAGGCGGCTCCCAGCCATAGGCCTGCTGCCTTGCAGAGTCACCGACGTCAGAAAGCTGCCTGCAGTGCTGCAAACCTCAAGACCAATAAGTAGGTAGCAGCCACCCGAGTGTGTGTACTGTCTGTGTGTTAATAATAACAAATTATTTCTTTCCAATGTTAGGAAACAAACTAATTGCATCGGATTCCCTTTCTTTTAGGCCTCATTAAGAACGCGCTAGGAACAATAGTTTCTTCCGACTACAACAAGCACAATCTTTTTTTTTTGTAGGGACTCTACTCTGTCAGACATTTTTTGTTAATTCACCTCACTCATGCACTTTAGCCATTTACCCTTCAAAATAATCTGCTTGCTTCTTAAAGGCACCACGCAGATAACATCACTTTCTGCATTATCATTACACCCATGCCTTCCACTGCATGAAGTAGTATGACTGTTCTCCTCAGGTTTTAGCTGCCTCCCGTTAGCGCACTTAGGGCCTCATGTAGGTAAATAAATTTTACCGGTTCTTAAATACCGAGCCGTACCGAATCGGTAAATTAGAATCGGTAAGTTATATGTAGGTAAAAATTCGGTAACAGTTACCGATTCGGTAACATTCGGTAATTACGAATCGGAATTCACCGAATCGGTAAATACCGAGGTGGTATTTCCCGAATCGGAAAATACCGAGGTGGTATTTCCCGAATCGGAAAATACCGAGGTGGTATTTACCGATTCGGAAAATACCGAATCGGTATGTACGGATTCGGTAAAGAAAATCACATGACTTGACGAAACAGCTAATCCAGTGCAACGACAGCCCACCCAACCAGGAACTGCCCACACCCAGGCAGGTGTACATAATTAGCCGAAGTGGCCACACCCAGGCAGGTGTACATAATTAGCCGACCCTGGAGAGGCTTGGAGTGCAGAGGAGAGGCAGGGAGCCGTTGCATGTGCGAGCGGGTAAACGAACAGCATGTCCAGCCAGAGAACACAGAAAGACGGAGGGGAAAGGAGGAGGAAGCTGAAATTTAGCCCCAAGGAACTCCAGGTGCTGGTGGAGGAGGTGGTGAAGCAGCACCAGAAGCTGTTCGGAAGGCAATCCCTGCAAGTGCCTGAGGTGGAAAAGCGCAACATATGGCTGGCCATCCAGGCGCAGGTCAATGCTGTGGGAGTGACCCACAGGGACATTGAGGTCCTCAAAAAGCGCTGGTATGACCTCAGGATTGTAACCAAGAGGAAGATGGGCGACATCCAGAAGGAGGCCAGCCAGACCGGAGGTGGAACCAACAGGGCACCTGCCCTCACCGAACTGGAGGAGCTGGTGGCGGCCACAATCGAGCAAGAGAGCGTCGTGGGACTTGGGGACGCCGACAGCTCTGCCAGAGCCGCAACACACCAAGGTAAGACGAAAGCACAGCAATGTAGCCCCCCCAACCCCTATCCCACATCCCCCAATTGTGAAACGAGAATCACACTGCAGTCCACACGTGTCAGTGCAGACAGGCAATGCATTCCGGGAGATGTAGTCAGGGCAACACTAACCATGACGTAAATGTTACAGGGCAACAAGGCATGTCACGCACTCGAGGCACAAGGAGACAGGGGACATATTGGAATGTGAAATGATTTATTGTGACGCTTGCAATGCAGCCCTTCGGGGACACTGAGCCAATGTTGTATTTCTGTCCACAGATGTGACATCATGCAGGACAGGGCATGCTGCAGGAGAGACGGCACACCGGCCACATAAATCACCTCTAGCCAGCACAAGTTCAGACCAGGGAGCAGGCCCACTGGCAGCCGCACCACCAACACAGCCAGCCTCGCCGCACACAGAGCCAGCATCACCTCACCGAGAGCCAGCATCACCACCACCAGAGCCAGCATCGCCACTCATGTTCGAATCACCGGCCACATCTCCGCTTGCAGACGTGAGAATGAGGAGGCATCCAGCAGCCAGGCTACGAGCCTTAGACACCTCGTCAGACGACAGCATGGGACCAGAAGACCGCACCGGGCCCCAGGAAGGGAGCCATGCCACTGTGCCCCACACCTCACAGGCAGCACAGACGGAAGCAAGAGGGCGCCGCAGGTCGCGTGTCCAGAGTCCACCAGCACCCACTGACGGCCATGGTGTCTTCTTGGGGCTCGAGGGCCAAATGTTAAAGCAACAGCGCCTGCAATCAAAGGCAGTCATGTCAGTCCAGAGGCACATGCGGGTGATGAAGACAACATTAGTCAACATGGACACTAACATTAGCGGCATGGCTGCGGGCATTCGGGACATGTCCCAGTCTATCCAGCAGTTGTGCAGCAAATTAGATGCTGACATCGAAGCACGGCGCCGGGAACGCCAGAGAAGGGACACTACCAGCAGGGCACTCAACCGTCTGGCAACTGCCACTTCTCTACTGTGCCGGCGCTCTGTGACGATGCAGGAGGGCCTAACACAGTGCTGCAGCGACCTGTCTCGGGGGATGGTGCAGGTGACAAGTGCACTAGGGGTGCTATTGACTAGTCAGGCGTCGACAACTGCTGCAGGGGATGCTGCGGAGACCATCGACACCAGCAGCAGCATCACACCCCCCGTCCCAGAAGCACGCAGGAGCAGCAGGCGGCTTGGGGTTGGCTCTAGTGAGGATGCACAGGCCGTGCAATCCACCACTGCAGCGCGTATGCGCAAACATTGATGTAGCCCTGCTTAGCCACTTCCCAATGGGTGACGTAACCCTGGACATACTATAGATGGTATATTGCCAGATTGGCCTGTTCATGTGTGCATGGCGTGGTGCCACATTAAACTACGTCAGGACTTCTCACTACTCGCTGTGTCCCCTTACTTACTCAGAAATAGTTGGATGTGATCTCTGCCCGTCTCTCTCTCCCATCGATTGCAGTTGGCACTCTAGCTGCGTTGCCCTCTGGCTGGCCTGACTCATCCTCGTTGTCCTCGAAATATGTTAGTTCCACATCTGTTCCTTTTTTCGTGGCAAGGTTGTGCAGCATTGCACAAGTGGCAATAATCTTGCAGCAGGTGATGGGTTTGTACTGGCGTGCGCCTCCGCTCTTGTGCAGGCAGCGGAACCTGCTCTTCAGTAGTCCAAACGTGCGCTCCACCACATTGCGTGTTGTTTTGTGTGCCACGTTGTATCGTCTCTCACTCTGGGTTGCTGGGTGTAGGTAGGGAGTGAGGATGAATGACCGGCATGCATATGCACTGTCGCCTGGATGAGTAAAAGGGAACATTCAGTAACATGCCTCATGACAATATGATTTGCAGGTTTCAAGGGGCGTCACTGTTACTTACCTAGCAGGTATCCCTCTCCAAATTCTCCGGCACTCAGTCGTGTGTATATCCCACTATTCTGGAAGATGTAAGAGTCGTGGGTGCTCCCAGGGAACTTTGCAGCAATATCTGTGATGATGTTCCCTGCATCGCAGATCACCTGCACATTGATGGAGTGGGTGGACTTCCTGTTCCTGTAGATGTGCTCTGTATCAGCTGGTGGACAGATTGGGATGTGTGTGCCATCAATACAGCCGATGACATGGGGGAACTGTGCCATGTGATAAAAGTCAGTTTTTGTTTTCTGCAGTGCAGACTGTGTGTTCGGGAAGCTGATGTAGTGGTGCATTCTCTGCATCATGGCATCCAGGAACTTCCTGAAGAAACGGGACAGGCAACTCTGGGATACCCCACCCACCGCAGCTATCACCACCTGATAACTGCCGGATGCCAACAGATGTAGGCTGCAGAGCACCTGCACATGTGGGGGTATGGCGTGCGCCCTTCTTATTGGATGGTCCAGGAGTGGGTGTAGGTCCCTGATTAAGTCCATGATGGTTTCGGGGTCTAGCCTGTACCTCTCATGTATCTCTGCATCAGTCAGCTGGAATAGTGTGATGCGCTGTCTGTAGATTTGTTCCTCCCGTCGCCACACCCTCAGTCCTGCTGCCTGTAGACGTAGGCGCCTTGCAATGACGTACATAGCGGCCATGTTGTCCACGCTGTTGCATTTTGGGTTTGCTTTTATCCATTGTTGATGGTTACCACCTGCTTTTAATCCGTGTTAATTACCGACTCTTATTTAACGATTTTACTGGATTTCTTAATTACCGAGTGCTGCTACATGTCATTTTAAAATTTTACCACTTCATATTTACCACTTCATGTTTACCGAATCGTTAATTATGTATTCGGTAAATATGAATCGGTATTTTAGAATTCGGTAACTATGAATCGGTATTTACCGCCTCATATTTACCGAAAAGTGGTTTTTGGACTCCTACATCTCACTTGTCTGAATACCGGTCGGTAACGGCATTTTTACCGAAAATCGGCCGTTACCGACCGGTATTTGGCTACCTACATGAGGCCCTTAGGGCCTTATGTAGGTAGCCTAACATTTACCACTTCATAAATACCGAATTTTACCGAATCGGTATTTATGAAGTGGTAAATGCTATGTAGGTAATTAGTCGGTAAAAATTACCGATTCGGTATTGGTCGGTAATTAAGAATCGGTATTTACCGATTTGGTAATGGTAACTGGCTTCCCATTGATTCCTATGGGCCAGGAGGCCCATAGGAATCAATGGGAAGCCAGCACAGCACAGCCCCTAACCCCATCAGAACCTCCAGCGCAGCCCGCCTAAATAAATCAGTGTGTGTGTTCTGCGGCCCGCCCACTGGCAAGTGACAACAGTTAACACTGCACTGACTGAACTAAGAAGGGCCGCGGCCGCCATGTTCTACATATTATTTAATTTATGAATATTCACTTGGGCTGCAGGCCGTGGTTAAGAAGTCTCACAGCAGCAACACTAAACGCCGTGACTCACACTCGGTAAAAGGTGAAAAAAATGCTGCGGGCCTGCGGCGGCTGCACCTGGTACATACAGTAAAGGTACATTTTAAAAAACATAAATATGTGACGTGCGCAGCAGATACGTAGACCCGGCCCTGATAATTAAGTGCCGGTGCTAAGCACCGGAATGCACCGGGACAGATTAAGCACTGCTCCATGCTCACCAGATTATTCCAGCCTAATAGAGTGTGAGGCAGGAGGCCCTCTGTTGGGTCTGTCCTGGAGTAGAAGGGCGAACCAAAGTCGAAGGAAGCAGATTCTCAGTGTCACGCATTAATTAGCAGCCTCTGATCTATTAGTGCGGGAAGCAGGATCCTGCTATTTTTAGGTACCAGCATGTCAGTGAAAGGTTTGTCCCCATTTATTCATTCTTAAATTAGAGCAGTCAGAAGTGGCTGGTGTTTGTGTTGCGTAATTAACAGGAGATATTTGAGATGAGGCATTATTTTAATTGCATGTAATTTAGTAGACTATAACGCATTTATAAGGGAGCTTAAGTGGACGAACCATGCACGAGGAAACGGTATTGTGCCTCCACCCATAGCAATGCAGATCAGAGTTAACAACAAACAAAAGCTGCTTCCGTGAATGCACACCATTTTCTCAATACGGTTTATTGTTATTAATTGGTTTTAATCCTTTGTGTGCTGCAATGGTGTAGCCCTTTCAGTCATAGAAACATTTTTAAAACTCTGCTTTGATGTCACCCATCACAGCCAGTCAAAATGTTCATCATATACTCCAATGTCTTGAGAGGAAACTTTTGCTCAAATATACTCAAAAGAGAAGGTATTAATTAGGCCTGGGTGTGAAATTCTGCTCCGCTCGCCGAGTTTGCTGAGATTTTCCCACTCTTCGCTTCACGTAGCGCTCCAAGTTTTTTCCTTGCTCATGCTCGCCAACGTTCAGTTGGCGAGTGCGAGAGAGGAAAATCATGCTCCAGACCACGGTGAGATTACTCAACGCGGGTGGTCACAGATGGCCGCTACTGCTCGCGCTGAGAAGCCTTCCGCTTGCGTTGAGGAAGCTGCCGCTCGAGTAGAACATCTACTTGAGCGACAGGAAGAAGCAGCTCCCTTTTGCGCTGCACATGGTGCCGTTCGCGCTGATTTTCCAGGGCAGGACAAACACCCAGCACTAAAAATCAGCACAAACGGCGCAACCTAATGCACTCCACTGCTAGCAGAAATCTGTGAAGCGGTTTTTTAGTCACTTCGTGGAGCTCCGCGAACTCCGCCCAGTCCTAGTGTTAATTAAAAATGCATTCATCCTTTAAGGTTAGCACATAATTACTTCCTGGAGACGTTGCACCTTCTTTGCTTTTATAGTTCTTCTGTTATACATTGAACAGACATTTTACTCGAGGTTGCATATAAATTATAGAATTTAAGTTCAATGCATTTCGAACCTTTAAGTGTCCATTTTCAGGAGTAATGATAGCCAGCCGTGTCAAACCGTTAACTGAAATTATTTGAACTATTTCTATAGTTTTACCATTTTTAAGGGGTACTGTGCTGAAAAATGCACCCTGTTCCTGCCCTAAGTTGAAGAGTCGGTGGGGGCGGAGGGGAGTCTAGAATCCGCTAACATGCCAGAAGGCCTTGCTTGGTACAAGAAGGCCATTGTATCATGTGGGCAAACATGGAATTATCCCGTTGGTCGAGGCATAAAGACCAGTCTGGTTGTATAATTTATAGTTTGAATGAGGTCTAGTGTGAGATAAAAATATGAGGATTAGAAGGTATTTGTAATTCTTTCTGCTTTTAGCAAATGACTTTTTTCGTTAAGAATGTAATAGTCTTGTAAAACTATTTCTTGCTAATAATTTGTACTTTAATATGTTATCATTCGATGAGTTTAGACGTGGTACAAAAAAGAGCTCTTGCTATATTTGCACATTTCCCTGTATACAGTAATGTGTTGTAATGCTGTTTTTGACAAAATGTATTATTTTTACTGTAGGAGAATGATATAATTTTTTACTTGTATTTTTGACAACGAAGTGTTATGAACTGTGTGCTGGCTGTATTGATTTTGTAGAATTGCTTCAAATAAATCATACTTTTTAAATTGAATCGAATATTTTATTCATGCTGGTTATCACGGCCCGTAAAATTTGGGGCTCTTTTAACCAACTCATTTTGAAATTTTGCAGCAAAAAGCTTCATATTGCTTGATTTAGTAATAAAAGTTAATTGGAGAAAGAAACATACCCCCACTCCACAAGGAGAAGCCAGGCTTGCAAGGTACAATTTGGGATGGTTTTTTGCAGTCACAACTTTCATTGTTCCCCATACACAAGTGGTCCAAGGAGGGTGGAAGTCGAGGTGGTTTTCTATTTACAGAAGGTCGCTGGTACTGAGCAGAATTGTCTTAAGGCAGGGTTGGATTGGGACAGAAAATAGGCCCGGGTACAGCAATGAAAGCACCCCCCATTAGCGAACCAGATAGCTAAAAAATGGCCCACCTTTGCAAATCAGGGCTGTTTTAAACTTTTAAAGAAAAGGTGTATAGGTGTTTTGCAAGGTATGGGAGACTTTATGCATTTGTGCTTGCTGCAGGCAATGTTTGCGGTAATAGCTGAGAAATCAGCAGAAAAAAACTGCCCTGCAGACCATCAAACCAGCCAACAAACAGCCAAAGAGCAACCCACACACAGATCTGTCAACCACCGCTCTGATTGCCCTATACTATAGTGTAGTCCGACCATTGCCGGCCTGCTAGGCCCTGCTGGCAAGCACCTCCGGTAAGCATTGCAGCAGCTTGTACGCTGATCGGAGCAGGGCCGGACTGGCCGTAGCGGGCACCGGGCAATCCCCCGGTGCGCCGCACGGGTGGGGGCCGGTTTTGGGCCCCTGGGGCCGTTTTTTTTAAAGTCCGATTTTGCAGCATAGCTGCAAAATCGGCCCTGTAACAAAATCGGCTGAAAACCGGTCCTGGCAAAGAGCTCGGCGGCACCCCCGAACCCCCGGGGGCCCGGCCGAGTACTTTGCCAGGGCCGGTTTTTGTTCCCAGTCCGGCCGTGGCTCGGAGGTGCGTGCCAGCAGGGCCTAACTTCAGAAACATAAACATTTTTGTAGATAGAAATGTTTCTGAAACTAGGCTCTGCTGGCACACACCTCCTGGAAGCATTGCAGCAGCGTGTCCGCTTCTCCGAGGTGCGTGCCAGCAGGGCCTAACTTCAGAAACATTTCTATCTACCAGAAATGTTATGTTTCTGAAGCTAGGCCCAGAAGGCCCTGCTGGCATGCCAGAGGCCGCTAACCTTTCAGCCCAGACAAAGCCAGCTCGGTTGTGCAAAGAATCTTGCCCTGATGACCTCCAATAAATATTTGAAATATAATTTTCCATACATACATTTTTAATATGGGTTTTGTGTGAGACTAGAGTTTATTGCAGACATTTGGCAGGGAAATGTGTTTACGTTTCCTGCAACAGCCATAAACATGTTTCTTATAGATCTGAACAGGAACTAACAAAGGGAAAAAAACGGGACAGTGTCACAGAGATTATTTGATTAGTGAGCTGCTACCATGTTATAATATTCGAAACACACCTATCTATACTTGAATGTTTACACATTTAGACGTGTGCCTGTGCACTGGCTAAAGAGGGCCTGAAAGAGCAGAAACTGGAACATAAATTCCATGCTGTTCTGAACAGGGGCCCCCAAAATAGGTTTGGCCCAGGGCCCCCTAAATCATTGAGATGTCCCTGTGGCACGCACCATCGTGACCTTGGGTGCCAATGCTCTTAGCTTCAGAAACATTTCTATCTACAAGATTGAAATGTTACTAAAGCCAAGAGCATTGGCAATCAGTGTGTATGCTTTTCTGTGGTGCACAGAGATGTTTTTTCACTCTTATGAAATGCATTGGCAAGTCCACAACCAGAAAGAGAATGGCCCGGAAGGGAGTACCCAATAATTAGTGGAGATGTGGGGTTTCTCCACAAAAAACAGTACAGTTTGCATTTGCAAAGGGCACTTCTGTAGAGTGTTTTCACATGTGTAAATGTACAGCTTATATATTTATGCATAATATTTTTAATCCTCTTCAAGCCCCCCATAGATTGTTCGGCCTCGCTCACTACGCTCGTCCACTGCGGCGCACTGTGCCGCAAATTTTATGCCCACCATTTCAAAATGTCACCAGCCGCCACTGCCGACCAATCATATCTTGAAGTACTGGCCTGCTCTTATAGGAGAGCACAGTCACAGCTTTTGCTGCACTTCTTTCTACATCTGCAACTTCTTCTGGTGTCCACACTTTGCTTCTATTCCTTTGCTTCAGCAGCAAAAGCCATGAGAACACAGAGGCCTGAATAAATCCGCTTCATGTTGTTCTTCCCAGGAGCTTGGTGATTACACGCGGCCCAGGCGAATTCTTTTTTAAGTGAGCCTAGTTTTACGAAAATTGCAATAATGTGCATTTTGCATATTTTTTTTCCTTCTGAATTTTTGCCCACGGGAGACTTGGTATGAGCAGCCGTGTGAGAACTGTAAAACTGGATAGCTGCCACAGCATTACTTTAGAAACTCTCAGTGCTATACATTGAGCTGGTTTCTTTTAGGCCATGAATATTCGTGCGCATGCCTCATTTCCGATTTTGGCGCGTGTCTCACATATAATATGCATACAATTCTAACATTTAACAGAGTTTTCACTTTTACATTTCGAAAAAAAATCTTAGTTTTACCCATATTGAGGGATTTTATTTAATAGTGAGTGGCTTTGTAGCAAAAAACATAATATTTAATCCCAGTGGCTGAATCCTTCCCATATCCAAATAGCACATTTTTATGAAAACTGCTTGAGCCAGGAGTGAATTGGTCGTTGTGGGACCTAGTGTGGGTACCAGGAGTTACTGATAGTGGGTGGGATTTAAATTATGCTGGAATCATTGGAGTAGTTTTGGTAATTCCACATTACTCTTGACGTGGAATTACCGATAATTACGCAATTACTCCTGCTTGCGTATATTGTGGGGAAACATCCTGCGGTGAGAGCACATTTAGCATGAGTGAGCAGCCGCTCGCGCGTGCTGTTTCTGTTCTGCTTTATTTTGGGCCATTTCTTAGCACAAAAATGCATCCTCATGCCCATTCTGGATTTCACTGCGCATTTTGTGCTGAGCAAATAGCGCTAAATGCCCGCAGTAAATGGAGGAAAAATCCCACCGCAAGAGCCAATTTAGTGAGCGCAAGTGGCTGCTCGTGCTTGCTATTCATGCTCGGTTGCATTTAGCGCTATTTC
Organism: Triturus cristatus; assembly: GCF_964204655.1. NCBI lineage: Eukaryota > Metazoa > Chordata > Amphibia > Caudata > Salamandridae > Triturus > Triturus cristatus. Next base: position 640,590,819 of record NC_140595.1, read on the forward strand.
TTAGTGCAAGATGCATCATTGCGTCCATTTTGGATGCAAGGGGGCATTTCTGCTCTAAGAAATAGCGCTAAATGCTGAATTACTCTTTTTGCGAAATACTTAGGAAATTCGGCATGATTACACAACATGGAATCACCCAATCTATACCCACCCCTCGTCACTGGGCAGCTTTATCCTCTGGGGGGCCTTTGCTAGTCTCAATGCTTAATACAGAGGTTTGCCCCATACTAAGCTGCCACTCCGGCACATGAACAGTTGGCCGATCCTCTAGATTGACATGAGGGTTAAATCCCTTGACAGTGAAAGTCTTCCTCAACTTTTCAAAACTTTCAGTCTGTGATTCAGTCACATCCCTCTTTCTATTCTTCCGGGTATGCAGAGGCCGATGAGTAAGACATAAGGTTAGTGGTGCTGGTGTTCCCTTAGAGTAGAGTCTAGTGATCTGCGCCATTGGCCAACCAATGAGTCATAGTTCAGGTGGTCCCTGGCAGTCTTGGGTGCTGAGCTACACTTGGGGCAATTGGAGTCATTTACTGAACTATTGAATCCCGAACTGGATTATCAAGTACTTCTTTCTAGCACTGAACTCTCAGGATAGAGATAAAGAATAGGGAAAGTCCTACTGAACGCGATGATTAGGGTTAGAGACTCAACGCTGTAAACCATAATAGTACCACTCACTTAGGTTGCTACTTCATCAGTGATTTCTTTTGTAAAAGGAAATGACTTTAATACACATATGACACAATAATACCCATAAAATAGGGACAGGGAAAGAAAGCCAGCAGTCACTAGCTCATTCAAAGACATGGATCTGACCCCAAACTTTATTATAGCAGCTACACCCTAAGTGATACAATTTACTTCTATGCTGGAGTCTGCAGCCAATGCTGTCTATGAATTGTGATTAATTTGTAGAAGAATGAGTGCTGTGCCCAAAGCCCTGCTCAGAAGCCCACAGCAGTCACTATTACATGTCAGTGTGCTGAATACCAAGGCTGCAAAGTCTGGAATCCACATCATTCCCCTTTATTGCACTACCACTAACTCACTGCACCGTTAACTCTCTGTCTTTCTCATCCTCCTTCTTTTCCCTTAGTGTGTGTTTCTCTCTCTTGCTCTCTTGAAATGTCTAATGAGAAAAAATAACTGCTGGTCCGCCCAAAAATGAGTGCTGGTGGGCCCCATCGGCCACCACTGGCTCTAATTAAGCATTGTCTATTTAAGGGTTTGCGATCAGTTCCCAGTTTTTCAAGCATGGAATTACCGTTCAATCTATTAACATGAGACTAGGTCTACAGATCAGTGACCATGTTCTTCAATGGGACCATTTTACACCCAGTACTTATCAGCATGGCAACCAAGAGTCAGAGATGCCACACACAAGCTTAGCCTTTTACTAGACACGGTTCAATGAAGCCATGCAGGCAGCCACCCGCCTTGTTACACTACAACAGGAAATGTATCTCTTTGTTTCCTATGTTGGTATGTGTGCTACTATTCAATGTCTTCTTTTACAAGGTTTTTACAAGATTTGACATGGTTCGAATGCAGCTGCAACTAAACCACCCACGCCTAAAGTGGTGCCAAGAAACCCTACCAAAATGGCTAGAGGAGCCCTTTCGAACCCCAATAAGTTAAAAGGTAAGAAATGGGTAGAAAAGGGCTGTGTCCAGTGCTTGGAACCCACAGGGCCGAACTGGGAACCGTAAGCAGCCCAACCAAATGTTGTCAGACCAGTCCCAAGCTGCATGTGACAAGTGAGATCTGCGAGCAATCCTGGTAGTTGGGCTTGGGCGTATTCTCTGCCCAAGAATTTGTTCAGAAAAATTGCAGATATGATGCTTTTTACAAAACATTTTTATGATCGAATCGTGACCAATCAATGAATGGATCAATTAAGATGGGAGATAGGGCTACATGGCTCAATGAATGAATAGCTGGATAGGGAACAGTGTGTTGATGAATTATTTCAAGAATGGATGACAATCAATAGACATTTAGCTGCGTGGACCAAATGGTCCAATGCACTGACTAAGGATGGGTGCTCTGGGTTTCATTTTAGCTTCAGCATTAAAGTATCACACTCCGCACACACTACCACCACAAATACTTATGAAACATGCATAACTGGGATGAATTTAATATAATACACTGATTTAGCTCCTCATAGAAGTACACACAGCGCATTAAGTTTGATCTCAAACAGGAGAGAAAATGAGATAACCATGCATTGGTTGAATTGCTTAAAACAGAATCCCAGCTTCCACTTGACCACATTGTGTGATTCTAGGCATTTACTTTTGTTCACACTGCCTCCTTTTCCTTCATGATCTCATGAGAGCACCTTGAAATACATTCCGGGGGTGCACCCCTTCAAAAGCAAAAGACTACAATGTTACCCCCTATCATAATACAATACCCAAATATAGGGGCTTTCCTCTTGGTTCACTAATAGCATCGTCATCAGAGCAGTGGTGGTGGGGGCATAAATGTTTCTAAGTTAATGAATAGATGCGATCACGCCTAAATTATACCATTGCTCCTCAATGCAATGGTATAATTTAATATACTAAAATGAAATACATTGTAAAGATCACATTATAAAGACATGCACTGTTTTTAAAATTGACAAGACCTTTTCATGTATCTACTGTACTCTCTGAGCCAGGCAACGGAGGTTCCTTGATCCCCTGCCCTCTCAAAGCCCCGATGGTCAGCGCTGATTGTGGAAACCCTGCAGTAGATAAGAATCCCAAAAATGCAAAAACAAATGTTTTTAAAGCATGCTTTAAAACCATTTCAGGGCATTCCACTTTCAGGGCATTTCAACCTAATTACTATAAAACAGGATGGAAACTCGGGTGCGCAGCTAACACGCCAAAGGCAAGCCCATCTGCGCCCGTTCGCACTCAGACCGCGCTCAGCACCAGCCACTCTGTCGGTTTTGAATCAGTTATCTCCTTTTTGAAGCCTAAATTTCAGTATAGTAGGGACACATCAATGGAGTTGAAATGGTCTGGTAAGACCTGTTCTGGTCCATGTTATGACCCATACCTAGCTTAGGGCACATCGCAGTTCTTTAACTGTGGCCTAACTTTCCAGTACCTTTCACTATCTACCAAAATACCTGCTATGATGACAGCTCCTCCCAATGGGGTATCATGCGTACTTATTAATGTGATGTTGTTAGTCAAGAATGCCATTGCTCTTCGAGAATTTTTAGAATTTAATCAAATAGATATAGCCTTCATAACTGAAATTTGGGCAGATGCCTCCTCTGACCCATATCTACTTTTTGCCATACCGGCTGGTTTTAAAATTCATAAAGTAAACCGAGCAGGGAGAAAAGGCGGAGGCATAGCCCTCATTCTTAAATCAAGTTTTCAATCTTGCATTAAATTGAACTTGGATAATCGGGAATGTGCAGCACTTGTTTTTAAAATTGAACTATGTTGTCAATATTCCTTTAATGGCCTTTTACTTTACCGTCCACCTAGATTTAGAGCCACCTTTATTGATGATCTAGGTCTCCTTTTAGCTCACAAAGCTGAACACTTTAATTTTTCAGTGCTAGGTGACTTTAATTTTCACCTGGAAAATGTCACCGACCCAGATACTGAAGTACTCATTGAACAGATGAGTAGCGCAGGGTTGGGTCAACTTGTTAAGGGTTCAACTCATACTGCAGGACATTATTTAGATGGGATTTTTTCAGATAACTCCCATCTGGACCAGATCTCTGCCTATGATCTGGTCTGATAACAAGGCAGTCCTTTTTGAAATATTACTGCCTCATAAAAAACGCTCTGAAGTCCCAGGGGAACATTTTGTCAGTCGTCCTTGGAATAAATTAGAGGCAAAGTTACTAAATCTTCTTCTTTTAGAAACCTTGCCACATTTGTCTACTGATTCTGATCAAGCGGCAGCTAAATATCAAATCAAATATCTTTATTCGGATATTTACAAATAACCATAAAAGATGCACATCATCAAGTCAACATACTTTTGTTAAAAAACACAATCACATTTACATAATACCCTAAAAACATCAACACATAAAATCCCAAAATGCGAGATCATAAAAAGCAGAACAATTAAGTGCTAAGGTTCATTCATCGGCAGCCTTCTTGTGCCTATTAATAATTGTCTTATGGCAGAGAGGATACTTTATAGTCATAAAAACACGGTAGCAATCCTAGTAGTTAATCCTCTCCTCTGGTATTTCTTAGTCTAACTGCCAGTCGCAAAAAGTGCACGGTGCTAAATAATACAAATGGGTCAGCAGAGAGTTTGAGATACAAGAGGGCCACTTTAGCCTGTCTAATTCCCGCGCGTTTCAAGATGTTTTTTAAAAAACGCTTTCTGGGAAGGTCGTAAAATGGACATATGAGAACAAAGTGGATGGTGTCTTGCGGAGATCGTTGATCGCAGCCGCAACACCCTTTTGTGCTAATATCACTCGTGTAACCAGCTGGAACTGATAAAATGTGGTGCAGGAGGTTTAATCTGAATCTTGTTATCAGGAATCTGTCATGTCTGTTATGTATATTGGACAGATAGAATTCCATCCCCGCACAATTTTTTGTAAGCTGGTGTTCTCTTACAGTAGGTTTCCGCCCTTCCCTTTCCTCTCTAACGTTAGCTACATATAGTGAGAAGTCTGCTTTTATGGCCTCCTTGTCTCTCGTTCCTATTATGGAGGGGTCATCAAAAAGATTTGCATGGCCCAAACTAGTCAGCGTGTCCTTGACATATTTGAGCCAGGGTATTTGCAGCCCCTTGTCCCCCTTTAGACAGTCCTCCAAGATTTGTCTGCTAAGGCTTGCCTCAGGGTTTATCCAGATTTTAATCCAACAGATGATGGGTTTGAGGCATGCCCTATCGCTAATATAGGGGATACCCAGCTCTTCGTGGACTATGAAAGAGGGGATGCTTTGAGGGACTTGCAAAAGTCTCCTCAAAAACTTATCTTCCTCAATCTGAATTTTTCTCCCATTTGTAAAACCCCACACCTCACTTCCATACAGGGTTTTGGCGCAGCAGACAAGACTATATAAATGTACAATTTCATTGGGTGACCAGCGACCCAGTCTGCGTGCGTAATTCATAATAGACCCCTCAGCACCAAGTTGTTGGGTACATTTATGACTTACAAGGGGTTTAAAATTTAAGTCTTTGTCAAAAACCATACCCAGGTAGTTAAAATGTTTCACCTTCTCCAGTTTGTGTGTGCCTATGGTGAAAACACAATTCTTGTGTGGGGTTTTTCCTACTTCCATAATGAAAGATTTTGTGAGGTTAGGGACTAAATCTAGGTCTGCCATAAAGCTGACAAATCCCCCAATGAGGGCCTGCAGGCTCCTGCCAGTGCGCGCCAGGAGGACCGCATCATCTGCGTAAAGGAGGACGGGTATTCCTCTCTTCCCTACGCTGGGGCAATCTGCCTCCAGGGCTCCGAGCGCCTTGTCTAGCCCATTGATATAAAGCGTGAATAGGAAGGGTGCCAGGATACATCCTTGTCTCACCCCGCCCTTACACTGAAATTCCTCAGTGACGTCGCCCTCGTTTGTATACCTGACCCGTGCTGTGGTGTTTTGATGAAGCATACGCAGGGCGTGGATCAATCCAGGATCCACGCCCATGGCACTCAGGATCTCCCACAGCCTTCTTCTGTTCACACAGTCGAAGGCCGCTGAGAGATCCATGAATGCCAGGTAAACTGTCCCCTCCCTGGCCACAGTATACTTTGCCACCAGGTGGTAAAGGTTAAGGCATTGATCAGTTGTGGAGCGCCCTTTTCGGAAGCCATACTGTACGTCAGAGATAATATTATTTTCGTCAGCCCATGTCATTAGACGGTTTAGAATGACTCTTCCCAAAACTTTCGCCGTTACATCTATTAGGGATATTGGGCGATAACATTGAGGGTCATTTTTATTACCCTTCTTAAATATGGGCACAATGACGGCCGTAGACCATGATCTCGGCATGCCCACCTCCATAGCTGTGTTATAAACCCTGGTTAAAATGGGGGCCCAAAGACCTATCTGGCTTTTAAATAGATCAGGGGGTATCCCATCTGGCCCTGGCGCCTTCCTCACTACTAGGCCTTCTATGCCCAAATGAACCTCATCCACCATAATGGGTGTCCAGGCACTAATGGGGCAACCGTTAACTGGTGATAACTGTGCCTTAGATGCCCCACGATTATACAGTCTGGAAAAGTGTGCCTCCCACGCCTCTGGTAAAATATGGGAGGCCAGTTGTGGTTTATCCAGAGGTTGGAAACAAGGGGCGTTTATTACCCTCCAGAAACTACTCATGTCTTTAAGCTCGGCAGCCTCTCTTAGAGAAACCCATGCTTCATTTTGTAGGGCTGTTTTCCGTGTCTTAGTCGCCTTTTTGTAACTACTCCTACAGGCGGCTATCTCACCTTTGTCCTTTGGGACCTTGATTAATGCCAACTTCAGGTCCCTATGGGCCTTTGAGCAGTTCTTATCGAACCACCTGGGACAAAAGTCACCCTTGGGCTTGGGTTTACTTCTTAAGAGACTGTCGATGTGCTGGGCAGTGCCTTCGAATGCTACAATTAAGTCTATCCCCTCTATCTTGGGATCTAAACACCTCCAGATGTGATTCTCAGCATTGTTGAGGAGAGCTCTGTGGAGTTCATCGCCATCAATGTTGCTCCAAATATCATTCTTGGCTTGATTCAGCTATGACCCAACAAGCTCCTCCTAAACATTGTCAACGCTCTAGGAGCTCACCTTCTGAACCGTGGTTTAATGATATTTTGAGAGATCAGAAACAACTAATTTGTAAATTAGAGAGGAAATGGAGACTTGAGGGTAATGCATTCACCCACACAGCATATAAGAAACTCATCCTTAGGGAAAAGGCTTCCTATTCTACCGAAAAAATCATAGCGGCCGACAGATGCCCTAAAGCCCTATTTACTATTGTAAAGAATCTGGCCAATCTGCCAACTGCACCAGATATTAACATCAGTCAGGAGTTTTGCAACTCCTTAGCGGAAGCCTTTCAGCACAAGGTTAAGTCAGTTTTTAACACTTTTGTGCCTCAGGAAAATTGCCTAGCGCAATCCACAATTCATGACAAGATACAAGGTTCACCAGAGTCAGGTACCCCAATGCTTTTTTCTTTCACTGCCCTGACTATTGAACAGACCTCTAAAATTATTGGTGCAATTAAATCAGGCTCTCCTTCAGATCCCTTCCCCCTAAATATTTTGCATATGTCTCCAGATATCTTCGCAATTCCAATCACAATGATTTTTAACACCATGTTCACAACAGGGCGCTTTCCAATGCAGTGGAAGAAAGCCACCATACTTCCGTTATAAAAGGAATCTAATCTGGATGCTAAGGAGACTCTCAACTATAGACCTATATCAAGACTCCTTTTTCCTGAAAAAGTGATCGAGAATGCCATTAACATCGAACTGTCTTCCTTTATTAATGATAGTGCTATTCTGGATTCTTCCCAATTTGGATTTCGTGCTTATCATAGCACAGAGCTGACCCTTATCGCAGCTACTGAGGAGCTCAGGCAGACTTAAGATAGTGGGGGGAGCGCTGCCATGATCCTTTTGGACTTATCAGCAGCTTTTGATAGGTCAATCATGAACTGTTGCGGGTCCCTCTAGCTTCCATTGGGATCAGGGATAAGGCGCTCTCCCTGCGGGGCTCCTTCTTATCCGAGTGGTCTCAGGCAGTTGCGTTAGGGAACTATGTTTTACCTTCCTTTTTGCTGTCGTGTGGAGTTCCTCAGGGATCTTCCCTGAGTCCAGCGCTTTTTAATCTTTATGTCACACCCCATTGCCAGACTAGTAAAAAGTGATGGTTTTGCCCTTGTATCTTATGCGGACGATACACAGATTATTGTCTCTGTAAGCAGTCCATCCAGCCATTAGCTTTCATTACTGTATGAGCCATATAGCCAATTGGATGAAGTTGAATTCATCCAAGAATGAGGTTTTGGTGTTGGGGAACAATCCCTCATTTTGAACAAATAGTTGGTGGTTGGTCCAACTTGGTCCTTTACCTAAACCAGTGCCCAAAGGAGTCATCTTTGATACTAAGTCATCTTTTGAAGCGCAAACCAATTTGGTCACCTCAGCCTGCTTTTTTATCCTAAAAATTTTGAGGAAGATTCTTCCCGCAACACCTATAAATTTAAGGAAAATCGTGGTATCTGTACTGATATCCTCAAGATTGGACTATTGCAATGCCATTTTTACCAGTGCCCATAAGCGCAGCATTCAAAGGCTACAGACTGCTCAGAATGCAGCAGCAAGAGTACTCCTAGTTATTTCTAAATTCAACTTTGTCTCCACAGTTTTATTCCATCTACCCTGGTTACCGGTAACAAGCGTATCCAGATTAAATCACTCTGCATTGCCTGTAAATCACTTAACAACTTGGGTCCAACGCAGCTGGTGAATTTTTTAAAGCCATATATTCCAGCAAGATCCCTTAGATCTGCCGAACTTGGAAACCTAATTGTTCCTAGAGTTAGTAGGGCTAGGTGGGGTGGCAAGAGCTTCACTGCTACAACAACTAAATCATGGAACTCTTTGCCAACCTCGCTTAAAAAGGAGACTCGCCTGTTCAAAGGGCTTAAAAACATGGCTTTTTAAGGCATAATTCTCATGCTTAGTCCAGTCTGATCTGTATGTATTAAGGGCAGCGCCTAGACACCCCAGGGTATTTGTTGCGCTTTATAAATTCTTCATCATCATCATTTGTTTTTCATTGGATATTTATGTGTTCTACTGGCAAGAAACCAGCGGCTGTCAACCGCAACAAAACTGCCCCCCCCCACCAACAGTTAAACTGGCCCCCACCCTGCCAGCCTACTGGCAAAACATCCAGTTCCTGGTAGCACCAGTTCGGGCCTGGGTACCTGGTACCGGGACATGGTTTCCCAGGGTCCACAGTTCCACAAGCCCAAAGGCTCCAGGAGGAGACGTGGGCAGTGAGAATACAGCTGGTTCCGTTTGCTGTTCATTTAAATCCTCAAACTTAGCATGAATACATGTCAGTGTTATATCTTATAATTGAATGTTTTCAGTTCTATGGTGTCCACTGGACCAGGAACTGGCTACAGCAAAGTTGAAGACAGACAGTCTTTAGGGTATGGATCTGGGATTAAAATGTCTATTTTCCCCAAACTGCACTATGGATTTGGACCTGGTCAAAGGATCCTGCATCAGTGCCCTAACCTCCAGTTTCCTCTTTGATGACCCAAGGCCAGAGAGGAGTTGAGGGAGCACTCAAAGGTCTATGGATACACTGGTTATCCTGAAGTACGACAGGTTACGAATTAAGCAGGATCCTCGGCAATGCTTGATGTGACATCTCTTAACTCAGGCCCGAAGGTCATGCAGGTAGATGTAAGTTGATGGTATCCTCGAGAAGCTGGATGGGACTGCCTTATGCACTGGAGTTGGTGCAGTCCAATGTCGAGCCAAATGCTCTAAAGTTGGTGCAGTTCAATGTTGAGCCTCATGCTCTGGAATTGGTTCAGTCCAATGACAACTTTTACACAACCATTACTGTAGCTTATCCTAAGTTTCCTGGCAAGCGAACACTCTTGCTGATGGAGCGTAACACAGCATATCCTGTTGTCAGGCAATTGTACTCTTGTAACACAGAGTCCAAGCTTATTTCCAGCTTGATGGGGAGCATAGTAAGAGGCAAAATAATTCCCTTGGAACACAAGTCTCAGTGCCACACTGATGTTCAGCTGTGTCCTGGATTGATGAGAAAAATTGAAATACTTACTGGTTAAGGGGACCAACACTTACACTCAGAGCTGACCAACTGACCATCTTGCAATGGTCAAATTCAAGGGCCTCCTCCAGTCAAAGACTACTTGGCCACACACATGAAGAGTTGATGTTAGAGTCAATGCCAACAGACATCTTAAGCTGGTTCCAACTGGCCGAGGGAAAAGTGTTTATTGGGTCCCAAGTGCAGTCCACATCCAGCAGTTGAGGCCGGAAGGAGGGTAGGAGCAACAAGTGCACTGATAGAGACAAGGCAGTAAGCTTAAACAGGGAGATGCCCTGATGCTCCACCAACAGGGACACCGTAACCCGCCACATTCTAATCCAGGGGGGCATCTACCTCAGAGCACCACTTGAGGGTTTTAATCTATTTTACCATTGAGCCCTTCAATGAGCTTGCATGATTTCTAGGCTCACTGGGAAGAAAATGAAAAACAGAGATTGCACAGAAAGCATGAAATAATCTAAGGAAGTGTGCTCTCCAGAGCCATGCAGGTGACCTCTGGCCTAAAACGTGTGGACCACTTCAGAAATTTAGGAAAATACTTAAAGTCCTGCCTCTTCCATCAAGTATACAGAATTTATTCAGAATGTCTTTTGCCCTACATCCTCCATTTGCCACCTCACTCTTCCTCACTGATCATCTGGTGATTTGGAGATATGGTCAGAAATGCCAGCATTAGAGAAAAGCAACAAAAATGTTATTCATTTATAATAGCTTTATTCCTATGACACTTTAACTATGTTTAGCCGTTCAACTGTTGTAATGACAGTTGCTATAATGGTCTAATGCACTAGTACTGATAGTATCAACCGCAATAGAATGAAAGGCTGAGGGGCCTATTCAAAAGCTGCATGCATACTACTAAATTGGAGGGGTTTTGGGAGGAAGAAGGATGGACTTAGGGAGGGCTAGGGAACAGTTTAGAGAGGGAAATGCACCCACTCACAAAATAATAAGCCAATTGCTATTCACAAGTTGCACTTCTAAAGTTACTACAGCCAAAATGGACCAAAGGCAGTAGTAAATAACTCCAGCTCAGAGCTAAAGTAAGTCTAGCACCTCAAATGGCCAACCACTGGTATTGCAACCACCTTCCATAGAAAATAATAAAGTTAGGGACTTAAAATGAATCCCCATTTGAAATAATGTTAAATTATATTAAATTATTTAAAGTAGTTAAAAATATAACTAAATATAACTTAATGTTAAACAGAATTTATAAAACTAGTACATATTTGTACTTTAATTATAACATATTTAATAACCTATTGTGCCTTTAAAAATCAATGTAACATTACATTTTATTCAAATTTGATAAAAGTAACTTTACTTAATTTCACAATTTACTTTTAAAAATATTTGATGAATAATATTTTTAACTTAGGTGGGAATTTGTTTTTTAATTCGCACTTCAGCAAACTTATTTTAACTTAATGTATTACATTTAAATAATTTAAAGATTAAGGAGGTAATTACGATGGCCGTGACCATCATGAGGCCATTTTCCACCCGCTAGATTTTGATGGCGGGAGTTGTGCTGGCGGGCGGAAAGCCCGACCGCCATGGGCCCGACAGTAGTAATCATTCTGATTGCCTGTCAGACCGCCCCGCATTCTCAGAATGGTGGCGGTGCCTAGCAGGCATCGCCGGTCTGATTATGATGGTGGATCCCCACCAGCCTTTCCATGGCAGTTCACCCACCATGGAAAGGCTAGTGGGGATGGATTTTTAGGGCCGGTTGAGGGCCCCCCATGAGCAGGGGCAGTTCATTTTGCACTTGGGAGGAAACTATGGTGCCCCCCTACATTTCCCTGCACCATTGGGCAGGCAGCGCGGGGTGACTGCCACATAGTGCAGGGGAATGCAAAACTTGCATTTTTTCCATTGCAGCGTGTGTTGCAGCCAGCAGCACCCGCCACAATGGAAACCATGGCACTTGCGGACGCCGTGGTGGCGGCCGCATTGTAATGCCATATGTGAGACCGCCGCCTTATAGGCAGGCAGTCTCCAGCACCGAACGATGGCGGATGGACAGAATCGTAATCAGGCACTTAATTTTAAATTAAGGTAATAGTGCAGTAGCATTTTCTTTACTTTTACATTCAAAATAAATATACAAAAGTAAGTTACTTTCATATTAATCGTAAAATATTTTAATAATTCTTTTTAAGTTTAATAAACTTTTTTATTTGCCCTATACTTTACCATAGGTAGACTCCACAGCTGGGGCAGAGATCTACACATGACAAAGAATATGGATTTTTTCCCTAATACTATACCATACAGAGCGATACAGAGACATACTCTGACCTGACTACAGAGATCTCCCTATGGCATAGGAAAAATGTTTAAAGTTTATATAAATTGGGAAAAGTTTGTAAAAATATTTTTATGCTTTATTTTAAGTTCCTAATTCCATTACTTTTTATGGGAGTGTGCTGCAGTTACTGTAGTTGGTCATGTGTAGTGCTGGACTTAATTTTGTTTCGTTAGAAGCCATTTTCATTTGTAAATTCAACTCCGCTCCCTTTTTCAGGGGGCAGAGATATTTAAGTCTTCACTTTTGGGAACATTTACAGTATGATTTTGTGATTAGCCAAAAATAGTAAATTTACTCAAAAGTGTAAGGGTGAAATTCAGGTGTAGATGTACTCAAAAGTGTCATTTACCTTTGTGAAATAGCCCCGTGAGTCTCCTCAGCAGGGTTCTAATCTGACACACTGATCTCTCTAGCAGTTGCATAAATCCAATGTGGTTTCCTTAGAGTGTGGATATTGCAAATGTGGGTTCATTCTGTGTCCTGGCTCTCAGGGACCTGATTCTACGGTTTGATAACATTGGCTACTGTGAACAAGATGAATTGGTGTAACGAGTAAATGATGCAATCTATCAGAGTCCAAGCCCCTCAACCCTGATGTTTCTGATGGCAAACATCTATTCAGTTTCCATTTGCATTAGAGATTTAGATCTTATAATGCGATATACAATATACAAAATTGCATCCATTAATGCAACTTTAAAAAGGAGCTAACAAAAAATAGCAATTTTACAGCACATTAATTCATTAACTGGGTAATTTATCATCTCCATAGCAGCTTTTACCATTAAAATTTAAAAATCTCTGTTGATAAATTTTTGATCAAGGACAAGCAAATATAACATGCTCAATGGTCTGCACAACATTAGGATATAAAGTTCATATTTTCTCCTCCCAAATTACATTCTGCCATGCATCCGTCACAGTTTGTAATGGCAAACATTTCAATCTACATAGCATTATGCATCTATGTTCTCTATGTTCCAGAGTCCAGATCAGATAGACTTGAGGAACTGCTGCCTGACATGATTGGATCATACTTTGGAAACAATATTTTGTTCTACATATCTCTATATCATTTTTCATGGAGCGATTTTTCATAGTATATTTTAGATCATTTTTAAGATGAAAGAATAGTGCTGAAGTGAAGTTAAAATATTATTTAAAAATGATCCAGTCTCCATAGTAGGAGCAAGACATTCCAAAGCCATAAGACTCCTTTAGGATTTTTTTTAGCATGCAATTGACAATGATAACTTCATAAAATAGCAGCCAGTCCTCCTATGAAAGAGCTCACTAATCCTAATTCCAACCTTAAAGCTTGTATTGGGGCCATAGGGTTTAAAGTGAAAACAGTGCACAGAATCTTCCCCTCCACCTTATGCATAAAGTGCCATTGATTAATATTTTTTGTCTGTATTGCATACAAGAGTGTCAGAGGAATCTTCATTTCATATACTGTTAAGAGATTATTAAAGTGCTTGTGACCTGTTACAAAGGCAAGCCCGTCTAAGCCCGTCCTTGCCCGGCCGGGACCAGGGGCCACGGCCCCTGGCAGTTTCCAAAAAAATAATCTCATCTACAGTGTTCAGACATTGACTGACATGAGAGGGGCCACTGGCATCAACTGTCTACACTCACTGAACATTGCTCACAGTCCCTCCTGCTGCAGTAAGGATGCACCTTCACTTGTCCCTCCCCTAAAACTCTTCCTTCTAAACTGCCGCTCTCTTCCTAAACACTCAGTAGAACTTGCACTCCTACTAGAAGATCTCAAACCAGATGCTTTATTTCTGACTGAGACCTGGTTACAAGATGAAGTTGACCCAGTCATCACTCAAACCCTGCCACCTGGGTATCTAATACACAGAGTGGACCATAAGACTGGAAGAGGTGGGGGACTAGCTTTTATATTTAAAGACAACTTCTGTTGCCGGTCTTCTACGGACGGGTTACCAGACTGCGAAAGCATGAATTTCTCCCTAGAGTTTTCACCTACCAGCACCTTCTCCAGTTTACTGCTCTACCGACCCCCAGGACCCATAGGACAATTTCTCAGTGCACTTCCTACACTTGTTGCCAACTTAGCACTAACCCCAGCTAACTTCACAATACTGGGGGGTCTTAATATCCATTTGGATGACCCCTTCAATCATCTGGCCAATGAGTTATTAACAAGCTTCACGGCACTTCAAATTAAGCAGAAAGGCTCTTCCCCCACGCATGTCAAAGGCCATCTCCTTGATCCTGTGTTTAGTAATGAGCAGAATCTTTCGGTAGGCACTCCCATCCCCCTCCCCTAGACTGACCACTCATTAATTCCCCTGGTCTGGGAGACTTTGGCTCCCACTCCTCCCCAGAGCGCTACTTTGTCGCTAGAAAGGAAATGGTCGAATCTCTCCATCAGCCAATGGACCACAGTTCTTGATGCCACCAGACCCTATAGTGATCCTAACCCTAAGATGGCAAATAATAACTTCAATCTATGGATCCAAAGTTTATTGGATACAATACTTCTCAAAAAACCCTCTCACAAGATATTCAAACAAAAATCGGCACCATGGTTTTCCCCTAAACTAAGGGAGCTTAAGCAAATCTGCAGAAAATTTGAAAGGAGGTGGAGACTGAATTTTGCAGAAGAGAGGAAAAATGATTACAGAGAGGCAATCAGGAGTTACAAGGCAGAAATCAAGAATGCCCAAACCACCTTTTATGAGGAGAGGATCAGTGCAGCTGCGAACTCACCTAAAGAGATTTTTCGTATCGCTAAATCCCTCTCCACCATGCCACATAAACCTCCCAAAACGGAGGAAGCACCAGATCGTTGTAACAACCTGGCAGAATATTTTCATCAAAAAATTCGTTTGATATGCCTGCCTTTTCCTCCCCATCAGACTGAGTCTACAGCTCTCAGCATCAGAAGTTTGCACCCCGAACTACAGTGCTCGCTAGGAGAGTTTCCTCTGTTAGACGCTGATTCCCTGGATACACTTATTACTAGGGTAACCTCGGCCTCTCCTGTGGACCCCGTTCCTCTGCGGTATCTCTCACTAGTCACTAATGCCATTCGCCCAGTTATCTTGGATACTCGAAACTCCTCCATTACTTCTGGCACGGTACCCATGGCCTGGAAATGTGCTCAGGTTAGAGCCCTTCTGAAAAAACCCAATTTAGATCACTCCAACATGGCCAATTATCGACCCATCTCTCTCCTTCCCTGGCTGAGCAAGCTGATTGAGAGACACATAAATTCCATGCTGGTACAGTACTTGGAATCCAACAACCTGCTCCATGTCTCTCAAACAGGATTCCGTCCTCAGCTCGGGACAGAGACGGCCCTTCTGGCTGTCACAGAGGAGGCAAGGAGACTTCTGGACCTGGGCGGCTCAGCAGCTATTATTCTTTTAGATCTCAGTGCCGCTTTTGACACTGTTGATCATAACATCCTGTTTGAGCGACTAAAAAATCTTGGAGTGACAAACTTGGCACTTACCTGGGTCCAGTCCTTTCTAAAGGATCGGTTCTTTCAAGTCTTTGAGGGAAATGCCACATCAAACCGGTGGCCTCTTAGCTGTGGGGTTCCCCAGGGTTCCTCCCTGAGCCCCACGCTTTTTAACACCTATATGGCTCCATTGGCAGAGATAGTCCTTCCATTCAGCATAAAAATCATCACCTAAGCAGATGATACTCAATTGGTTGTGGCATTAAACCACCCTGAGGGATCATCTTGCTCTCTAGGTACTTGCCTAGAGGTGGTAGCCGAATGGATGGAACTCTCTCACTTCAAGCTAAATGGGGACAAGACCGAATTGATGTTTTTGGGCAAACCTCCATCACCCTCCTCAGCACTTATATGGCTGACTTGTCTTGGCCCTATTCCAGCCCCAAAGCAGCAGATTAAGAACCTGGGCATGTGGCTCGACAGCTCCCTCTGTTTTAATCATCAAGCCACTAAGCTCTCTGCTACATGTTTTGGCCTAATGAGAATGCTAAGAAAGATCCTTCCCCTGCTCCCTTTCCAGACGAGAAGGATTATGGTGCAAGCCCTTATACTGTCCCGCCTGGATTACGGGAATGCACTGTATCTGGGCGCCCCTCAGTCCACAATACAGAAACTACAAGTGATCCAGAATTGTGCGGCTCGCAGTGACGGCCCGTGTAGGGCGTTTTACCGGGGCGGTGACTTGGCGCAGAGGAGGGGCAGGGTGGGGGGTTGCAAAATGCAGCAAACTGCCGATTTCAGGTAAGTTACGAAAAAAATTAATAAAACGAATTTCGTTGCGCGTGCTGCATCGCATTTGGCGATGCAGCGCGCGCAACGAAATTCATTTCATTAATTTTTTTCGTAACTAATCTGAACTCGGCCGTTTGCCGCATTTTGCAATCCCCCCACCCTGCCCCTCCTCTGCGCCACGTCACCGCCCCGGTAAAACGCCCTACACGGGCCGTCACTGGCGGCTCGCCAACTTCTCCAGATTCCTCAGAGACAAATAGCGAAACATGCACTGAGGAATCTTCACTGGCTCACAATTCGGGCTAGGATACATTTTTGTTAAGGCCATGTGTCTGGCCCATAGATCTATTTGGAAATCAGGCCCAGCCATCATCCAGTCCCTGGTCAGCCAATACCAACCTTCCAGGAGTCTTCGTTCTAGCTCCGCTTTTCTCGCCACCCCAAGGAAAGTACGAAGATCTAGATGGGGTGGACGCTCTTTCTCCCTAAATGCTTCCAATTTCTGGAATTCTCTCCCCCCTACTCTCCGAGGGGAACCAAACATACTGGCCTTCCGTAAACCTCTCAAAACCCATCTTTTCAGTACTTTGCACTAACATGACGTGCCTAACAGTCTGCCCGCTCTGTAAGCGCTAGGAGGCCTCAGGGTAGCTACGCGCTATAGAAATGTAATTTAATTTCATTACTCCATAAATTATATTTAGTGCATTTCCCTAGGCAAGCGCCTTATTTGATATATACATTTTTAAATTTCACTGCTTCAGTTATTTTTACCCAGATGTCATCAGAGATAAATATTTTTTTTTTATTCTTACCTACATAGTTCCTCTTCTTTTCAATTGTGAGATCCACTTATTATGGTCTTTGGTGTAAAAAGTATATTGCCTTCTTTGTAGGTGATTAATAAAAGTATTGAAGACAAACAACATATTGAACATTTTCGACTGCCTTATGGATTTTATAGATGGGGTCCTACCAAATTCGGGGTTACCCTCACAAATGTTTCCATATGCTCCTCGAATAAATCAACCGGTAGCCATGTTTATGGGGGAAGGCTTTCAGTAATATTCTTAAATTCTTCTGATAGCGATTGCTTATCTTTCTTGGTCCATAATATCCTCCTGTTCACAGCAATAACCAACACGTCATCATCATCAGGGACATGCCATGAGTGTACCTCATCAGGTGTTCCATTCATAGTAAATAGATTATGATCACTCCAAGTATTACTTATCACTTTTAAATCCAGTCAACAGGGCAAGATCATATATGAGATGATAACATAATCAATTATCGTAGTTGTTGTTGCTGTAATATAGGTGGGGTGAGCTGGAATATCACTCTGTAATCTCCCATTAAGGATAATTAAATATTGTTCCCTGCATGCCTCGAGGAGCAAAGCGCCTCCTTTATTTGCCCTAGAGCAGGGAGGGAATACAATAGTTGGAATATTAACAGCCTTTTCCCGTTCTTTGTCCTCAAACAAGGTCAGTACATAATTTGAGACAGTGGCATTAAGATCTCCCATCATTAGGACCTTTGAAATACCTACTATCGACATGAACATATTTATAAAATTAAAAAACTCGCTTAGCAAGTGATTATTTTTATGACCAGTAGCAAGTGATTATTTTTATGACCAGGTAATATGTAAAGAGTTGCCAAAACAAAAGGAAAAAACAGAGCAGTGACCCAAATTTTGGTTTGGGAATACAATACAATGTAACAAATTCGACTGATGGAAATACGCCTGATATAAGCCAAATTAAAATGTGTGGATAACAATGGTGCTAACCCACCACTAGTAAAAAAACTTCATACCAATAGTCTCTTCAGCAAGAAAGATTCTGAGAAAGTCTGAGAGCAGACATTCCCCAAAGATTCACAGTGTACGCCCCTTGGCGTCTCCTTGCATATGCAGAAATAGTATATTGTCAGAGCGGCTCCGCTCTGACATTCAATCCCTGCAGCCTTTCAACATGTGTTCACGAGAATGAAATCCTCCAGACAATGGTCTAATCTAAATCCTAAGAGCTTCTGTGGTACTGTTGCAGCTGGACCAGACTGAAGAGTGCATTGGGGGATGGGAGATACCACAGCATGGAATCCGGGGGAGGCAGGCAGCACAGGGTGAGATATTCTGCGGTATATTTCAGCGAATTGTCTATGTGTTTGTCACTGTATGGGTTATAGTACCAGGGTGGCAGATTATTTTTAAAACAGAAAAATCTGCTGTCCGTAGGCTAGCCAGCAAGGTATTGCAGGGCATTGTTGACTTCAGGTGTGATCTGTATGTCACCATGCCAAATCCTGGCACAGTCAACTCAGCTTTTCATCCTTCCAAGGTTGATAAACAGAGTTCCTTAAGGAATGATTACTGGTACTCTGTTAAAATCGCAATTCCTGTGCAACACATGTTTGTGCAGGCATTGCAAATATAAATGGTTTACTGCACCATATGCAATACATTTTGTCAAGTCAAACTTGCCAGATTTTAACAGTTGAAAAACTGTATGATTGAAAGCATAACGTGAGGATTTTGGTGCAGTAAGTACCAAAATCTGTATCTTGTGCATATTTTCATCACAAAACTCATGCTAAGTGAAATTTAGCACAACTGATCAATTTAAAATCCAGCGATATCAGATGTCACCACGACCAATACATTCTGTTTGTCCCTCCAGAGCACCCTTAGCAACTGAAAAAATGTGCTAAAAAGCACTGTCTAAAAGCAAGATATTGGCCTTGTACTGACATCAGCTGGAGTGTGATGGAAAATATCACACTTGCTCTGACATGAGAATGCATCACACTCTGTTTCCAGACTCATCATGTATTTCTCTTAACAGGCAGAGATGGACTCTGTAAACACATAACACATGTGGTCCAATGATGCCTAGAAAACTCTTAATAGCTTACATAATTATTTACGAAACTTTGGGAAATAAAAGGAAAAAGGCCTAACTCATTAAAGGAAACTAAGGAAAGAGAAAGCCCAGATATTATACTGGAGAAGACAACTCATAGACAGGGCAACTGAAATTATGAAGCAGGGGAGGGCCAAATTATGTGGCAGGTCTGAGTAAATTATGCGGCAAGAAGAGGCAAATTATGCAACTTAATGGCGCACATTTTAAAATAATATTTCTTCATTATTTTGTCATTTTTATATTTTTCAACACCGTCTGGGCATTCGTTACACCTCATTAGTACCAGTTTAACACCCAAATATAGCAATAAGCAAAAGAAGGTTGACCAGTCAGCATTTGCAAAGGCTCTTCCACCATGCGGCAACACATATCATTGAGGTTTTAGTAATTTTTTAACTGTTTGAGCTAGAAACAACAATTATTTTGTTACAACCTGCAGACTACACAGCAAATTATGGATTATGTGACAAATGCGGGAAATGTATATTTATGCAAAAAAACTTCAGCGACACACAATCACATAATTCCAGTGGCCCTCCTCAAAGAAAACAAAATACCAGTGACTATGGTGCAGTGACAGACACTCATAATCACTAAATGGATACATAAAAAGGGACATGCCCATATGCATAGTTGATATTTATGGTCAATTTCTTGATATTAGTTAGTAACTAAATTCATTTTTCTTGGGTGGAGATTTTACTCTTATATATGAATACATGACAACAGTGGAAATTGCTATGATATGGGTCTATGTCCATTGGGCCATACAGTTACATTATGTTTTTGCATATAGGATTTTCTCATTGTGGGGTGGGGAATACCCACTAACATGTCCACCAAAAGACCAAAGTACTATGGTATTTTGATCCATTTCATCGTTTGACTGCCTATCATACTGGATGACCTCTTCATCATTTTTTTGGGATTGGAAGAAAACCACCCATGTATAATTGATATTGTCATCATTGACTATTCCCAACATGGTGACAAGTGGAGCAGCCAAGGTAGGCCAAATGTATTTTTGTTTTATTAGCATCTTCATAGGTCTTATATGGCGAATCACAGATTAGGTGCCTGATGTTGTTAAATTGGTTATTCATTACATAATTACCACTTGTTTGGAGATCTTTGATTACGTCGTATTGGATCGACATTATTATTGCTGTTACCCGTTACACAGATCAGTTGTTTGGTATGTAACGCGTTGTTTTGTGAAGTATGGGGGTTTCTATGGAAATATGTATGCATGCTGTACAAGCACACTTTGGTGAATTGGGTTGCTATGGGGCTTTTACTTTACATATGTCTTCTCTCTTTTTGAGTTGCAATGTGCTTTCCTCTTACCTCACCTGGTGAAAATCAACTATGAGTCTCTATCTCCTTTAGACTCGTCTAATTTATTCTAAAAAGGAGGGGCGTTGTTTTTCGCACTTCTCTCTTTCTGAATATATCCTGTAACTTTATGTACAGGGAGACTATACATTTGTGCATGATTACCATGATCCTTGATAGATACTCATGAACTTTAAAAAAAAAGTATCCCGTGTTTAATGTTGTTCTATTTTGTAGTCACTTTGGAGTTGGTGAACTACATAAATTATATGGAAGCAATAATGTGTCAAGCATTTTATGTTTAGGTATTGCAAGTTAAGGAAAATTGCTTTTTAATGAGTTTGTGGTTCAGTTTGTCATATCTGTACAGCCACATGAAATTTTTTATGTAAGAGATTATGTATGAAGTCTCACTCTTTAAATTATAATCAGATGTCATACATTTTTAAATAAGAAAAGTCGTTTATGTGGTGCTTCTTTTTAAATTTCAGCCCTGAAGAAGTCCTAGCAGTGTAGAACGAAACGCGTTGGCTGGAGGATTTTTTGGAAAATAAAAGGAAATTGTAAATCACCAATTGGATTAAGTGGCCTCTCTTGCAACAACTACTTTTTGATGAAAATATTATGGATATTTAAGAGATGTTACAAGGAAGGGTGGTGTGGTTCTGATTTAGTAAAAAAATGCCCACATGCATACAACCAGATCCCTGAGGCGCCAACAGGCAGACATCCACCCAAAAGAGAACATAAACAATAAAAGAACTATGATGACAAATGAATAGACTGGCAGGCATGCTCACACTAACACTGTCCCACAAAGCACAGTACTGGATATTGGTGATTACATTGAGCATTATAGTTGCCAAATACAGTCATTGACATAACTGCCTCCCCCACACCATGACAATTAGAGACTGACTCTGACACATGGCCATACATGGAATATATTACTATGTAGGGGCATCTGACATGCTGCAGAAGGTCTCAGCCAGGGCCTGAAGAACTATAATCACATCGCCCCCATCCCGATGGAACTCAAATGGCTCCCCGTACAGGACTACACCATTTTCAAAACTAGCTGCATCATTTACAAAGCCATCAGGACCAGAAGCCCGCGTATCTTGCATACAAGCCTCCAGTCTCTGCTGGATCTCAGCACAGCCGCAGCCAGGACACCATTAGAAAGCACACTAAAAAGTGTGAAAAAGTAAAAACAAGAAGTGAGCCTTTTCCATCTATGATCCATCAGGATCCTTCCAATAGTCTTCCAATTTAGGAACGAGTTGAAGGCTCGCCACTTTAAAGAACACCACATCACAATGCATTAACCGTCTACCACCCAGCTTCCTTTCCTCTTACTTGTTGACTTTATGATCGTTTTTGATCATGTATGAAGCTTTGTAGCCATTGGGCTAGGTTTGGGCTATAGACATGCCATATGCACACATACATACATACAGCCCTTTCTATTAAGTTCTTGACTTTCCTTTTATCCTTCAACAATCTTTCACCTGGTGTGCCATATGGATCTGCCCTATCCTGACACTCTTCAACTCTTGTCTCGTCCCACGGCACACAATTTTATGAAATCACAGTTCGGGGTTTTATGATCTTATTTTTATGGCACCCTTATTCTTCCTAAATTGCTGCCTGTTTCAACGAAGGCCCAGTCAGCACAGCAGGCCTCAGGGGCCGAGACCCTAAACTGGACCGAGGAGCAGGAGCCAGTTGCGCAGAGCCCAGAAGAATGGTAGGCGGTAAGATATGCCTTGGCCCTAAATGCTTGCGGCAGCAGGGCGGGAACAAAATTGGCATAAAAGGAGACATCTCCTGATTGGGCATCCGCTTAAAATAGGGATCTGCCCCTATGTCTTCATCACAACAGGTCACAAGACACCCACCCACACTTAGAGGCCGATGGAGAAAAAGCAGGTGTCACAAACACCTGAGTGCCAGAGGGTCGATGGTCACTTTACAAGGTAAGCAAGGGGGGTACCTTGATCGAGGGGTCCTTGGGATACAGATGGCGGTGTCCCTGGTGGAGAATGGGATGAACAAGGGAAGACTCAAGGCAGGCACTGAGCTTGTGGCATGGCCTGGGACAGAACAGGCTATTAAGCAGATATTAGTAGCAAGATTAAGCCCGATACCAAAGAGTGTCCCCTAAATAAAAATCAATTAACTACTGAACTGATAACTAAGGTCTTATCAATAAGTGTGCCGCGCACAGGTGGGTGTACTTGTGCAATGAATGATTGTTAATGTACTGTGCCATTTTTTTTCTCCAGAAAATGAGTCTGTGTAATGTGTGGTAGTGGGGTTGGTTAATGGAAAGAGGGGAGGGACGAGTGACACATGTGAATGGGCAAAGTCCAAATCCCCTTTTCTCTGAGGAACAACTGGCTATGACTAAATCATGCTAAAACTGAACTGGTGTTCATTGGTCGGGGAAGCTAACCCCTTACTGACAACAGACCCCTCGAACAGCCGTACTCCAGGTCCGCAACCTGGATGTTCGATGTTTTTGTATCTTATATTTTATCCTACATGTACCCGGCATAACAAAACACTCCTTTTAATGTCACTGACTCCTAAGGTGTATCCTTTAATTCTCAAGCACCAAGATATTCTGCTCATCTTTGAGGTGACAATATAACATTTGCAATGTTCTAATGACATCTGGGCAGGGCTCCCAGGAGAGACAATTGTGAAGTATTGTGCTTATTGCATAGCACAGTACACAAACATGCTTGCTCCTACGTATTTCACCAGACTTGTTGAACCCAACTTGTTAGCCAGATATCCACATACAGCTTTCAGAAGAGATATCTTTCCACCCTGTGAACGCCAAGTGTTGAGTGCTAGATTAATGAACATATAGTACGCTTCTTTCTTTGAAACTTCCTTCCTCAGTCGAGCATCGTACTAGACTTTTTGACAGACTAGTTTACTCTTTTACAAAGGAATATTTGAGGATGGCAGATCAGTGCAAACCCATTACCATCCTGTAATGTTAATTGTTAGAATCCTTTCGGGTCGGGCAAGAATAAAGCTATTGTTTTATGTTTCAAAAAAATGGATCCTTAATTATATTACCTTGAGCTCTCACTATGTGGTTGAGCCCATCTCAACACAACGATATGATGAAGATGAGAGGAAAGCCCGATGATGAAGCATGCCATGAGAGGTGATGGAGGACTTCATCTCCTCATTACAAAGCCCTTGGTGGCCCTTGGTAACAGGTAGAATTAGTTATCAGTTTGAGGGCTTGGTGAACTGAATTATGATCACATGGCAAACTTAATCTCAATCAAGCAAAACAATTGCTTTTATCTCAATCTGTTAAAGCTAATATCACAGCTCAGAAAAGTACCCTTCTTCAATATAAATCGTGGAAATGTAGCTTTATTGAGTTGTTTTTCAGACTAGCCACCGAAAACCTAACTCCACTGAGATAAACTTAATGTCCCCTGACTCTTATTACACACCAACTTAAGTCAAAGTTCTTTGTTGATATTCTGAAAATCTGATTTGTGTTTCATTCAGTGAGATATCACATCTCTAATTGTGTCCTGAATAGATTTGTGTTAGCTTTGATGCAAACAAAAAGAAGTAGCTTTCTTATTTTGAGCCAATTGTAATCTCGTTTGAGTAGCTCTCGCCTCAATCAAGCAAAGTTAGTTCTCATATTGATGAAGTAAAGTTAAGATCCATATCAATGAATTTAATGTGGCTTGATCTCGATTAAGTAATGTTGAGCTTTGATGGCAAACAAATGAGGATGGCTTGATTTCAACCAGTTAACTTTAATAATGAACACAATCAAAACAAACATTTGATTTTTTGCAAGTAAAGTAACTCCTATTGCATTCAATAAAGACAGCTTTAATTTCGGTCAAGAAACAAAGCTTTGATTAAATCGAATAAAGTTGATCTTAACCAATTAAAGATTAACCCTGAGCGGTGAACTCCGCTCCGCTTGTGGAGTTTGCGGAGTTTTCTGCACTCCACGTTATGCACAGCTCACGGAGTTCTGAAAAACTTGCCCCGTGTAGCGGAGCGGAGTTTTTTACCTCGCTTGTGTTCGTCAAAGTCAAGTTGACGACCGCAAGCGAGGAAAATCAACCTTCCGGGGAGATTTTTCCTCGTTTGTGATCGCCAACATCAAATTGGCGAGCACGAGCCTGGAAAATCAACCTCCTGGCAAGATTTCTCAATGCGGAGGGGTCAGGTTTCTCATTGCGAGCGGTCACGTATGCTCGCAACCGCTCGCGTTGAGAAACAGCCCGTTTGCATTGAGAAAGCTGCCGCTCAAGTAAAAATCTACTCAAGCGGCAGAAAAGGCAAGCAGGGACCGCTTACGCTGTGCATGATGCCGTTCGCAATGATTGCACAGTGTGAACAAGGATCCGGCATTGTGCAATCACCGCGAATGGCATTTTTTTTAATCGTACTCCGCCGCTTGTGGAGCTCCACGTAGTGTGGCAGAGGTTTTTTTGCCCTTCGCGGAGTTCCACGTAGTGCAAGGGTTAGTAAAGATGGCTTTGGTCTCAATCTAGAAGAATTACCTTTGATCTCGATTGGGCAAAGCAGGGTTGAGTCTCATTCAAATGAAGTTAGGTTTGATCTTAATCGAGTATTTTGCACTTTGATCTCAATTATGGGTTTTACCTTTATTTCAGAGGTTGGCTTCATGATCAATCCAGTAAAGTTACATTTTGAGTCGTTCAAGTAAAGTTAGCTCTGATCTTAATGAAGTTTAACTTCAATTTAAACCAGGTAAACGTTACAGTGTTTTCAGCTGGGTTAATAAAGTATTGGTCCAACTCACAAAAAGTATGTGTATAATATGTGTATAATTCCAGTCAAATAAAGTTGCTTTGATTTCAATCAATAAAAGAAAGCTTTGATCACAACCACAAATAATTAGCTTTTGTCTAGATGAGGTAAAATATTTATTCTACCCAAACAGGAAAAATTAGGTTTTTATCCAACCTACATAAGGTTAGCTCTTATACGAATTACAGAACTGTATCTTCGAATTCAAATAACAAAAGTTAGATTTTATCTCAATAAAGTCAGTTTGGCTTTGATTTGAGTGAAGAACAGTTAGCTTTCATGTTAGTCAAGTGGGTGAACTCTTATACCACTTATATGAAATGATCGTCTGTCTCTTTCAAGAGGCTATTTGCTGGTTAAGCAAGAATTATATTTCTTCAGAACCACTAAGCAATAACAGATTTATGTGATTAAGAGGAACTTACCCTGTCTTCCTCCTCCCTTAAATCTGGCATTGTGCTAATGCAGAGACTCACAGTCGTGGTGGCCACAAAAATGATGGAGAGGCAGGCAAATATTTTCCCAGGCAGTCCTGACTGTGGGTTTTCCACCATATCCCTCAGTTTGGTCATAAATTGACCCATCCGCGTGTCATCGTCCAAGACACAGATAGTTTCCCTGTTCCTCTGCATGTCCTCTTCTTGGCGGACTTCCGCTAACTCCTCGAGTTTTTGAAACAATTTTCTCAGGCAGCATTGCTCCAAGTTGGACTCCTCAATTCCCCAGTACCTGAGTTCATCCTGGAAGGCTAAGGCACACATCTCTCGCAAAAGCCTCAGCTTCCCTGCTGCCAGGAAGCTCATGATCATGCTGAAAGCACATGGGTTTCGGTCGAAGAAGAACTCGTTGGTGTCTTCGTCGTAGTCATCACACAGCTGGATAATCTCCTCATAATTGCTGCAGAACCTCAATTTCCCCAGCCTGGTCATGGGAAAGTCATCCAAGGTGCTCCACGGCACCAAGTATCTGATGCCTCCTACGTTGACGATGAGCTCGTGTTTCTGGTCGGCTGTATAGAGATCTTCGGGGCGGTATATCCTCCAAGCCCTTTCATAGTGGACCCCTTTGATGGTCTGTGACTCTACAGCCACCGGGAAGAACTGGTTCAAGGTGCTGCTGGAGGTGTAGCTAAGGTTACTATAATCTTGTTCGCTACCTCCAGAGATAATCGGCATGGCGGTGGCATGTGCGTGTATTCCTCATCGAAGATCATAGCATTGGACGGGACTGTCAGAAGGAGGAAAGGAAACTCACTGTCAGAAAAGAACATCAAAAGCAAGTGACAACTGACAAGTGCAGTTACAAGAACACAATTAGCATAAGATATACCTCTGGTCCCAATTCAATTTGAATGCAAAGTATCTTAATATCTATTTAAAGAGTGACTTTACTATATAAGATGTGAAATAATTCGTTTAAATCCTTTCCTGTTTCCTATTTACCGAAAAAGAACATGCATCGAATCACATGTTGGAACACAACACGAACAAATACACACGCGATACAATTGTAAAACCTGTTTCTTTACAGTACTACGAAGGCAGACAGGTATATTTAAAATTAACTGTATTTCCATGTGCATCAGTGTCAGTAGCCACATGCATTTTCACATACATCTAAACACACACGCACATACAGTCACGCAAACACCTAATTGACTTTTGTCAGCACATGAATTGATTGATATTCCGACTTACTCTGTGCTCAGTTAGCCATACGCCCGACGTAGCTCCCCGACACGTCCCGGCGGTGAAGTGCTTTTGCAGTCCCCATCAGAGAGAGGGGACGAGGCATCTTTTGACTTGCAGTGACTTCCCCCAGTCAGCACAGAACTTCGGCAGCCCCGCGCGTTGGGGCGGGCTCCGGCATGCCAGCAGCTCCCCCTCGCTCCTCCTGTGTCAGCTCTACATCCTCCCGCACGCACACGGGGTGTGTGCATCACTAAGAGAAGGCATGGCACCAGCACGGAGCAGCGCGCGGACGTGTGTGCGTTCACCTGTCAGAGTGCGCATCCCCAGTCAGCCCCGGCGCACCTCACGCGCGCTGGCTGTGCACGGAGCTCTGTGCTGCACGAGCACATAGGGACCCGACCCTCCTCTGCACATCTGGGCGGCGCGTGGAGGGGAGTGCGAGTGCTTTTACGCCCTGCGGAGGAGGCAGCCTCCCCAATGAGCCTGGGGCTCTGGCTTGCGTAGAGGCATCCGTGCTGCGAGAAGCTGAAAGTGCTTCTTCCACGCCTCAGCCTCTCTCCGGGCAAACATTAATCCTTCCTGGAAAGTAGCGCCTCCTTTCGCTAACTAAGTCCAGCCACGCTTCGAGCTCTCACGTGCCAGGAAGCCCTTCCTCGAAAGCTGTCCCTTCACAGGCGGCGCATACGCGCAGCGTGGGTAGGAAGGGGCGCCTCCTCGCTCCGGGGCAGCGGCTGCGTCCCGCCTGGTCTGTGGAGTGTGGCTTGGGGCGCGTCTCCGTATGAAGTGCGTCCCATCCAGGGCGGCTGCTAAGGGATCTAGGTCTGAGAGGACGGCACACAACCGTGCACCTCACCCCGCGGAGCTGCAGCACCCCCTGTGTGTGTGTCATTGTGCTACTGTATTCTAGCGCTGTATGTAGTGCACGCAGCACAAAGCGCTCGTCACTCATACTCGGGAAGAGCAGTGCAGCATGAGGGCGCCACTCGCGCACTGTAGTCCACATGCAGCTATATCTTTTCAAATAGATGTCCTTTGCCATATATCACTATGTTACTTTTGCAGTGCGGAATATTTCTGCACTGTCCAAACTGTCACTCTTTTAATAGTATCAACTCACACATGCCTCTGTCTCAGCTGATTGTTCTCGACCTCTCTCCCGACTTTGTTGGCTTTCCTCCTGTCTCTATGGGTAGTTTTAGCCTTCACTCTCTCTCTCTCTCTCTCTCTCTCTCTCTCTCTCTCTCAATCTCTCTTTTTCTTTCTCTCTCTTTTTCTTTCTCTCAATCTTTCTCCCTCTTTCCCACTTTAGATAAATGAAGGGGCATTTGGCAGACCACTGTGTTTTTTAGTTTTTATATTATTTCTATTTTTTTTTAGGTGGAATGTATCCATATATAGATTTTGTATTTTGTCTTTTTTTTCTTCAGTTTTACGAACCAGGTCTAGAGGTTCATAAATCATGGTGGGCCAGGATTACTCTAATGAGGCTTTTGGTTCGGGACTTAGGCTCTGGGTTTGTGAACCAATCTTTGTTCATGAGCTGAGTCATCACAACCACTGGACAGATGGCCCTGGATCATACAGCGCTTAATGATGGCCTTGAACCTTATGTGGTTGTAATCATGTTTGCTTGATGGTATCTTTGCCTTTGACCCTCTCCAAGGCTCTGCTGCATTTCTTCAAAGTTTTCACTATACAAACACCACATCCATACATGCATACATGAACTTGATTTGTGAACCACTGTGCTCCAGTCTGTAAGATGTCTTTAGGGCAGGCCATAATCCGTCCGATCAGCTATTGATCACACAAGTAGATCCAGGTACATTTGTTTTCTGTCAGTTTTCTTAGGCAATGGGGGCATTTTCCAAACATCTGTTTGTGACCAGATTTCTGTGGTTCATAAACCACCATGTGTTTGTTTCACAAACCATGTAAGCATGGCTAGAGAGTGACACAATATTACTTCTCATTAAATCAGAGAAGGTTTGGCTCCCGAACTGCTGATGTCAGATCATGAACAGCCAATCAATTCTTGTTATCAGTTCTCAAAACTAATGGCAGAGGTATGCCAAGGTTAGCCTTCTCAAGTCTGGATTGTTGGTGTTTTTAAACACAAGTCTCTAAAAAATACTCAACAAGTTTACACCAAACCACACCAAGGATATGTTCTGGCGCAAGGCGTGTCTTCTGCAAATTCTGGTATACATTTCTCAATTAATCTTTGCTCTACACAAATGCAAAACTTGTCTGTGAGATTTTGCATGCACATCGACAAAATTTACTTTCTTTAATAACATTTAGACCCCTTCAAAAATATGTTACATTTCGAAAGATAGCCCCGAAGTAACATAACTAGGAATCTACCCAATTTGGTTCAGATTTATAAAGGGACTCACATGGTGTTGCAAAATAAGTATATCGTATTTCCTGTGGATTCAGTTTAGAAGCCATAGTTACAGAGGAGCTGCAAACGAACAGTTATCTTGAAAGAATCATGTAAACAGCTTAGGGTTAGTTGCCGTGATTCACCTAAGTACAATTAGAAAACGGAGAAATGCGCTAATATAATTTTGACTATTAAGGATTTTGAAAAAATTATAGGCATACTTTTGGATTTCCCTTTGACAAAAATGCTTTCCCCTACAACCATATAATTTTACCCCCTCATGAGAAACCCCAAAACATTTACTCCTGCCCATGGCAGGCATACATGTTTTCTGGACGGGAAACTGCATTTCCAAAATGCTTGAACCCCCACAGATTAGCAAGTTTGTGGGTTTTCTCCAATGAATGCAGCTGGTCTTACCTAGGAACAAAGACAAATCACCCCATGCACACATATCCTCATATGGAAATTCCACCACATTGGGGGCATTTTTATGCAATTAAATTGCTTTTGCAAGGGAACATTTCCACTAGTTCTGTTATTGTGAACCAATATTGAGATGTTGCTCTTGCCAATGCCTTTATTTAGTACCTGTGTTTGAATTAGGCGTGTAAGTACTTTTGTGAACCTGGTTTAGTGATACGAAGTCATACAGAGTATCTCGGTTGTAGGAGTGGACAGGAAAAAAGGGTGTGCTGACAGCATGATAAGCAGTTTCAAGCTGCGAACGCCCAAAATCAGGATTATTGGACAAGAGGCCATTTCTGTTTTTTCTGACTTTTCAGTGAACACTTTCTTGATGATTGGTGCTTGGTGAAGACGTTGGTGACTGAGGTGTCAAGACCGAAGCAACTTACAGAACAGGCTCACTGCCATATAAGAGCGTGTCACCTTTACTTGTGCAGGTCCCCGATGAAGAGAAACGCAGAAAGGTGGAGCGTGAACCATATATGCAAGTACATCAAGCACAATAGGACACTGTCTACCTTGAGGAATGGAAGGGCCAATCAACACCTTCAACAATAATAACAGTTAGAATGTGATACATAATGCTCACAATCTCTGTGTAAAAGCCTATGTCTACTTTTGTTATCACAGTCTAGATGTGACACCAGTAGTCACATGTACTAAGAAAATGGGGCAGTTGTTCAACAGTAATAACTTATTACAGGTGAGTTGAGTGTGCGGGAGCCATTGGATAGAATAAAAGTAGGTCACAGAGCAGAATTACAATTTTGCACTATACATTCTGCGTTCTATGAATTTGCAGGCATACTCATTCGCAAGCAAGAGCTCAACACCAAAGATGTAACTTTTTCATGAAAGGGAGATGGTGTGACCCTCTATGAAAATTAATGAACCACACAATACGATAGTGAAAGTCACCTTAATGTTCTACAACCTCTTTATGTTCACAAAAGTCCTCAGTCACCAGCAATATCCTTATAATGTATGTCAAAGGGATCTTTATAACATAACATAACATAACACGTGTATTTGTAAAGCGCACGTTCACCACTACGGGTATCTTGGCGCTGAATAACAGATGTTTATTGTTACCCAACTCAATGGTACTCATTTTATCGACCTCAGATGGATGAAAGGCTGAGTGGACCCGCCGGGATTTGAACCTGTGACCATGAGGTCGAACACAGGCCCCTGCAGCAGACGCATTAGTCCACTGAGCCACCAGACCCGGCCTATGCCATAGATTCTAAAAAAGCATATAGTGTCTGTACGTTTGGGAGCTTGTGTGTGTTCTGTGTATGTCACAAACACCGAATAAACACAAGCTCACAAACGTACATGTCTGTGTTGTGTATGTGTGTGCAAGCATGTCTGTATGCATGTCTATGTGTTGTGTGTGTGGTGTCTGTGTACACGTCTGCGTTGTGTATATGTGCATGTGTGTGT
Source organism: Triturus cristatus (assembly GCF_964204655.1). Classification (NCBI taxonomy): domain Eukaryota; kingdom Metazoa; phylum Chordata; class Amphibia; order Caudata; family Salamandridae; genus Triturus; species Triturus cristatus. Next base: position 640,622,286 of record NC_140595.1, read on the forward strand.
GTGTTTCTGTGTGCGAGCATGTGTGCCTGCATGTCTATGTGTTATGTGTGTGAGTGTGGTGTGTGTGTGTTTTTTTGTGTGAGCATGTGTGCCTGCATGTCTATGTGTTGTGTGTGTGGTGTCTGTGTACACGTCTGCGTTTTGTATATGTGCGTGTGTGTGGTTTTGTGTGCGAGCATGTGTGCCTGCATGTCTATGTGTTCTGTGTGTGGTGTGTGTGTGTTTTTTTGTGTGAGCATGTGTGTATGTATGCACGTCTATGTGTTATATGTGTGTGTGTATGTATATTAGCTTGTCACTTACCTTCAGCCTTCTTCGTTTGATCATTTTATAACACTGTTCCAGGAAGTGTGGCAGCATCATGCCAGAGAGAGTGAACTAACAAAACATGTAAAGAAAGAGCTCTATGTTACTTCACGAAATCTCAAAGAACAACTCCGGCCTCTATCACAGCAGCCCGGACTATTTGTAGAGCGACGGGGAGGGGAGTGATCGGTTTGGAGGGGCACACTTAAGCCCCGCGTCATTGCCGTGTCGTCAGTGATGAGTGTATCCTGGATGGTTCCCGTTCTCCATCACTGCTGGATGCACGCGTCTCCCTCACCACGAGCATCTGTTCTCTTGGATTAAGCTCGCAGAGTGGATTTTTTCCCTGGAATTACCGTAAAGTCATAAATAACATGATGCTGGTTTAATATGTGCCTGCAGAGGCCATCAACGCAGCAGCAGAAATTGATTGTTTTTAGGGAAACTGTCCACTCGAATTCTGCGTTGTGATTCCAGGGAAAACCCTTCACTCCAAAGTCACGTTCTGCATTTATAAAAGGTATCCTGGCCCAGTATCATAGAAGGACGATCCTCCTAGAGATGCACTGTAGCCTATACCGACTCTAACAGTACAATGGATGTAAATATAGATAACACAGATGCACCTAACTCCACATAGTGGTACCTTGAGGAGATATATATATTCATGTTATCAGGATGTGGATTTAAGATTAGTGCATGTATGCTTACCTATCTATGCTTATCTTCACCTTATTGTGGTTCTCAATATTTAGGACATACTATTTTTGTCCGATAACATTTCAGTCCTTCATAGACTGACAAACAACCTCACAATCCTCCCTTCTGGAATGCACAAATACATTGAGGTGTGGTAGTTTCATAGCTGTGCAGTGTGCGATTCAAGATAGTTCATTGTTGTATTGTTGTTCTGACTGCAGTAAACTGTCCTGCAGTCGGAGGGGGTTGCATCTCGCGTGGCCATTGACTTAAATATTATAAGTGGACACATGGAGTAAGGAGAGGTAAGTAAGGAAGGAAGTGTTTATTGTACAGGTAAATAAAACCTTTACAAACGGGCATCTCATGTCAGTTTCCAAAACATCAATTTAAAAGGCTGTTAGCCACTGTTAAGAACACAATAAAATAACATTAAGAATCAGCACCCCAAACCCTAGTGGGCCAAAGTCCAGATTAGCGACTTTTATAAACAGAAATTTAGCAGCAATGTAGAAAAGAAGTTGTCCTCCTTGATCAGAGTCTTAGCAGCAAGATGGAGGAAGCAGCAAGAAGAAGGTGCCAGAGGGTGCAGATGAGAGTGCATAGTGCAGCAGCGACCTCTTTAGCTCAGTGCAGGGCAGCAAAAGTTAACCCGCTCTTATTTTCTTCATTTAGCACTCAGGGTGGCCCAGCGGCAATGCTAGAGGTGCCAGAGCTGGACTGTACAAGGGTTCTCGGTGTAATAGAGATGCTGTCAGAGTATTTCGCACGGTGGGTCAGGGAGCCGGGCCCAGCCCAGCTGCAATGCCACCTCTCAGGTAATCAGGTTGTTTCTTGATACTGAGTTCAGCGGCGGTTAAGGATTTTACCAGGCGACAGCTTAATTGAATGTCTTCACCAAAGAAGCTTGCTAGCACCGCTTGCCTACAGGTCCGTATGTGATCCTTATTGAAGAATGGTCTGAGGAGGGACTGGCACTCCCGTATTAATTCCCTACATATGGTGATGAGGTGCACTATGTCCTCTTCTCCTTCCCCACAGAGTCGACAGATTGCTGGCTTCGGAGGGCATATCATAGGGGCATGGACGTACTCTAAGGGGGATGGGGAGACATCTGAACATGTGAATGGGGCAAGGGAACTTGTCTCACACACACACACACACACTACACACTTACACATACACAAACACACTTGTCACTTACTTTCAACCTTCTTTTGATCATTTTAGAACACTGTTGCAGGAAGTGTGGAGCATCATGCCACACACACACACACACACACACACACACTAGTGTTCATTTCAGATTTGGGCTGATGGCACTTCAGAGTTTGGGTCATTTTCCATTGAGGACCTTCTCAGATAAAATCCACAACCTACAGATAATGTTGGCAATGCTCACGCACATCAGAGAACATCAAGACCACCACTTCCTTCCCCCAAACGATCACTTGGAGGACCCTCAGCCTAGAGGCAGGCTGAATTTTAAGAACCCTAAAAGCAGTAGAGGCCCAGGAAGTAGTGAGCACCACCCTATTTAAAACTATCTTGCATAACAAACTATAACATAAGTTATCATAAAATATAAAAACATAAAAGATCAGAAAATATATCATATAAATTAACATAATGTAAAAAATGCACTGTAGACAAAACACGACTTGACATAGCATATAACCTAAAGCACGATTGAATAGCTTAATGTTTTCCATATCACCAAACCAACCTCCGCTGACTCAGCAAGTAAGGTCCTGCTCAGAAAGGGGACTGGTGACATTTTACAGGTCTTGCCCCCATCCGGGGCACTGCTTTCCTCTGATATGCGGTGCTGCTTCTTGGCGTTCCAGCAGGGCCTCTGGGCATTGTGGGTATGCCATTTAATACATCCGTTTGGTCGTTCTTGCCCTGGTCCTGTTTTCAGAAGGATCCTTGCGGTCCTGGGTTTCTTTATTGGGAATAGTTCCTCCTCGCCACTTCTTGTTATTTCATTGTCCAGGCCCATATGTAGGGAGTCTACCTGCTGGGTCAAGCTTATCTCTTCGTGGGAACTAGGTTTTTAAAGAGGAACTAAGAAGCTGGCTAATGCATCGCAGGTCTTCTGCTCTGCGAGTTGTTCACTTCTGGTTCCTGTGTTTGACCCCTAATTATTCCCCTCAGGATTCCTGGACATTCTAGCATGATCTACGGCTTTTGACCTGCAGCCTTGTTTACTTTTTTCTGTTATAAGTTTATTTCCCTCCAAAGATCTGATTTTAGGGGTAGCCTCATACTTGTAGTAGCCAGAAGTCTGATACTACTTCCAGAGGCAGTAGGCCTTACCTCTGCTCTAGGAAGTCTTTCATATTTTTGCCAAGAAGATCTGTTCACAACAGTCCTGTGACCAGTTCTCTAGAGGTACAGCTGATGGGCAAATCAGTGGAATCTGGGCAGGGGGCATGGCCTTTGACCAAGCCTTGTGACCATCTCCCTGTCTCCAGTTCCTACTCTGCATGACATTAGGCCAAGCTCAGTCATCACAATGTATGGGGCGTAGCATTCTAATACTCATTCCTGCAGCAGGAGCCTTCTAACATGCTTTTCTGCAGCAAGAGTCTTCTAACATGCTTTTCTGCAGGTGTATCCAGTAGACTATTTCCATAGTTTGTGGGCTTTGCCCACCCATTCCACCCAGTCCCAGCCCCTAGAGGCTGTTGGGAACAGTCTTTCGATATGCTTAGTGGGCCCTGGTTCACGGCCTTTAGCTAAGCCCTGCATTGAGGTCCCGCACCCGAATTAATTGGGCACAGGCTTTAGCCATGTTCAGTTGACTCTGGATGCAGAATGTGGACTTTGACCAGTCACCAAGTTTAGTACTACTTCTCACTAGCCATCCAAGTGCAGCCCGTGTAAAATCCCGTAAATTATAATTAATATTATTTTTAATTCTGTTGTTTACAGACCAGATAAACTAATTGTTGAATGGGACAACCACAATTCTAGAATACTGAATTGTATTTTACAATTTTGTCTTGTGGAATAAGTGAATCTCTGGCCTGTTGGGTTGTTTCCTGTTCCCCAGGAGACTTGAGTGTTTTCACTTTTCAACCTTATGGCCCTAGTAGTTTTTATATTTTTAGAATTAAGGCTCAGAATTAAGTTTGTAGTTTTACTTTATTTCCTAAATACAAATTCTTCTCCCTTGTGTGTGTCCTGATACAGTTTAAAATAAGGTGTCCTCAGCAAAGCCCCCAAAATTTTAGTATAGTTTATTGAAGATTAAGAAATAAATACATCATCCAATTTCATCAGGTCGTAAGCAATTCAAGCAATTTTTGATAGATATACCAAAGCTCAAGAGTTCAGGAAGGGACATGAAATACGACAGTTCGAGCAGTCTCCCAAGGAAGGAAGAGACCACTAGGACGCCTATGTCATAAGCATCAGTTCGAAAGGGAAGCCAGGTGAGTATGCATTTGACAAGTTCAAAGATGCTAACGAGTTCCGTCAAATTCTCTGAAATGGATAATCAGCAACCCATTCGTCGGCATCAGCCAGCAGGACTCCAATCCCGCAGGAAACAGCTGCAGCGGCGACAGTAATTAGCAGTCTTAGTAGACAAAGAGACTCTTGTCCTCGTTTTTCCAACCAGTCCATATTACATTCTTAAAGTTCCAGGGGTGACACCTCCGATATATGACCATTTGACATATGTTCACAGAGAATATGAAGACTTCAGGATTCTAAAATAATTCTGATACATTTGAAATCATTTAGTGTGGTCAGTATAATGTATTACTACGTTGAAAGTACTAACCTGTAACAGCATTTTAAATCAAAGTATATAACTCTCGTTCTAGGTATATAACATTAATAGATGTGTAAAATACATTCTCTGAAAGTTTCACAAATACATCATTAATTAGGGATGTGTAGCATCTATTTTCTTTTGTCGCTTCAGGTCAAACATTTACATTCAAAATATAGATTAAAATTGAATACGTCATTATTCAGGTTGAATCTTGATAATTATCTAGTTTCCATTAGTTATACACGCATATACTTGGAAATAAAGGATGATCAGAAGTAAACTCCTTTAACGTGAGAGTTCACCAATTACACATTTCTAGCACATGTTATTGGAAAATAATACTTTATCAATTAGCAAATCACAATCTATATTATGAAAATGTAAGATTTCACCTAGACTACATCTTTCTCTGCATGCTTTTACGATGCAGTAACTAAAACTCACTTGTCTTGTCATGTTTTCTCAAATGTATAGTTGGTGCACGTTTATTAATTTTCTCTTAAAAATGTTGCGATTCAGTTTCTCATTTCCATAAAAGTTAAAATGTAATTTCCTCTCCAACAAAGTCTTGGTGACTAACAGGGCAGTCCAAGAACATTGTTATGCCTGATGAAACAAAACATGAGCATCTCTTCACACTGAATCATATTACAGACTTAAGGAGCTTCTGGTATTCTTAAACCTGAAAGGAACATTTTTCGGGCTCATCAAATCAGATTCTCACTTTGGTTGGAATTAAATGGTCGGTCCTCAACCAAACTTGCAATATAGCGTTTCTCACAGTACTTTACATATTTACACCAACACACAGTAAGATTACATTTTGCACCATCTACAAATTCTGTTTTAAGTTGGATATAAATAAACATGTACAGTAGTTTTGTCTCAGTGTTTGAGCAAACATTTTAGGGATTTTTAATAGGAATTGTATGTATTAATTTTGTGTTTTTTAGTGCTTCATTCCACTTTGCTCTTCCTTAGAGTTCCCTAAACTCTAAGGAAGCCATAGAACATAAGTTGTGTCTCACTGAAGAGGTCCAACAAAGACAAACATACGTGTGATTGCTTGGGCAAAAGGTACATGGCCTAACAGTTTTGGTGAGACTATTTTTGTTGATTTTAGAAAAAGAAAACATACAACCGTACTTTCTCCGGAATAACACCTAGAATCTGAAATGCCCTGCCACATCAATCAGAATGATCCCTTGTAGCATTTCATTCAAGAATGAAGTCAAATTGCTTCTAATGCTCAAACTCCAACCCAACACCAACACTTGACTTAGCTGAGCAAACAGGACTTTCCCTACTATCTACTCTCATTTTTGTACCTAGAGTACTCATTTGATGTAACTTTGTAAAGTGCTCTGATACCCTTCCAGGGTCTAGTTCACGCTATATGAAACTTTTTAAATAAAACATAAAATAAATAAAAAAATAAATGCCAACATTGATTTTTATTTTTAGATTCTTCTTTTTATTGGCACAGTAAGGGAAAAAAGCAATAGACTGGTATGTGGCCTGGACTCATACAAGTATTCTATCCTTCACCATTTTGTTTTTGTCAGTGCTCACGAAAGCACATACAGTTAAAAATGGGGTTTCTGGTTGGCTACGGTAAGCAACTAAGCCAGGCAGAACCCACCACTCAAGTCAGGGTTAAGGGAGTTACACATTCGAGATAACCCCTGCTCACCCCCTTGGTAGCTTGGCAGAGCAGTCAGGCTTATCCCAAAGGCAATGTGTAAAGCATTTGTGCAACACACACACACACCAGTGACACAACAAATACACCACAAAAGAGACTCCCCACATTAGTATATAAAAACATCTCTTATATTATATATAACACATAGACCACAATCCAATAAATCATAAATCACTTTGCCGACTAGGCAATTGTCATAACATTACAGTCAGTGCAAAAAAGTAAAGACTTATAAACCCAGAGAGTCCGACTCCCACCCTTCCTATCCGAAGCCACCGACATCATCTGCGGCGTACCCCAGGGATCATCACTCAGCCCGACGCTGTTCAACATCTACATGGCCCCCTTCGCACTGGGCCTTGGGCCTGGTGGCGCAGGGTACGCCTTAATCTCCTGAGTTCACCTGCCTTGTTGAACAGAGACACAGGACACTCTGTTGGGCGTAGAAGATCAGGTTTATTAGCTGCAGCTAAGCACAGTTGTCCCAGAAGTACACACGGTATGTTCTCAGGAGACTGCCACTTCATTCCGTGGCGCACAATCTTTTATAGCACATAGATAGTATAAGATTAACAAAGAACACTCCCAATACATACATGGTTAACCAATGAGAAAAGTTTGAAAACAAGACATGACCAATGAAAAGGGTTTGAAAACAAGATATCAAGTAACCAATGGGAAAAGTTTGACAACAAGACATAACCAATGAGAAGAGTTTGAAAACACGATGTCAAGTAACCCAATAAGCCTCTCTCCCAACTGTGTTTGTCACCCCTCCCTGCAAGAATCAGTGGTGGTGTCCACAATTTAACTTGCAGGTGGCAGGACACATTTGTATGCCTTGGAGGACAGTTGTGAAATGAGAGAATACAAGTAGAGAATAGCGAAGGCCAGAAGATAAGATAAAGTCAGGAAAGAATGGTGCGAACCAACAGACTGCCGAGACAGGGTTTAGTCAAACCAGACCAGGATTAGTGGACTCAGCCAGTCCCTGACATTAGTTTCGTAAACAGAGGCAGGAGGCTATTTTGACACGTCGCAGTAAGATCAGCAGAAAAACTTCGTTCATTGTGCTGCCTGAGTGAGGGCAACAAAAATGGTGACAGAATGCAAAATGGAGTTAAAACTGAATTACCTCAGACCCTCCTTTTGCCATTACTCAGGCAAATCCTAAATCATTGTTAGGTGGGCATTTTCCATTCTACACATTTCATTTAAGCAGGTACATATAAGCTATTAACAGGGATACAAAGAGAACAAAGCATCGGGTCATAATTAACATTCAGATATCAGAAGAAAGTAATGACCACTATTACAAACAGGATTATCATTTTTTTTTTCACAACCCTAGACAAAAGCAAATCCTAAAATTATTTAGCAAACCTTTTCAGGGCTCCTATGCATTTCAGTGACTATTGTATACTCAGGTGAAACAGTGGTGATCCTTATCAAATGCACTCAGGTGAAATGGGGATACTATTCAACAGAGGATAGACATTTACTAAACAGAATACTACTCTAAAACAATGCCAGCAAAACAATAAGAATCGGTCTCCTAACACCCATTCTATGCAATTGCACGGGAACCGCTTGTGCAACCATAACTATGCCCAAAGTCCGTTCTAAGCCTCTCTGGTAGGCTTCGATCGTCCATCAAATCTGCTTCTGTTGTTTTCTTCCACATTGGGCCTCTGCATTCAGGCCTTCCATGAAAATAGTGCTTCTCAGTATCCGTTGGAGTGCCCTCCTGGCAAACACTCACAGCTCACTCGAAAGTCTTAATGTCTCAATGCAGTGCACCAGTGTCTCTCCTCTGCGGCAGACACTACAGATATTGTGCTCTTCATTGGTCGTAGGCACAGATCATCTCATGCAGACCCAAGTACTATTAATCGGGAAAGAGCAACAGACTTTCACACTCAGCAACACTTTCAGGCTCCAACACTCGCTATTCAGTGTCAGAGGATGTTTGGGCTGCTCTTTCATTTAATTTTCTTTTCTTCATGTAGTGCCTTAGATTCTCCGGTGCACTGCTCTTCCGTTGGAGCAAAGAAAAAAAGGGGGGGTGGCCAAAACTCAGGCCAAGGGGCTCAAGGAACTGCACACTGTCAGAGGTTACCAGCACATGACAGGTAGAAAACTGAAGCCTCAAACCAGCCCATCAACAACAGGGATCCTTCTCTTTCGCTCTTTTACACTGAAACTCTGGTTTTGTGATGTCCAACGCCGTCTGATGGAGCAAGTACGCGCGCTGGCGATCGCTGTCCAGTCTTGCTACTTTCTGGGTGTTGGGACTGTAGGGCCAAGACGTCCGCCCTTCATATGTAGCTGACACTGATGGGAATTAGGACTCATCTTAATCATCGTTCTGCAGGTTATTATGACTCTTCCTTTTACTCTGGAAGATCCTGCAGAACCTGGTGATATAAGAACATGACACAGTTGTTAGTTTCCTTCACATTAGTACAAAAACAGTTCATTGTATTTAACAACAGGACTGCAGGCAGGTGGCCTGCAATCTTCAAGGGAGTGGCCAGAAGCCATGGGACAACTCTGGTTTAGAATGCACTGTCACTCTCATAAGATGCAAAGGCAAAGGCAGTACTTCTAGTCCAGAGGTCTCCAACGAGTAGCTCAGGAGCTACTGGTAGCTCGCCAGTACCTTCAAAGTAGCTCTCTGAGGTGAAGTCAAGCACAGAATCAATTTCAGAGGAGGTGCCTATTAAATAAGGCAGCACTGATCATCTCAAGACCCTAAGAGTGACAGCCAGCCAAATGTATCACAGTAACTCATACTAACACTCAAACACACAGTGTGCCAGCTTATAGGATCTGCTACATGAACCACGTTGCAGTCCCTCCTTTATCAGTCAGAACATGTGTGTGAACAGTGTACCATCAAAAAGGTATGGCAGCAGTAGCCTGAGCTGTAATCAGTGCTGACCCACAAAAATGCGGGACTGCAGGAGTCAGAGTGAAAATGTGTCAGTTTAGATGCATGATCAGTTCAAAACCTGAGGAGAACAGGGTATGATACAGACCAGAGAAAACTAAGAGACTTTTAGAACAGATCACCATATTAAATGCTCCTAATAGAGAAAGAGGTTGCTCCAGGGGGAGTGTGAAAAGTGCTCATGAGGTAGGACAGATATAAAGGAGGGGAATCCAAAAGGCAAATTCAATAACCAATCAATTAAACATTCTGGTATCATTAGTAAAACTGGACGTGGTTCATAGTGGCACCAGTTTTACAGATAGGCCAGTCCCTTATGGATTTACAAATATTCATTTCATGATTTTCTAATGGGATAAACATCTCTTACTACATCTGTGTGTTCCGACATTCCTTATCTAGAACACCTCAAAAGGGGAAACGCATGATACAAATTATCAGGGGCATGCAGATACCTCCCATTAATAATTGTGCATCAAGTGCACTATGCAATACACAGGCTAAACAATGTCTCCTCATGATCACTGAGAATACCTGTCACCCTAGTCTAATAATTCTCAGGTCTCTGGTGTCTGTTCTACAATTTATCCTTTCTCTAGTCACCTGTCAGGAGGGGGAACTATACCCACTTAAAATCACAATCCTGCTACTCAGGACAGAAAATAAGAAACTCTTGGTGTCTCTTATGACTACATGTAGAAGTGCAATATCATAAGGAAAGTTAGGTCACCTTTAGCAAGAGTCACAGATTTATAGTTCATCCTTAGGGTCTAATCAGGGAACATCAATCTAGGCTGCTCGTCCCTTAAAGGAAGGAGCAGTAACATGACTAACTGCAGGTGACACACTTTTAATCCTGTATATCTCTTTTGTTTATGTCTTTTTTTCAATATCATTATAGCCAAATAGACATGCACTGGTGAAGTGTTGTCTGTCATATTCACAGCATGAAATATCATATCTGTGAAATTTAGTAACCAGAACAAGTCCAACCAACTGTTGCGTAGCGATGGGCATCGTCATGACCATCCCCTCACAACACAGGGGAGCTTGTAATAGTATCAAAAGCAAAAGTGTAAAAACAACGCAAAATCAAAAAACGTGCATAAAATAAAAACACACATGCCAAGCCATCAGGTATACTTGCTGTATTCCAAGCACAGAAAGCATAGACAAATTTCAATATCATGTGGAAATGAGCCGTGACGCACAACACTATGTCATGCACTTTATGCACAATGAACCTGCAGCCCAAAACCCAATATTCGGGCCTGCTTAATTTGTCGGGCTTAAAATGAAAATTACACTTTTTTTTTTACTTTTCTAACCCTGGTCACCAGTTAGTGGGGACCGGCTGTCAAATATTACTTACTGTGTCGCTTCTGACACACAGGACCAGCAGGAACAATTCATAGAAAGACAAAATGCACAAAAACAAAGAAGTTATGCAACAACACATAAACATTCTGTTTCAACACACAGCTGACAGCAACCTCCTACTTGCAATTTGCACATTGATTAGGTCCCACAGGTACATTTGTAACACTCATTCCACCACCTCATGATATGGACCATCGCTGTTGCGTTTGCTGTTGACCCCTGCTTTTTCACTACTCCTCCACACCTACTGTAACATTCTCAAACCGTTCTAGTCTTCTCTCACCCTGATTTCCTGCCTATAGCCATTCAGGTCACTCATTTCACCAGTATCCCTTCACAACTATGACGTCTTCGTCAAACCAACTCACGTGTCCAACTGTAGTCTTGTCAGCCCTAGAACCACCCAGAACAATCCATAAATGATCTGTGGGCAGAAGCAAAAAAAAAAAATACACAACACACAAAAGAGAGACACTTCACATAACACACAAAAATATCAACTGTAACTTTTAATCAGGAGACAAAACATAACACACATTAACAAAACACAAAAAAATAAAAAATACAAACCTAGTGGTACTTAACTGTAACCATCTTGTCAACTTTGCAATGACTAAAACATGTAAGCATGTTAAGCCACCTTAATTTTAACTGTCTAAAAGGAAAACATTTTCACAGACACTCTCTGTTCCCTTGCGCCACAATTCCTCCTGTGAAAAATGAATCTTAATTTGCTGATCGTTTTTACCTAGGCATGTAGCCCACAAAATTCTAAGAAAGAGCTTCATCTTACTTTTTGTCTGAGGCTAATGCCACATTTGTTAAATGAAGGCAACAACGTGAACATTATTTTTCAAAAGCAGAAACACCAATGTATCATTTTCTTCTCAGCACCCTTTTTTTTTTTGCCTTGAAAAATATGGGAACAGACAGGGCTCCGTTACGGCTGTCCTATCTTATCAGAAAAGCTAAAAATAGCACCTCAGCGCGGAACCAGCCATTGCGAGCACTCCTGGCCCCCACCTCTTTCCAAGGCTCTCCTGCTGCAAGCATTATACATTTTCATGTCAGAGAAGCTTTCTAAGCAGTGATTTCACCTCCTGGTTTACTCACTCCTATTTCTAGCCCCCACCTTACAGACTACAAGGTCAAATCTGCCTTCAGTTTCTGCATCGCATTCTGTGCTCTTTAGCCCCCACCTTCTCCTCACTCTGAAGCTGTCAAAGACAAAAAGCCTTCATAATTCTTTCTAACCTTCAATAATTAACCCTATTTAAAAATACATTTTTTTTTCCATATACTGTCTCCTTTTAGGGGCCTCAATTTGTTTCTATTCTCAAATTATTAAAACACTTACTGTGAATAATTCACAGAACATAATAACATAACATACCAGCATAGAACAGATGTTTGTTACTACCCCACGCAATGGTACTCATTTTATCAACCACAAATGGATGAAAGTCTCAGTAGGTCTAGCTAGAGTTAGAACCTTCTACCCTGATATTAAACCCAAACCTCTGCACTGGGCACATTGGCTCACTGAGACGTTAAAAGCAACCCCAAATGGGAACAACCTGCAAATTTGTATTATACCTAAATATATGCATTAACTGAAGCCTAAAGTACTGTAAAGCTATTGTAAAGGGCAAGAATGCTGTTTAAATAGTCTATTTTACCCAATAACGACTTTGATATTTGGGGCACTTAAAAATAAATATCCTATAATTGTGCTACATATTAATCATCCTCAGAATGTTCTTTACAGATTGCAGATATTGGACATTAGACATATCTCTTGCAAATCCTTTAGAATAATGAGTTTTTTAAGCCTGCGCCAAGTGAAATTCCATATACAAATGTCCTCATTATGCAGTACAACACAACTTAAATTAAATTATAATGCTAGGAGGTCACAGTATGAGTATTAAGCTTTATAAATAGTAAAAAACAAATTTAGAAGCACTTATTTTTAATAATTATTTTTCATAATTAATAATTATTTTTGATAAATCCAATCATTTTTGATAATTTCACATATAAAAGCAAGCTGCATCCCTTGCCTATCATTTTAGATGCATTCATTTCAAAGTTTAAGTACAGAAGCGTAACTTGAAACATGACACATTTTGAGGCCATTGTATTCCTAGTGAATGTGAATTTTAATTTTATTTTTTAAGCATTTAACAGTTTGTACATGTGCATAATTGCTTACTCTATAAATTATATAGCAACATATAGCTATTTAGCATATCACATGGTTCATTTCTGGATTTTTATTTAATTCCTACTTAATATTAATTAACTGACATTTTACTTAACAGACTGAAAACATAAAAAAAAAACCCAAACACACATTGAGCTCATTTCAGACATAAACAGAAAGGGGTCAAACACTCAGGACACATACATTTAACCCACATAAGCACACGTTTAACTCACAGATCAACACTTAGGACAGAAACAAAGGACAGCCCACAGACTGTACTTAAACCAAACCATTTGTAAATACTAGTTGCAAGTCATATTTACAAGAAACGCTTCTTAATAGTGTTCCAAAAGACTGCAAAAAAAAACAGCCCAACAGACTGCTATATGTCCAAGAAGCCAAAATACACTCCATTCATAAGATTGCGCAGAACAAAGGATCCTTGTATGTATTATGTCCATATTTTAATTCCCTGGGGATACAGAATCACCAAGGAAGAAATATGTTTTTATACCTAAACCTATTTAGGTATTCCCTCAAGGGAGCCAGCTAATTTAAAACACCATCGTTCTTCGTGTATCGGATCCATGCCTTATTAAAGGCAATGGGGCCAACACCATGTTTAGAATAAAGCTCATAAGTGGGAGTTCCAACCGGAGGAATTGGACAAGAGTCCTCCAGCCGGGAATCCCTATCACAACCAAAACAACAAAACTTTCTAAACTTACTCAGACCAGGCATTGTTATTTCACTGGACTGTTCACAAACATCAAGGGGTTAAATCAAATATCACAGCACAAATGTACTCACCCCTCGGCTTCGGCTTTTGCAATAGCCGAATCAAAGACCCAAAGACCAAACAAAATAGTGGGAGCTACCCACCAATACTTAACTAAGTGTCTTCTTACGCCAACAGAGGCCCATCTAATGTCTCGCATTACCAAACATCACCAAAAAGGGGGCCAAAGCAAGGAGGCAGTCAGGGCAGCAGTCGTCAGCAGCCATCAGGAAGGAGAAACCCGCGCTGAAAAAGACCTTCGTACCACTTTGACATGCAGGGGTCGCTTGACGTGGTTCGCGATTCCTCCAGAATTTTCTTGCGGGGTTCCTCACGACCTTTAGGAAAAAACCGCTACCTCTGAAGCCTCCTCAGAGAGGGCACCAATTGAAGAACCAGGGCCTTGGGCCTGGTGGCGCAGGGTACGCCTTAATCTCATGAGTTCACCTGCCTTGTTGAACAGAGACACAGGACACTCTGTTGGGCGTAGAAGATCAGGTTTATTAGCTGCAGCTAAGCACAGTTGTCCCAGAAGTACACACGGTATGTTCTCAGGAGACTGCCACTTCATTCCGTGGCGCACAATCTTTTATAGCACATAGATAGTATAAGATTAACAAAGAACACTCCCAATACATACATGATTAACCAATGAGAAAAGTTTGAAAACAAGACATGACCAATGAAAAGGGTTTGAAAACAAGATATCAAGTAACCAATGGGAAAAGTTTGACAACAAGACATAACCAATGAGAAGAGTTTGAAAACACGATGTCAAGTAACCCAATAAGCCTCTCTCCCAACTGTGTTTGTCACCCCTCCCTGCAAGTTAATCAGTGGTGGTGTCCACAATTTAACTTGCAGGTGGCAGGACACATTTGTATGCCTTGGAGGACAGTTGTGAAATGAGAGAATACAAATAGAGAATAGCGAAGGCCAGAAGATAAGATAAAGTCAGGAAAGGATGGTGCGAACCAACAGACTGCCGAGACAGGGTTTAGTCAAACCAGACAAGGATTAGTGGACTCAGCCAGTCCCTGACATCAGTTTCGTAAACAGAGGCAGGAGGTTATTTTGACACGTCGCAGTAAGATCAGCAGAAAAACTTTGTTCATTGTGCTGCCTGAGTGAGGGCAACAAAAATGGCGACAGAATGCAAAATGGAGTTAAAACTGAATTACCTCAGCACAAGTAGCCCGTCAGCACAACCTCAACATCATCTCCTACGCCGATGACACCCAGCTCATCCTCTCCCTCACCAAGGACCAACACACCGCCAAAACGAACCTCTACGAGGGAATGAAGGCCGTCGCCGAATAGATGCAGAGCAGCCGTCTGAAACTGAACTCGGACAAGACGGAGGTCCTCATCCTCGGATCCACCCCCTCAGCCTGGGACGACTCGTGGTGGCCTACAACGCTGGGAACGGCACCCACACCTACCGACCACGCACGCAACCTCAGATTCGTCTTCGAATCCTCCCTCTCCATGTCGAAGCAGATCAACGCTGTCTCCTCCTCCTGCTACAACACCCTCCGCATGCTCTGCAGGATCTACAAGTGGATCCCGTCCGAAACAAGGAGAACTGTTACACAGGCCCTCGTCAGCAGCAGGCTGGACTACGGCAACGCACTCTATGCAGGAATCCCAGGCAAACACCTGCATCGACTACAACACATCCAAAACGCCTCCGCACATCTGATCCTCAACGTACCCTGACGTAGCCACATCACCCCCCACCTGAAAGACCTGCACTGGCTCCCCGTCGTCAAGAGGATCACCTTCAAACTCCTCACCCATGCACACAAAGCACTCCACAACACCGGACCAGCCTACCTGAACGACAGACTCAACTTCTACACCCCCACCCGCCTGCTCCGCTCAGCAAACCTCACCCTTGCGGCCGTCCCCCGCATCCACCGAAAGACCACCGGCGGCAGATCATTCTCCTACCTCGCCGCCAAGACCTGGAACACCCTCCCCACCCACCTACGGTAGACCCAGGACCTGCTCACCTTCAGAAGGCATCTCAAGACCTGGCTCTTCGAGCAGTAGCGGTTCCCCCCTCCCTTCAGCGCCTTGAGACCCTCACGGGTAAGTAGTGCGCTTTACAAATTCCTTGATTGATTGATTGACATAATCTGCAGGTCCTAAAATGATTATCCTATCATTGCAAGGTATGAACGGCATAAATCATAACATCAGGGCATAAGAATGCAGCAGTTAGGAAGGAAACACATGAATCACCATATGGGGGTAGGTATTTCATCACAGGTCATCACAAGCACATAATCACAAATCCTCAGCATAAACCCCCATCAGTAACAGTAAGCCCATGTAGGCAAATGACTCCCTGCAAAACCCTAGAGCCTGGTGCACTGGTGCTCCTGTGAGGCAGTATACTTTGAGCTTGCATTGTTTTACCCGGCCGTGGCCATTTTCATACAGGGGGGCCTCCATTGAGGACACACCTGGAATGCCACGACTACAGGGTAACCATTCCCCGAGTGGGTGGGAATAAACCCACCTGTCTCATGGCACTGTGGGTGACTTTACTGGGTCTCAGTGCATAAGTGATGGAAAAGGCAGCTGCCTGTGTTCGCACTATGCAGCCGCACAGAAAGCCTCCGTTTCCCCTACAGCACCTCCAAAACAGCTCCCATCATACCTAGGATCAGTGGCCTCCATGAGGGAACAGGTGGACCAGGGTGGGCTTCCTTCACTTCTTCTAGGTGGCCTCAGCAGTCCAGAAATCAGCACACAGGATCCCTAAACTGGCATGTTAATTCTACGTTGGGGAATTTCTTCTTTGCTTGGGTTGTGGTGTGGGCGTGGCCCTGGTGGGTCAACTCAGGTCGCGGCGGTGATGCACAGCTGAGGGGAACGCCACTTTGCTCTAAGTCTCAGCTACAAAAACGGGTACCTCCTTATGCCCTGGGGGCACTGGACAGGGCGCGCTTCAGGCTGTACGCCGGTTCTTCCAACGAGAATGCTGTAAGCAATCAGGACACCATGGAAAAGCTCTCACTAGGCGCTTCCTTTCAATGGTATAAAGAACAGTCAAGTCCTTGTTCTGCACAAGACAGAAGCAGCAACTGCAGACCAACCTATCCCAGACACATCAAGGGGCAGTGATCCTCACACAGTTCTTCCAGCTCTTCTTCCTGGCAGGTTCTTTTGGGTCCCACAGCGATCTTCTGTAGTCTTTGATTTCTCTGAGTCTTCCAGCAGGAGGCAAGCACACACAAGCCCTTGAAGATCGTCTCAAGCAGGATACCACAGCAGGGCAAAAAGATTCAGTCCTTTTCCTCTGCCAACAGATAGAAGCAGCAACTGCACTCCAATTAACCCCTCAAACAACAGAAAGGGTAGCGCTCCTCACACATCTCTTCAGCTCTTCTCCTTGGTAGGGTCCTCTTGTTTCCATAAGTGATATAAAGTTTCTGAGTTTTAAGTCCAATACCTATACCCCATTTTCTCATTGTAGTCTTTGTTTCAGAGTCCCTGAGCTCAGTACAAACCAGTTCTGTCTTCCCTGGTCCAGCTTGACCACAGGGGGTGAAAACAACATTGTGCAGAGGAGACACAGCCTATTCAGGTGCTAGTGACAACTCCTCCCACCACTCTAAATGTAGAAAAGTCTATTCAGCCTGCCTATGAGTCACCCAGGAAAGGCAGGACACACCTCAACCCCCCTTGTGACTGTCTAGAGTGAATGCACATCCTCAGGTCCTGTCACTCCAAAACCATATGATGAATACACAAACAGGCAGAGGCACGCAGAATGGTAAAGCAAGAACATGCCCACTTTCTAAAAGTGGCATTTTCAAACACCCAATATAAAAAACACCCTCAGTAAAAGGTGTGTTATTAAATTGTGAGTCCAGAGAGCCTACACTTGTATTTCTCTATCTTATCCGAATGGGAAAGTATACTCGTAAGATGTTACAAAGTATCTCCCCTGCTATCCTATGGGATAGATAGCCTTTCCACAGTGAAAACCGAAATTGGCAGTATTTCACTATCAGGACATGCAAATCACACCAGCACATGTTCTACCTTTCACATACACTGCATCCTGTCCATGGGGATACCTTGGGCCTACCTTCAGGGTGCTCTACATGTAAGAAGAGGGAAGGTTATGGCCTGATAAGTGGGTGCCCTCGCTAGGTCGACATGGCAGTTAAAGACTGCATGTGCAAACAATACAGTGGCAGATCTGAGACAAATTTACAGGGCTACTCATCTGGGTGTCACACCAGTGCTGCAAGCCCGCTAGTAGCATTTGATCTACAGGCCCTTGCACACTCAGTGCACTTTACTAGGGACTTACCAGTAAATCAAATATGCCAATCATGGATAACCAATCATAATCACAATTAAACAGAGAGCATATGCACTTTAGCACTGATCAGCAGTGGTAAAGTGCCCAGAGTCCTAACGGCAACCAAAAACAGTGTCAGAAAAATAGGAGGCAGAAGGCAAAAAGTTTGGTAATAAACATGCAACAATGGCCAGGTCTAACACATACAGTGTCAGAGAGACACAGGAGTAAACAGGAACATGGATGTTTTATTGGTGTTGAAGAGATTAAACCTTTGCATAAACCTAATAAGCAACCATTTGTCTGACGCAATCACAACTGAAGTGGCTAAAGACATCAAAAGGTTTCACTCCTTGGTCTTCCCTTAGAGATGTCACTTTTACTGGGTGGTGGAAGACTTCAGTGTCCCTGCCCACGTAATACCTGGCTTTTTTAAGGAGCACCTCTAGGCGCCAATACAATGCACTATTCATCCCGATTCGATGCTTGGCCTCTTTGGTATAATCAGGCATATATAGTACTATAATTCAATACTCATAGGTCTGACATTAAGATTGCCAGATCACTATACGTACACCAACCACCGATCATATGGTTCCTGCTTTTGCTTTTTTTTCAGATCTTTATACAGTGCAGACTTGACACGAGGGTATCGGGTATCAGAGCGCTTTACATGAGCACCATTTGCGTTACACAAGGACACATTCATTTTTGTTAGGCACGGGGAGATTAAGTGATGTGCCCAGAATAACAGGATGTGAGCATCGTTGCCGAGACTCGAACCGAAACTCGAACCTGGTTCTCCAGATTGGGGGTCAACCGCCCTAGCCATTAGGCCACATCCTCTCCCCAGTTAATTGCTATTAAGTGTGTTTGCCCAACTGAGTTGTATGAGATCCTCAATGCTAAATGAGAAGCCCAGTCCTAGAAACGTGTGATTTGGATTAGAAATGATTGAGTGGTACCAGAATTACATTTCCACAATGAACATACATTTGGTGTTGACAATGTTGAAAAAATGCACTTAACTATATGTTCTGCACTGAAATGTGCTTCTTTTTTAGTATTTTCTATCAATACTATTGTATGCACTATAAATTATATTATATTATTTTTGTATTGTTTTGTTTTAGTCTTTAAACCAGTGAATCTTTATTTCTGTGTTTACCTTTCGCTGGAGACTTGAGGACCCAATGCAGTATTTTGTCCTGTTGGTTAATTAAGGAAGAGCTGCTGAACCTCGCCGAATGTGATGACTTTACCTTCTGATTTATGCACATTTACAATATTATAGATAGAGAATGTCGAATGCTAAATATCATGTGAACGAAAAAGCCATAACTGACAATACATACGAGTTCTTGTTTAGCTCCACTAGAACATATGTGCACAGATTCAATGCCAATAAAATGTTTAAATGTGGCTGTAAGAACATGCTTTCTACAGTGCATAAAGTTAGCTTAAAAAAAAAAATCCCTTTTTTCCTGATTGAATGTTCAGCTCTTTGAAACTGGATGCTTTCTGCCCTCTCTTAATGGCATATTCTGCCTGGGCTCATTATCTGATGCGTTTCGGCTTAACATGCCATGTATGCATCTTATGTACTAAGGCATCACAAAGTGTAGTGTTCATGGTGCAGGGGCCCTGTAATGAAAGCATCAGCCTGTGCGATGGTTAGGAAGGGAAGGCTGAACACACTGTCTGACCCCTAATTATGCATTAGACGCTTGAACGGGAGGTCCTGCCCCAACGCCTAGCGCCAGATGCCCTGCTAAAACCTGAAACATATACAAACTTGCAGGTCAATTTATGTGGTACATGAGTTGTTTTTGACAACGACAATTCCTTTGAAACATACAGTCTAAGGTGAACACATTATTAGAAATGTACCTGATCCCACAATGGAGAGGCAGGCTCACATTTACCAGGCTACGAGTTAGGACTTCAAAAGAGGCGGAGAGGTTACCCAACCTCCTGGATCAGCCTGGAACAGGGACAGAGGGGTCTTTGAGCAAGGGAATGCGAGAGAGCAACCTGCAAGTGACCCCTCTCAGGAGAGTCCCTCTGCACCTCCGAATAGATGGAATTGTAATACAAAATCTCGGGGCACAATTGAATCTATTGGTCATATATATCTTTCAAGATATTGAAAACTGCCAGACCACTTGAAGCCTGGGAATAATGGGAACCTGCTGGCACTGTCGGACCATGTCTGCATGCAGAGGCGCAGTTTAATTAAAGCTGTGTTTTCAGCTGTGTTAATCCTGGCGAGAAGTGGCTGGACACAGGAGATCACAGAGCCCAAATTTATTTTAAACCGTGACTTTGGGGCACCAATGACGAAATGGAAACATGTGGCAGTATGGGATTGACAGTGCCATGTTCACAACAGCCCATACTCACTGGAGAACTGCTATGAACAATTAATAATAAAGGGCTGGCAAAAAAGGAAAATAAATGACAAATAACACGCGAGGAAGAGACTTGAATGTTGGGACAGTTAATCCTTCCATAGAGGCCACAACGATGCCTCCAATAGGATTGAGGAAGCGTGCATATAAATGATGTATTTGAGCCTCAGGGCCATTTTGCATTTGATAAAGGCACTGGGCGAAACGCATTATGCTGGTTGGAATAAAGGCAGCCCTGTGAATCCGCTGTGTTGCCTGATATGTCTCCGTACGGGAGTGATGCTGTTGGGATATATATATATATATATAGCTTAGAGATGCACTCCACAACAGCGGGTCTACAAGACAATTTATTACGGAGGAACCAACGTCTACATGCCTGCGTGAGTTGTGCGTGACCGGTTTCGGAGCCTCCAGCTCCTTAATCATAGGTGTGCCTGCAGGTGAACGGTCTTCTCCATGGTGAATCCAAGAGACAGCATGCTTTCTCATTCCTTTTAACCCTCCATTGGGCATTTATATCTCTCAGGTGAGTGATCACAAGACCACTATGCATGCTGGAGCTTGTGGTTTCGATCCACGGCATATCACTTCCCTTCGGTGGGTTCTGATACATCTGCCATCATGTTTGCATGCTTTTTGCCCTCCAGTGGGCCCCAGGCATGTATGCGCTGATTAATTTTCAACAAACGCTGCTGCGCTGCCAACGAGTCTGTCTCAATTCAAGCCTCAGCAGGCACATCGTTGATTTGATGGTGGTGCAGTCCCTTGCGGCTTGGACGTGCCGCATACAAACTTTCCCAAAAGGTGTCCAACAGCTTAGAGACACACTCCACAACAGCGGGTCTACAAGACAATTTATTACGGAGGAACCAGCGTCTACATGTTACACAATGTGATTCAAATTGGCAGCGCCTACAACAACAGGTGCAGACGTAGGGGCTGAATCCAAGCCTCAAATTCAATCTTGAAACAAAAAAGCTGCACTCTGGAATCTGATATTTCAAGTTTTATTACATTTGTAACGCTCAACCAACGTGTTTCAGCCTCGCATGGCCTTTGTCACGGTTGGTGAGTCTTTTTTCCAATGTACTATTTATACATACCACTTAAGCCTTTAATGTGGCATTGTGGGTAATGTAGTGCAACTCATCTTTTCAACTTTATTTACAATTATTTACAAACAATGGAAATGTTGACTGTTGATGGTTAGTAAATTCGGCAGTGTTAGTTCAACCAGGATCACGATCAGTATAGTACTGTGTCCCCTGAGAGTCAATAGTTTCTCGTAAAGCAACTGCTATGTTTTCCAATCATCCCATATTTTATTTAGTATTCATCAGAATTAATGAATCATCGTCCATTATTTAAAATGGCATTGTTTACTGTTTATTTTACAGTTGTCTATTGCCTTTGCGGCTTAGGTATAGTACCCATGTTTCCCTTCATAGACAAGGGTTTCTATTCTCATCGTTCGTACTGATTAACAAACTCATATTCTTTCATTGTCTACGATTTTCAGATGGAAAGGCATATCTTGCACATTTGTGTCCCTGTACAATTGTTCTTATAATTTCCATTTGTATTCAATCCAGGTGTACATATAATTCTTCATTATTATTAATTCCTGATGGTGCCTTTGCTCTCAATCTTATTATATAGCGCGATTCCATCTGTTGAAGTTTTTTTATCCTGTCTCCGCCACGTTCTGATGTTGTCACTGCATGAATGCCAAAAACGTTCATCACTTTCCAGTTACTATTTTGGCATTGCGCCATATGCTTAGCTGTTGCATTTGTCATATTCTTGTTTTTCACGGCCCTAATGTGTTCCAGGATTTTTTTTTTCAACATGCAAATGGTGCTCCCTATGCATTGCAAACCACAATTGCATTTGATGACATATATCACAAATTTTTAGTTTAGTTAGTTGTGTGTGTGTGTATATATTTGTGAATATCTCGCGCTGCCAGACCGCAAGAAGAGTCGCACTTAGAATTTCAATTTAGGAGTTGTATTTAATGACTTGACGCGTTTCGACAGCACGGTCTTTGTCAAAAAGTCATACAAAGAACAGGAAGTGGCAGTGTCTATTTAAGCATTTTCTGTTTAAATAATAGACATAGACAAAGTAAACATTGCATATGATGATCGCCTGCCTTGTAAGTTTAGAAGACAGACTTAGAAAAACGTTATCAACTCATACGTGAAAACAATTCATAAATATGACAGTTGAATCAAACATATGCAGAGTATCAGTGATTAAAATAATTCACGTGTGGCAATGGGTGAAAAGCGCCAATTAAATTAAATCGCCTAGTGGCAGAGAACACTGGTGTTGTATTACATGTGTATTGAAGAGGGAGGAGGCGCTGCGCTTTAGTGTACTGGATGCCTCCGGCAAATTAACCGCCAAGAATTAGTCAAGGAGCAAGGAATCTAGTGATGGAAGGATGGGCGATACATCAGTCGTGCATGGTGGGGGGTTGGCCACAGTGCCTTTCTTTTTTAAAGGGGAGAGGGCTGTTTGGCCCCCCTACCTAAGTCTTGTTAGACCCTGGGGACCCCCATCCCCCAGGGGCACTCCTTTACATAAAGGGGAGGTGGCGCTCATGG
The DNA here is from genome assembly GCF_964204655.1 of Triturus cristatus. Lineage (NCBI taxonomy): Eukaryota > Metazoa > Chordata > Amphibia > Caudata > Salamandridae > Triturus > Triturus cristatus. The sequence continues at coordinate 640,645,453 of NC_140595.1, forward strand.
CCCTACTCCCCGGGCTGATTCCTGACCCAGGGAGCCCATCTCATGGGGCACTTCATGATTTTCAGGGATAGGGGAGCATGTGGTCCCCCCCCACTGGCCGATTTTGCCACCGGGGACCTCTTCCTCCAGGATCCAGTGCACTTTTCAAGGGGAAGGAGGGCACGAGTCTCCCTCCCCGGGCCAATTTCAGCCAGGGGACCTCATTCCCCAGGGTCCAGCATCATTTTCAAGGGGATGAGGACATGCGCCCCCCCTCCCTGTGATGATTTCAGCTCCATGAACCCCATCCCTAAGCATAATTTCTAGGGGGGTGGAGGCATACGGCCCTCCTCCGTGGGACGATTTTGGCCTAGAGGACCTTATCCCCAGGGACCCTAGCCTGTTAATTGTTGTGGGCTGCAGGTGGAGCACCAAGACACGAGGAGCCCCAGCGGGCTCTCTGCATACAGCGGGAGCCGGCATTGCCCCTAAAGCTGCTCCCTCCAGGTGGGAGCAATATTTTGATCTGTTTCCCTGCCCGCACTAAAGCTTAAAACAGATCAAAAGTCCGCTCCCAGAGGAGGAACGACAACCCGTGGTGCGCGCAGTCACGAGTGTGCTGGTAAAATTTTATAAGTCTCGGTTTGCCCCTAGCCCAGCGTTAATTTTAACCATACTTTTTGTGCTTTACTGCTTTTAATAAAACTTGCTCAATTTGTTTTTACTCACCTTGCTGCTACTCACACATTAGCACTTCCTCATTCCTGACCACGCCCACACCTCAGTCCACCGCGGGGTTTCCCCGATTGCTCAGATCTTCTGCATCTCTGATTGGTAGGGGTTTCGGGGGCAGAGCTTGGACGGTTATTGACACAGAGTTAGCTGCCTACTTAAAATCGATGCCTTCCCTCTCGCGCAGCGGACGCGCGCTGTCACGAGTGTGCTGGTAAAATTTTATAAGTCTCGGTTTGCCCTTAGCCCAGCGTTAATTTTAACCATACTTTTTGTGCTTTACTGCTTTAATACAAACTTGCTCAATTTGTATTTACTCACCTTGCTGCTACTCGCACATCAGCACTTCCTCATTCCTGACCACGCCCACACCTCGGTCCACCCCTGGGTTTCCTCGATTGCTGTGGAGGGTGCTGGCGTGTCAGATCTTCTACATCTCTGATTGGTAGGGGTTTCGGGGGTGGAGCTTGGACGGTCATTGACACAGGTCATTTTCCCGCTGACAATACAGCAGGGTTTTTTACATCCTAACCAAGGGTAGGGTACACCTTAGCGTGTGTAGACTTCCCTGGTTAGCACCGGTCCTGACGAAAACCTGGATAACTTCCTTTAAGGTTGAAGCATGTAGACCTACTTCCACTATTTCTCCAGTTGCTCCATGATTAAAGAATTTTTTGATAGAGAGTTAATACTGACCAATTTTTAAATCACTTCTTGCACTTGCACCTACACCAAAAAATCAAAACCAGCTCCACTGTAATCAGGTGTCGTAGCACACCCGGATGACACTTGGTTGTCTGGGTGGGACACCGATGATGAAGCATGTCACCAACCAGGTTGGTGAGTGAGGAGTCTTCTACAAGATAGGAAAAGCCTTTCTTTTCAGTGCACCTCTCCATCTCCGAAGCATGAAAATTACCTTTGAGGGTGTACTCCTTCTTTTGTTTGTTTAATTTGTTCCAGGGGACTAGGAGTACCCCAAGTAACAATACCCTTCCTCTCCTTTTGTTTTTCTACTTAAAACCAATGCCTTCCCTCTCGTGCAGCGGACATGCGCAGCACCGAAGGCGTGCCTAAGGCAAGCCTGTCTGTGCCCATCTGTGCCCGACCAGGACCAGGGGCCACGACACCTGGTCCGAGTGTGACGCACAGACTTGTTTATTCATCAAGCCAACTAATGGCTTATGGCTCCCCCCCTCCATGATTGCACATTATTACATCTAGGCAACAGGAATGAAATCTGCCTATGCTGTGGTCTCTCACTCGACACAACCCAGAGACCCTCAACCTCTCTAAAGGGCAACATAAATTATAATAAACCTGCCGCACCAACTATAAAGGAATTCTCTTTCCTCAGCACTAATTGGCGGTCCCTCCCGAAGCATAAAACCGACATTTTCGAACTTCTGGCCAATGACCAACCTGATGCCTTATTCCTCACGGAAACATAGCTGCATGAGTGTTCCAGCCCAGATGTAGCTGCCGCCCTGGCCCCTAACTACGCTATAGTCAGGAAGGACAGGGGCCACAAAATAGGTGGGGGCATAGCCATCATTTTTAAAAGGATTTCCAGCGTAAATTCGAGCTTTTAACTTTTACGAATTGTGAAGCAGCATTATTCAAACTGGCCTTAACCCCGAATTTTACCGTCTCTGGCATACTTGTATAACGCCCCCCCCCCAGGCCCTCCGCTCCTTGGGCCTCATCCTTCCCCAGCCTTATAACCCCCCTACTCATGAGCTCCGCCAATTTCTCAATCCTGGGCGATCTAAGCTTACACCTGGACGACCCAGTATGTAAAATAAGCACAAATTTCATCTCTGATTTGGCTGGCCTAAACATAAATTTACTAAATTCTGGCCCCACGCACGAGTCAGGCCACTTACTAGATCCTATCCTCTCCAACCTACCCAGCATTTGCTGCTCCTCTGCGCTCCCCCTATGTTGGTCGGACCACTTTATCACCAGGTTCAATCTGGTACTCCCTGACAACTCTGTGTTCGCTACTCCTACCTTAAGGACATTAACAAGCGTTTGGAAAAAACTTGACCTGACTGCCTTAAACAAAATCTTGTGCACTAACATGCCCATCACCAAACATAGGGTGAATATGCTTTCTGACATTGTGCAAAAATGGCTCCTCGATGCCATAGACATTTGTCTTTCTCTTTCTAAAAAAAGGATCAGTTATCATCGCCCCCCAGCGACATGGTTTACTGACACTCTCAAAATTGAGGAAAGCCAAATGTAAAGCGTTGGAACGTAGATGGAGAAGGAATTATGCTCCTGAGTCTAAAATTATCTATAAAAAGGCCAAAAAAGTTTACCACAATCTCTGCAAATCTGCCCGTACTGAGTATGTTTCAGCAACTATCTCTGATCCCCTGAACAGCTCAAAAACACTTTTTAGTATGGTAAAGGAGCTCGCTGGTTCTGCCACCTTCGTTAGGACCTTGCATCCTTCTTCCTCCTTAAAGTCGAAAAAATGTACTTGGATATTGCAAGCGCGCAATGCGACAACCCCCCTCCTGTGCAACCTGCTAGCTCCCCACAAACCGTATCTGCATTACCCATAGCGGACTCTACCCATCCTGGCCAGGACATGGAGCCATGCGCCCACCCTAACAACCTGGACACTTGGCCCCTACTAAATGCAGCCTCCTTTACAAGACTCCTTGATAGTGTCAAATCTGGATCACCTAAGGACCCCTTGCCTATCTCTGTGCTCAAGCAGCTTGAATTACCATCTCTGCTTGCCATTATGGACCTCTTAAATACCTCCCTACTGGAAGCCACAGTTCCTCAAGACTGGAAGCACACCATGGTGATCCCACTCCTAAAAAAGGCCAACGCCGACCCCGATTTACCTTCCAATTATCGGCCTATCTCCTTACTACCGACTTTTTCCAAAATCTTAGAGAAACACATCCACTCTCAGCTCTCGAATTTCGTCAAAACTAATAAACTCCTTCACACATCACAATCTGGCTTCAGAGCTGGTTTTTCTACAGAAACAACTTTACTGGAGGTAACGGAAAGGCTACAGCGTCATCTGGACCCTGGTGATACGGTCGCCCTCATTCTACTCGACCTAAGCGCGGCATTCGACACGGTATCCCACACCATACTAGTAAAAACGGTAAGATCTCTAGGCATCAGCGGCCCAGCCTTGAACTGGCTCATTTCCTTTCTTGGCACCCGTACTTTTCAAATCTTTTCCCCTACATCCAGCTCCATCCCTTACCTTACTGGGTACCTCAGGGCTCTATCCTTAGCCCTTTAATCTTCAACCTATACATGAGACCCTTAGCCGACGTCGCGGAGAGGCAGGGCTGTCCCTGTTTTCCTACGCTGATGACTCCCAGATCATTTTTTCTCTCTTCATGGGAGTGCGGCCGGGCCATCCCCCCTGCTGCTTGGCTAGGGTAAAATTGCATCATGGATGCAGAATAACTACCTTAAGCTCAACGGAGAGAAAACAGAGGTCCTGATGCTTGGAAAAAACAAAGATCTCTGGGGCCCACAACTCTGGCCTGGTGAAATGGGAGTACTCCCTCAGCCCTCTAGTCAAGTCCGCAACTTAGGTGTCATCATCGATGACTCGCTCACTATGCACCATCAGGCAGTCAAGGTAACCGCCACTTGCTTTACCATCCTGAACTGGCTAAAAAAGATCATCTGGATGCTGCCCGAGTCCACTCAGAGAACAGTAGTCCAAGTTCTTATTACCTCGAGACTGGATTACGGCAACGTTCTCTACCTCGGATCCAACAAGGAAGTGACTTGCAGGCTGCAGATGGTGCAGAACTCTGCAGCAAGACTACTCTGCAGAGTCCCTAGAGCTACCTCCATCTCTAGTCATCTGTGGGACCTACATTGGCTCAGGGTGGAGAACCGAATCAAGTTCAAAGCCCTGAGCTACATGTTCAAAATCAAAACTGGAGTTGCCCCTCAATATCTGCAGTCTCTGGTCAGCCCCTATGTGCCTTCCCGGTGCCTTCGCTCATCCACTCAAGAGAAATTCTCTGTGCCCAGAACCAAATTATCTTAGATGGGAGGCATGTCGTTTGCATACCTCGGTCCCTCACTATGGAACTCACTTCCCATTGCCATTCGAAACGTAACGTTATACAGACTATTTCGCAAATCCCTTAAGACTTGGCTTTTTAACCAGTAACCTAATAAGCTGCGATACATTCTTCTGATCTGCTCTGGCACCGGGAAACCCTTTTTGGGTAGCTGCCGCGCCTTACAAATTTAATAATAATAATAATAACCATTTTCAAAGCTCCTGCCCACTAGGAGTTGACTTGGTGTTTGCTCCTGCCTGTTGAGAGTTTTGAAAATACTCCCGCCAAGCGAGAGCGAATACAGGTTTCCTTGCCCGTGCCGCTGCGGGTAGGGAAACCGCTACATCCCAGGGGTGGGCTCCCTGGGACATAGCTTGCGAGCGAAGACCCATGGCTACGGAGACCCTGGGGCCATTAATGGCTGAGAGAGTGGAGCCACTCACTGGGGCCTTTTGAGGCTTGGACCGGGAGGCAGTGCAGCTGTCCTCTTCCTTTTGTTAAATTTCGGTCCCAGGGGTGGGCTCCACTGGCCTTTGAGACTTGGGGGGAGGGGCCACGCAGCCCTTCTCTCCTTTTTGGTAAAATTTAGCTCTGGCAGTGGGCTGTGCGGGCTTTTTGAGGCTCGGAGAAGGGGACCACGCAGCTACCATCCCCATTTTGTAAAGTTTCAGCCTCTGGGGTGTGCTCCCCAGGGACTTTATAGGCTCTTGGAGGGGGGCATCTTGGCTCACCTCCACAAATAAACTTTTTTGTGCCCCAGGGTTGGGCTTCCTGGGGCCTCTGCAGGCTCTGGGATAGGGGGCCACACAGGTCCCCTCCCCTTTATGAACACAGATCTGGCAATTGTTTTTGCTTTTTGGGTGTGGGAGGGCCTGGGTCCCTCTGGGTCCACCCATGGAGCCTTGGGGGTCATGGTATCCCTACCCTGCCCCCTTATATTATTATATGTTTTAACTTCAGGACAGGGAACTAAATCCCTGAGTCCTGTAATGGCTGACAGCAAAATTCCTCTAATGTCGCTTTGCGGCCAATCAAAGCGCTCGCTCGCATAGGAGTCTGACTTCTGTGGGAACAAAATGATCCAAAGGAACCAAAGCTCCCTGGGCAAGTCAGAGCACTCTATCTTTAAATTGGCGCTCCTGGCGAGAGTCTCTCAAGACTCTTACAGACCCAATCACCCAGATATACAATTATTTTTGTCCCTTCATTTCTCAAAAACTACTGAATGGATTTACACCAAATCGCAAAAGCACAATCTACGGACAAAGATCTAGCTTCCTATCTAATTTGGTATAGTTCCATTCAGCAGTTTTTGCTGTAGTCTTGTCTAAAGAAGTCTATGTCAAATGCATGGGGATTTTGTATTTTGTTACCTGCACTTTTTTCTTTTTGAAGATAGGGACAAATTTATTAGCAAACCAAAAAACCTTCTTTCTCTGGAAAGGCAGACCTAACTATAACTACCTAGTGGTGGTATATATATATATATATTCACTGAAGAAAACAAAGGTTAATGTAATGTTATAGTTAGGTGTGGTAAAAGGATCTTTATTTTTTTATACCTTAGATATTTATTGAGAAAACCAAAGGTTAAAATAACATTATAGTTAGGCGAATTTGTCAGTGACAACATTAACATTTTGAACTAAAACAAAGACAGAAATTTACCAGTTGTAGTTAGCAGTGCTAACTATAATTTGCATCCCTGCCATGCACTGCTTAGGATCTCACATATGTCATCACTCATGACATATTCTATGACTTCCTTTATGACATTACTGATGACATCTCAAATGAGGCCCAGCAGCCAACACCCCCATACAGCCACCCACCGCTGTGCATGTCCTTTGGCCATGTGCTGTGAGGGATTGGCCATAGGGCTTAGCCCTGGGGACGCCATCCCCCAGGTCCAATTGTTTTTAATTAAAGGGCAGGGGGCTACTCGGCCCCCCTCCCAACATTGATTTCGGCTATGCGGATCCCATCCCCAGGTGCAATTTTTATATGGAGAGGGCATGCGGCTCCCCTTTCCGGGCTGATTTCAGCCCCAGACACCCTCTGCCCAGGCATTATTTTAATGGGGATGGGGTCATGTGGCTCCCCTCTCTGTGGTAATTACAGCTCCGGGGACTCCATTTCTCAGGGGACTGGAGCAATTTTGAAGAGGGGGGCACCTGGCTAGGCATTTAACATTTTGGTTTGCTAATAACTTTGGCACGTTTGACGAATCTTCATGAAACGTACCAAAAAAAAGTTAATCCACCTCAGCTCCTTCCTGAAAGGTTTTGGGGTTATCTTGTCATGCAATTTCCGTAGACTTTTTTTTAGAATGCAAATGAAAACTGCTGAACGGAATTACACCAAATTTGGCAGGAAGCTAAGTCTTGGTTCAGAAAGCATGTTTTTGTGATTTGGTGTAAATCCATTCAGTAGTTTTTGAGAAATTAAGGTTAAAAATTATTTGTATATCTGAACGGTTGGGTTTGCGGGACTCTTGTGAGAGTACCACGAACGCAACTTACAATAAATAGAGCGTTCTGGTTGGCCTCGGGGTATTTTTTTCCCTTAAGGCAGGGCTGGCCACTACATGAACAAAAATGTTGCAGCTGCCAATGCAGGACTAGGGTAGTTAGTCCCCTGTCCTGAAAATAAATAAATAGAAGGGGGGCAGGCTATGGATACTCTCTAATTGCCTTTTGTGAGGGGTCCTAGAGGGATTTCCCCCGGGGCCAAATACAAACAAAAAATATAATTTTTTAGCAATCCCGCTGGCTCCCGCAGGATGGTGGCAAAAAAAAAAAAAAAGCCGCCATTGATTTTTTATTTAAAATGACCTCTGGTGTGGGCCAGCGCCCTGGGGTTAATCACATATTGGGGAGGGGGTGAGTGGGTTCTCCCTTCCTAAGACAATTGCAGCCCCAGACCAGCAAGCCCTTCGAACCACCACATTTTACAAAGGGGAAGGGGTATGAGCATTCCCCCTCCTGGAGCAGATTATGGCCTAGGGAGTCCATCCGCTGGGGCCCAGCATGGTTATGAAAGGGAAGGAGTTGCACTGCCCCCCTTCCCCCCTCCCTGAGCCACCAAAGTTCTCGAGTATCCCATTTCCCTTCCCTGCACCCAAGAGCGCGGGCAGGAAAAACTTGTTTGCTCCCACCCAGTGGCAATTGCAAACGTGGTCCTGCTGGGTGGGGATAGACATTTTGTTTCCCTGCCCACACTCTTCTGGGTAGTGAAAATTAGATTGTTCCTGCCTGGCTTAAGCAGCAAAAAATACTTGCTCCTTAGGGGCGGAATAGTGTCAGCTCCCACTGTACCAAGGATGTGTGCATGAAGGGAGACAGCGGGGCACGGGGGCCATGGGGCTCCATCCAGCAGTCCTCAATGTTGTGTGGTGTGGGTGCCCTAGGTAGGCACCAGGGCACCCACATTAGCCTCCGGGAATGGGGTCCCAGGGCCATAAAGGCTTGGGGAGAGGGGCTGTGGGCCCTCCTTTCCTTATAAAAATGCTGCAGGGGATGGGCTCCCAGAGCTCATACAAACACAGGGAGTGGCCCAACTGCCCCATCCCCTTAATAAATGAATATGGCCCTGGGGAGTAGGGTCCCTGGTGCTTGTAAATGCTTGGAGAGGGGGCCACCCACCCCCTTCCCTTAATAAATGAATATGATCCCGGGGGACTTAGAGAGGGAGGCTGCATGTCTCCTCCCCTTAAAATATGAATATAGCGCTAGGCGATGTGGCCCACAGGGCCTGTAAAGACTCGATTGAGGGGGAATGCAAGCCCCGTTCCCCAATAAATACAAAAAAGTAAAGAAAAATGAAAACAGCAGAAGCCCCTCCTTTATTGTTTACTGCTCCTTGTAGGAGCACTCAAGAATGCCCAAGAAGGGCTCTTTAAACTTTTTTTTAAGCTTGCTGATGTTGCTAGATGGGTCAGGGGCACCAAAACAGTTTTTTAATGTTGCGAGGAGACTGCAGGGAGTACAGCACCCCCCAAGCAACATTAAAAAAACAGTACATTTCGTGGGTCATTGAATCTATGACCCCAGTAGAACTTGCCATACTTTTTTTAAAACACTGCTAGTTCAAGCTCTATGTCTTTCAGCTGGAGTGCAAGGCCTTCATGTGGGTGTTTTATGTTTACGTTTTGTGGACTGGAAAAAAGAAAAACTCGGATATATCTTGGTGTTAATTTTTTTAAAAGCAACATGTCTCTGACACTTTCATAATTTTCCAGCCCAAAAAATGTAATAAGAAAATCTATGTTAAAAGAAAGACTCACAGACATGTTGATGTTCTTCATTAATCAAAATTTTATTAAACATTTTTATATTAATCACTATTATTAAACATTGCATTGTATGAATTACTGAAATATGCAACTACAGTGATTTTCGGTCACTAGGACGATATCCAGTGAGAGTTTTCCACCGAGGGCGGTTGCTACCATTCAAGGTCAGAAGGCTGCTGCTCGAGTGGAATATCTACTTGAGCGACAGCAAAGTCAACTTGAGTACCCCATCCTTTCTTTGATTTTCCCCTAGGGAGGTGGTGGTCTTTGGGCTGCGGCAAATGAAAAAACTCTCTTCCTATGGAAACTACATCCTAACTATAACTATCTACTGTTGACCGCCCATATGTAATAATTAGGGTAAGGGCATTTTGAGGGTTTAGGGGTGGATAAGGGTATAGGGTTGTAAGGGTGATTTTAGGGTTTAGTGGTAGGTATGGCTATTGGGTAGTGAGGGTGTTTTTAGGTTTCGGCATGGGTAAGGGTATTGGTGCTAAGGGTATTTTTAGGGTTTAAGGTTGGTAGAGGTATTGGGTGGTAATATCTTTTTACGGTTATGGGGTGGGTAAGGATTTTGGGTGTTAAGGGTATATTTAAGGTTTAGGGGGTTGTTGAGTTTAGGTACTGTTGGTTGATAAGGTAATACATATATGGATATATATAGATATATTCACCGAAAAAAATAAAGGTTACAGAGACGTTAAAGTTAGGCTCAGGTTTCACATGTACAAAACCAGAAAAATTCAGTAGTCATAGTTAGCTGATCTAACTATAACTCGCGTCCACACAATGCACTGCCACTGCATGGTCAGTGACATCACTGGGGCCTGACCCTTTTGTCATTTTTTAAATAAAGAAATAATGAGGGGGCCTTGCGACACCCCTCCTGGGCCGATTTCAGCTCCGGAGACCCTAATCTCCGGGGCCAGGCCTTTATTTATTTATTTTGTGATAATTCAAAGGGAGGGCGGGCCAAGCGACCTCCCTCCACAAGGCTGATTTTGGCCCCAAGGACCCCATCCCCTGGGCCAGGCCTCTTTGTTGAGGACCGTGGGGGGAGTCTGAAGGCCTCGCTGTCCCTGCCGGCTCCCGCCTCCTGCTGGAGTTGGCATTGCTTTTAAACACAGGGAGCTGCTGACATTCAGCTCCCTGTGTGTAAAAGCATATGTGGAGCACGCTGTTTGCTATGCCATGGCAGGAGCAGTGCTCCCACTATGCCATAGCAAACAGCAATGTCCCAGGGGTGGGCATGCTGGGACTTTGCTGGAGATGGCCCTGGGGGTTGGTGGTCCCCAGGGCCTTCCCCGGGGCCAACTAGGGCTCCAGGATGGGGGACCCCCTCCCTTTTTCAGGGCCGGGGGTTTGCAACAGACCCCCTTCATTAATATTGAGATTAGCCCCGAGGAGGAAGCAGACCCCGGGGCAGGGGGGTCTGCGAGCCCCCATACTATTGAAATAAGCCCCGGGGAGGTAGCAGTCTCTGGGGCAGGTTGGATTCGCGAGGCCCCCCATATTGTTTTAATTAGCCCGAGGGAGGTGGTGGTCCCTGGGTTGGGGGGTCTACTAGGCCCCCCACATACTAGAAAATATCCTCGGGGAGTGGTGGTCCCTGGGGCTGTGGGCGGGTCCAGTGGGCCCACCCGCATTCATGATGAAAATAGCCCTGGGGAGGTGGCGGTCCCCGGGACTTTGATAAGTCATAGAAGGGGGGCCCCATGCACCTCCCCCTATAATTAGCATATGCCCCTGGGACCTAGTCTACCGAGGGTTATTTTAAAGCAAGCGCAGGAACAGATTCGATTTTACTTTATTTCTGGGACTCAGCTTCAAACCGAGTCCCAAGATGGCTATGAACACTTCCTGGTTGAAGTGTTTGCAGCCAATCAAATTTTTGTAGGATTCACATGTCCACTGCAAGAACTTGCATCCCCAGATATCTACATTTTTTAAAGATAGATATTTGAAAAAATACTCAATGGATTTACACCAAATCACAAAAAAGCACGCTTTTGGACCCCCAAATTTGGCGTAATTCCGTTTACCAGTTCGGGCTGTCTTCATGTTAACAAAATGAAAAATCCCATGGGACCGCACCTTTTTTCTTACCCCCCAATTGATGGATCACCCAGAAACTTTCAACAAAGCAGCTGAACCAAAAAGTTTTTTTAAAATTTCATGGAGATTCATCAACCGGCACCAAAGTTATTGACAAAACAAAAAGCGCTTTTTGCTATTAAAACTTTGCTCCTAACTATAACTACCTACTGTTGACCCAGTTGACGGCGTTAGCCGAAACGCGTCGGTCGTTTTAAAAAACAATCCTCACGTGTCCTGCAATGGGCGCAATGGCAATGGCCGGTCCAGCGCCGTTTTACAGAGACTGCACCACCTCGCTAACTGCAGATTGCTGCGTAGGGGGTCCTGGTCTGCCCTACATGATGGACTTGCCAGGAGTTTTCAGGCGTGGATGCTGATATTTCGAACCTGATTATTGCGGCCCATTGTGGGATCAATTTGAAAGATAGCTGTTGCCCTTTTTCAAACTATGATGTTTAGGATGAACTACTATGACCAGAATACACCTGGATGGTTGTTACTTGTTGTTGGCCCAGGTGAGGCAGGAGCCAACGACATTAAAGGTCAACAGCACAGACACTTACGTAATTTCCCCAGGAAGAAGGTCAGGAGACCGAAACGCGTAGGGATAACATCATGTTTCGGTTTGAATAAAATGCAGGATTACTGAAGGCCGAGTGCGTCTCTCATCCTTTGCAGTACATGTGAGGATTGTTTTTGATGTTATGGGCGGCGCCGGTCCAGCGCCGTTTTACAGAGACTGCACCACCTCGCTAACCGCAGATTGCTGCGTAGGGGGTCCTGGTCTGCCCTACATGATGGACTTGCCAGGAGTTTTCAGGCGTGGATGCTGATATTTCGAACATGATTATTGCGGCCCATTGTGGGATCAATTTGAAAGATAGCTGTTGCCCTTTTTCAAACTATGATGTTTAGGATGAACTACTATGATCAGAATACACCTCGATGGTTGTTACTTGTTGTTGGCCCAGGTGAGGGAGGAGCCAACGACATTAAAGGTCAACAGCACAGACACGCAATTTCCCAAGGAAGAAGGTCAGGAGACCGAAACGCGTAGGGATAACATCTTGTTCCGATTTGAATAAATGCAGGATTACCGAAGGCCGAGTGTGTCTCTCATCCTTTGCAGGACACGTGAGGATTGTTTTTGATGTTATGGGCTGTGCCGGTCCAGCACCGTTTTACAGAGACTGCACCACCTCGCTAACCGCAGATTGCTGCATAGGGGGTCCTGGTCTGCCCTACATGATGGACTTGCCAGGAGTTTTCAGGCGTGGATGCTGATATTTCGAACATGATTATTGCGGCCCATTGTGGGATCAATTTGAAAGATAGCTGTTGCCCTTTTTCAAACTATGATGTTTAGGATGAACTACTATGACCAGAATACACCTGGATGGTTGTTACTTGTTGTTGGCCCAGGTGAGGGAGGAGCCAACGACATTAAAGGTCAACAGCACAGACACTAACGCAATTTCCCCAGGAAGAAGGTCAGGAGACCGAAACGCGTAGGGATAACATCATGTTCCGGTTTGAATAAAATGCAGGATTACTGAAGGCCGAGTGCGTCTCTCATCCTTTGCAGGACACGTGAGGATTGTTTTTGATGTTATGGGTGGCGCCGGTCCAGCACCGTTTTACAGAGACTGCACCACTTCGCTATCCGCAGATTGCTGCGTTGGGGGTCCTGGTCTGCCCTACATGATGGACTTGCCAGGAGTTTTCAGGCGTGGATGCTGATATTTCAAACATGATTATTGCGGCCCATTGTGGGATCAATTTGAAAGATAGCTGTTGCCCTTTTTCAAACTATGATGTTTAGGATGAACTACTATGACCAGAATACACCTCGATGGTTGTTACTTGTTGTTGGCCCAGGTGAGGGAGGAGCCAACGACATTAAAGGTCAGCAGCACATTCACGCAATTTCCCAAGGAAGAAGGTCAGGACACCGAAACGCGTAGGGATAACATCTTGTTCCGATTTGAATAAATGCAGGATTACCGAAGGCCGAGTGTGTCTCTCATCCTTTGCAGGACATGTGAGGATTGTTTTTGATGTTATGGGCGGTGCTGGTCCAGCACCGTTTTACAGAGACTGCACCACCTCGCTAACCGCAGATTGCTGCATAGGGGGTCCTGGTCTGCCCTACATGATGGACTTGCCAGGAGTTTTCAGGCGTGGATGCTGATATTTCGAACATGATTATTGCGGCCCATTGTGGGATCAATTTGAAAGATAGCTGTTGCCCTTTTTCAAACTATGATGTTTAGGATAAACTACTATGACCAGAATACACCTGGATGGTTGTTACTTGTTGTTGGCCCAGGTGAGGGAGGAGCCAACGACATTAAAGGTCAACAGCACAGACACTTACGTAATTCCCCCAGGAAGAAGGTCAGGAGACCGAAACGCGTAGGGATAACATCATGTTCCGGTTTGAATAAAATGCAGGATTACTGAAGGCTGAGTGCGTCTCTCATCCTTTGCAGGACACGTAAGGATTGTTTTTGATATATATATATATGTATATATATATATATATATATCTTCATGTGGAAGAATTGCAAAGAGTATTTTTTGATATTGCTGTTTTGAGAATTTGATTCTTTTTTTGGATGTTATATTTTTGTGACTTTTAGAAATTTGTATATAGAATATGAGTCAGATAAGTAAAGCAACAGGATGGAACTATAATCTTAAAATCAAGGGTCCACTGGTGCAGGAATTGAGGATTTACGTTGATGGAATATGGTTTTAAGTATGGAGTCCGTAATGTAACAGTGCCCACTTGGGCGGAAGTGTATACTGATGTAACATCATTTCCTGTGTAACTACACAAGTACTCATTTCTGTACTGGAATATGTAGAATGTCACAAAGAAAGCAAAAACTTTGTAATGCTACATGAATGAAATGCAAAATAGCTTAATATTTATTGGCTGTTAATAAGTAGGTACGTGGATCTTTACCACTTTAAAATGGATGCCATGTTTGCACATCTTTCAACATGAGTTGGGACGGGTAGTCCTACATCAATTACTATGTACGAGCACTATATGTTTCACAATGCACAAACTGTCAGTGACCCATGACCAAGGTGCGGTGCACCGAAACGCTTCGGGCATCTGTTTGACATTTGTTCATAAAATAAATCACGCTTTATGGAGCTGGGCTTAAGACTATTTTGTGAAGACACAAAGTATTTGGATTATATATATATATATATATATTATATATATATATATATATATATATTATATATATATATCTACACCAGGAATCCTGAAGAAATGCAGATCGCGCAAATCAGGTACAGACCACTCAATTACGTGAAAAAAGATGAAAGTGCTTTATTCCTCCATAGATAGCAGCATGACGCGTTTCGACCGGGTAAACCCGGTCTTGATCACATGACATGGCTAAAGACCAACGAGTTTAAATGCTATGAGGTACATAGTTAAAGCTCCTCCTTCTAGCCATAAACACTGAAAATATACTGCAAAATAAAATCGGATTTAGAATAGCTTCAAAAAGTTTTGGCATTTAGCATAATATCAAGCTAAATTGTCAACAAAACCGCTGCTAATCAAATAGAATTATAAATATCATTTGATTCAAGAGAAAATAAAAATTATTTTATAATCTTAAAAAACAGTGGTAAAACAATGGTAAATCAATTAAGGGCAAGTGCCCAATGAATACAATACCAGAGAAAATACCGAAAAAATTGCAGTAAAAAAAAGTTCATGTAAAGGCCTGGAGTTCAATAACAATGAAAAAAAACGTATAAAACAGCAGATACAAAAATTGTACATTAGTGTAATATAAATCACAATCATATAAACAGTGAATATATTATTTTTTTAAAATTTACATTTTTCTTAAAAGCAGATGCTGAAGTGCAAAAAAGTAATGTGCCTAGTGCAAAAAAGGGGAAATTATTTATACCAGATCGACTTAAAAGTCAGTGTTAGAGGCACTACATTATGATGTTAAGAGCAAAAAGAACACACAATTTTATATACAACATTATAGTCCCGAAAGGATTAATCCGTAGATGGTATAATTCTGTCAAAAAATGGTAGTGCTAAAAGCCTGCTATTGTCAAATCAAGTGGCCACCCTGTCCCCACATCCTATCTTCAATGAATAAAAACGAATAAAACTAGAAAACTAGTAAAATCAGTTACCATCCAATAAAAACAAGACATGGAAAACCATAGGTAAAAATTCACTTAAGACAATAAAAGAGCATACAATTCTTAATAGCAGCAAAATAGATCATAGAATGGCTGGGGTAAAAGATAACACTAAAGAAATGATGGGACAAGCCTGCCCCATAAAAGAATCACTATTTATAAAAAAATTATAAAGATCTTCCCCTGTATTCAGGCCATTAGGTATCTTAGTGTCCAGAAGTAAAATATATCGGCTCTCCAACTGCCTGAGTTTCCTCTCTCTATCCCCTCCTCTTTTGGAAAATGGAACTGCATCAATAACAAAATAACTCAAATCTTTAAGATTATTATTATGAGCCAGTTTAAAATGACGCGCCACAGGATAGCTGGGGTCGGAGTTAACAATAGCCCGCAGATGCTGTAGAATCCGGTTGAAAACTTGGAGTTTAGTACTACCAATATATCGAAGATGACAAGTGCATTGTAGTACACAAACTGCATAATCAGTTTTACAGGTAAACAAACCATTGATTTTGCAGACATCTTGGGAGAAAGCATCCTGATATTCCACAGTGTTAACTCCAAATTTACAGGCTCTGCACGAACTGCACTTAAAAAAGCCGGATCTGTTGGAGAGCCAATTCAAAGTTTTAACCACTTCAGGACTAGTTTTGACAAGAGCATCCCTCATAGAGTGTGCCCTCCTAAAAGTATTAGATGGAGCCTCACCGAGGAATGGAACCAGAGTAATATCAGTTCTTAATATAGGCCAGTTAGACTTCAGAATGTTTCTGATCTTTTTTTCATAACAACTATAAGTCGTAATCAATCTAACTTCAATATCTTCCCATTTAGGGATATTAACTCTATTAGAAATAGAGATTTCCATATTAGAGGCTTGTGGGGATTCTTTGGTGTTTAAAATCATTTTGCTTAAAGCGTCTTTAAGATCACTATCTTTATAACCTCTGGCCAAAAATCTTTGAAATGATTCATTGAGACAAATATTGAGATCAATATCATTGCTGCAAATTCTTTTGATTCTTAAAAATTCCCCATAGGGAATGCTCTTGATAAGATGTCGGAGATGAGCACTAGAGGCATGGAGAATTGAGCTACCCGCAGTGGTTTTTCTGTATAATCTGCTCTGAATAGTGCTGTCCTTAATAAAAATTTCAATATCTAAAAACGCAACTTTCTCATTGCTGATGGTAGCTGTAAATTCCAAATTGAGCACATTTATATTATTGCTAGCCACAAAATCTTCAGCTGTTTCTTTAGACCCATGCCATATTATGAATACGTCGTCTATGAAACGCCACATGTGAACTATGCCTGATCCTAGGCTATCAGCATTAAATATAGCGCGATCCAGAACATGCTCCTCCCACCAGCCCACGTGTAAACACGCATAACTGGGGGAGAAGCATGCTCCCATCGCCACGCCACGTAACTGCTGGAAAACTTCATTATTAAAAAGGAAAAAATTGTTATACAGGCACAATTCAATCATTTTCAATAGCATCTTACTGTGTTCATTAAATTTGATATCTCTGTTAGATAAATAATGCTGAATAGCATGTAAACCATCCTGATAACAATAGAGGTATAAAGAGAACAGATATCCATCACAATAAAATAATAATCTGGACTCCAAGAGACCCCCTTCAATTTAGTGAGAAAATGACCTGTGTCTCTAATGTACGAGGGTAGTGCCTCCATATAATCATGCAAAAAAAAGTCAACATATTTAGAAATAAGTTCAAGTAACCCATTCTGGGCTGAAATAATAGGCCGCCCAGGTATGGGAAGTACACCCTCATGAAATTTAGGTAACAAATATAGAGTGGGTGTAATAGGATGGTCGTTTTTTAGAATTTTTTTTTTGCTAATGAGACCTACCCTTTTCCAATGGGCCAGCTGCTTGTGAACCAAATCCTTGACTTTATTTAATTAATTAAAGGAGGCCTTCCTATAACACAGAGAGTCATTAAGTTGCCTTTCTGCCTCCGTGATATAGACAACACTCCTTTAATAGCAAAGAGATCCTTTGTCAGCCTGATTTACAATGATGTTCCCATGATTATTAATTTTGCGCATAAGCGTGGAGTATTGGATCTCAGCATAACTCCTCCGCTTCTGATTAAGTGCAATAGATCTATTCAATCCCTTTAGGTCTTCAACCATACGATCACTAAAAACGTCAATTGCGTCTCTAGGCATCATGGGAACAAAAGTAGATCGGGGGCAAAAAGGACTCACAGTTACACTACTACTATTAATACCCATGGAACGGAGTTCATCTTGGGTGTCAGAAGGGGAGTCATCAACTACATCATGCAGTGAATACATATTTTTCAAAGTATGTACATCAGAGATTAATAAATTCTTACTAGGTTGCGATTCAGCAATAACAGAAATAGCAGCACTACTAACTTTATTCAATTTATGGAATTTAATCAATTTCAATTTTTGTATAAATTTAAATACGTCAATACGAGATTGAACGTACTTTAAATTATTCCTCGGACAGAAGGATAAACCCAAGGCTAAAATTTGTGTTTCTGCCGCATCTAGATCTAAGTCTGTAAGGTTAATGACAGTGTTAGCTGTCTCGGTGGTGGTGGTGGTGGCATTGTTTAGTTCAATTGGGGAGTTCCTCTCCCTCTCCTCTTTTTCGTGAAACCGTCTCTGTTTCCTCCTCTCTTTGCGGCATTTGTTTCGTTGGCGCCATCTTTCGCCTGAGGGGGCCCCCTTGGTCTGAGTGTATGACGCCTGTCCTCTATCATAAACCCCAATTACTCAGATGGGGTAAAGCCACTGAGTGCAGGTTGTAGGCATGTTGAGGGATTTCCATCATCTGAACCAGCACTGCTTATTGCTGAACTTAATTCTGTATCAGAGGTTTCAGAGTCCATTTGTTGTAAATGAGTTGTGGATGTTTTAGATGTTAACGCCTGTCGTTTAACAGATTCAAACTTTCTAGAGAAAGTAAAAATATGTCCATTCTCGTAATCAGCTTTATCGCGTGAAAACTTAAAAACTTTCCGTGTTTTAATTACTTCCTCATGTTTGTCAAGGCGTTTCTTTATTTCTTCTCTCGTTTTACCAATGACATCTTGTTGTTCCATCGCATTAAGTTCAAGATTCAATGCCTCGATTTGACGAACAATGTCTAATCTGTCAATCTCCGCATATTTAATTAAAATGCAGACCATGTTCATTGACGCTTCCAAATTATTAGCTGCCCATTCTTTTAACATAAGGGGGTTTGGGTTCTCAAAAGATGGTGCAATGAGAACCCTCAACCCCCGAGGCACTCTTCCGGCTTCTTTATATTTCTCCAAGGACTTTTTTTCCCACCACTTAGTTAGCGCCGTACGTAGGAGTTTCTCCAATCTCTTCAGTTTAGATTTCACATCATTTTTGTCTGCCATATTATTAGCACCTTTGCTAACTTCAGTCGTATCCGGTAAGTTAGAAAACAAAGCATCTGCTATCAGTTCACGATCTTTAAGCATATCGCCTGCCATCGCCATGACGGAAATGAATGAGGAAAAAGCTATGCACAATGTAGAAAGAACTCAGCGTGTAGATGGAATACGCGCAGTTCTAAAGTCTATAAATTCACAAATCTCTTCACCCACAAATAGACTTCGAGAGGCAGAAGCGAAAAACGGCTCACCTAAGTCCAGTACACAAGGTCAGCGGGTCCTCCGACTCACACAATCCTCGCGACTGTGACTTTCCGTTCCGTCGTTTTAAGCAACTGCCCAATCCTTTCTCTCTTGGCTGTGGGGGGCTGGCCAGGAAAACTCCTTCCGGGTAAACAATAATCGCAAAGCGATGCAACTGAAATCCACCAGCCACATTCGAAGAGAGGGTCCGTAGAAAGGCGGAACAGTCACACCGCCTGAATTGAATAGAAACCAGGAATCCTGAAGAAATGCAGATCGAGCAAATCAGGTACAGACCACTCAATTACGTGAAAAAAGATGAAAGTGCTTTATTCCTCCATAGATAGCAGCATGACGCGTTTCGACCGGGTAAACCCGGTCTTGATCACATGACATGGCTAAAGACCAACGAGTTTAAATGCTGTGAGGTACATAGTTAAAGCTCCTCCTTCTAGCCATAAACACTGAAAATATACCGCAAAAAAAAAAAAAATATATATATATATAGATAGATAGATAGATAGATAGATAGATAGATAGATAGATAGATAGATAGATAGATAGATAGATAGATAGATAGATAGATAGATAGATAGATACACTCCTTTAATAGCAAAGGGAGCCTCACACACATGGGATACGATTTCTCGGCATGCGCCAAACCACAGGTGGTGCAAGAAAAGGGCACCATCTCTAGCACCTTCAAACAGCAACAAACACTCCTTTAATAGCAAAGAGATCCTGTGATCGATGACTGTTAAAATCCATTCATTAATTCCAATAGGCAACACTGTAGCAGACAGTGCTGAGACAAGTTTCGGCTATAGCAGCCTTTCTCATACAGATCAAATCACCATTATAGTTTTACTCCGAAAATACATACATTTTACAGAGATAGAAGAGGTACTTTCCCGCTCTTCACCTGCAGCTGTGTGTTTAATATCATCAACTTTCAATTATGCGCACAACATATTTCGGATTTTTGGGCATTTATCTTTCTTCAAATATTTTCTAAACCAACTTGCAGTAAATATTTAAATTTAAATTATCCCCAAACCGCTAAAGTAGAGTGAATTGCACTGCATTTGAAAAATACTAACTCACTCCCCGCTCATCCATAGCTGCAGTGTGACATGTCAAAGTCATTAATATAGCCTTATAGCCCACCGCAGCGGACTATACCGGCTATTAAAGGCCCGCTGCAGCGTTAAAGACCCGAGCCGAAGGCGAGCGACTTTAACAAAGCAGCGGGACTTTAATAGCCGGTATAGCCCAGCTACGAAGGGCTATAAGGTTATTAGAACATTCTGCCACTAGAGGGCAGAATGTTCTAACAAATAAAACAAAACCTTCACAGAGCACGAGGGGATTCAAATCCCCTCAGGGTCCCTGAAGCCTTTGTTCACAGCCACAGCTGTGAACAAAGAAACATTGGAATGTTGGAGCTCCGGGCTTATACCAGCCATTATAAGCCCGGAGCACTCCATTGTTTTCAATGGAGCTTCCAACATTCCAATGTTCTAATTCTGCTTAAACAAAGTAAAACAAAATGTTTATGCTGTCCTATATACAGGCAGCTGATCATATTATGCCTGAGCAGATTCCAGTAAAATACTGTTCAATAATGGAGCAGCAGAAGTATAATCATACAGACCAAGGGCCCAGTGCAGTCCATTTCACCAAAGAAAGTGAAAATCCAGTCCCCACTGCACAGACAATGTCGCCATGGTGCCCTGCTCCTTGACATAGGCAAAATTTCCACGAGCAAAAGTAAAGGTCTTATCACAGGGATGAAAGTCCCTGCCAAGAGAGTCTGATGATGACCAGTGCCGAGCCCCAACTTCTGCCTCAGCTCCCCCTACTCCAGTCCTCTTCGTGTTCAGGAGGTTTTCTGAACTCAACACACACAAGGGGTATGATTTCCCGGCATGTGCCTAACTATGATGTCCCTGTAACCTTTGTTTTTTTTAGGATATATATATAAATAAATATATATATATATATATATATTTATATATATATATATATATATATATATATATATATATATATATATATATATATATATATATATATATATATATATTACCTACTGGCGGTCGCCAGTAGGTAGTTATAGTTAGGACCACGTTTCCATAGGAAAACCTCAACATTCTATTTTGAATAACTTTGGCGCCGGTCGACGAATCCTCGCGAATTTCTCAAAATAGGTGGGGCGCTACGCTCCGCTCCTACCCTGAAAGTCTCGGGGGGATCCGTCAAGCGGGGGCTGAGATAAAAGGGGGGTCCCAAAACGCGTTTTTCCCATGCATTTTTCCATAGGACCTTTAGAACGAGCTACAGCCCGAACGGCTGAACAGAATTACTCAAAATTTGGCAGAGAGGTAGTCCCTAGGTCAAGGAAGTGCCTTTTGTAGGTTTGGTGTAAATCTGTTCAGTAGATTCTGAGAAAATAGCCTTTAAATCAATATATATATCTGAGCCCGCTTACGGTACGCTTACCGTACGCTTACGGTAAGCGTACGGTGGCGTGCGCGAGCGCGATTCTGATTGGCTCTTAGATCTTAGTAAACATTCGAATCAGCCGAAACCAGGAAGCGGCGGCCGCCATTTTGTCCCTCGCACTGAGTGTTGTTTATCAAACATGATGGCCAAAAACATGTTACGGGGCTGTTTTGACAACTCCCTCCCACATAGTCATGTTGAGGGAGTCCACAAACATCCCCCAAGAGCAAAAACGGTTTTATTTTTTTTTCGGCAATTTCGCGGGGTGCGCTTACCGTACGCTTACCGTAAGCGTACGGTAAAAAAATAAAAATAAAAAAAACACTATCCACACTTACCCCACCCCCTGTGCTTTTGTTGGCCGAAGGCCACCAAATGTACAGGGCTTATTAATAGGTAAAAAAAACTAAATTTTGGCAACATGAAATTATAAAATTGAAATAAAAAAAACACTATCCACATTGACCCACACCCCCTGTGCTTTTGGTGGCCGAAGGCCACCAAATGTACAGGGCTTATTAAAGTTGATAAAAACTGTGCACGGAACGAACTGCGTTAAGTGGGCGCGCACGCCTCGAATGGCGTAAAGTAACTTAGCATTTAAAAAACCGTACAAATTCACTGAAAAAACCATAGGTTTCACACACGTTATAGTTAGGAATTAGCATTTAAAAAACCTTGCAAATTCACTGAAAAAACCATAGGTTTCACACATGTTATAGTTAGCGGAAATTTTACTGATAAAAAACCAGTGAAATTCCCCCGTTATAGTTAGTGCAGGCAACTATAACTCACGCGACCGCAATCTTCTGCTGATGACATATGTGTCTTTATGAAAAAAAAATATTTGTAATATATGTATAGCTAAAAATGTATGGAAGAAGACATGGGCATATAAGTGTCTAAATACAGTATTAGCATCAGCAGAGGATTGCGGTCGCGTGAGTTATAGTTGCCTGCACTAACTATAACGGGGGAATTTCACTGGTTTTTTATCAGTAAAATTTCTGCTAACTATAACATGTGTGAAACCTATGGTTTTTTCAGTGAATTATATATATATATATATATATATATATTCACTGAAAAAAACCATAGGTTTCACATACGTTATAGTTAGGAATTAGCATTTAAAAAACCTTGCAAATTCACTGAAAAAACCATAGGTTTCACACACGTTATAGTTAGGAATTAGCATTTAAAAAACCTTGCAAATTCACTGAAAAAACCATAGGTTTCACACATGTCATAGTTAGCTGGACATTTCACTCGTACAAAACCATTGAAATTCCCCCGTTATAGTTAGTTCAGCTAACTATAACTCGCGCGCCCGCAATCCACTGCTGATGACGTCACATATTACATCACTCATGACATGGTCAGTGACATCACTCATGACATCACTGATGACATCTCAAATGACATCACTGATGACATTACTGATGACATCATCCATTGAGTATGTGTTTCTGAACAATTTTAATATGTTTAATATATATAGGGAAAGGCCTGTTGAAGAATAAGTGGGTGTACAAGTGTGTAAATGGATGATTTTCTGTGGTGCGCAGCTGACTCTATAAGTGAGTCATTAAATGTATCTTACTGCAGACTAGTGACTAAACTGTGTAAATGTCTGTATGTGTCTGTATGTTGGTGTATAAGTGGCTGCATGGTTTTGTGAATAGCTATATGAGTGTCTATATGAGTTATTGATTGCTTGTCTCAGTATCTGTATGGGTTCCTGAGTGTTTGTGTGGGTAGGGTGTGTGTGACTCTATGCATAGATGTGTGAGTGGGTGATTCTATGGATGCATGGTTTTAAGAGTGCATCTGTGATGGACTGTATGGTTGAGTGAGTGTATGTATGGGTGTGTTAGGGATTGAATGTATATCTCAGTGGTACATTTGTGACTAACTACATATGTGAAAGGCACTATATGCGCATAAGAGTATATAAGTGGGTAGATGTGAGAGTGTGTGATTGTGAGAGTGACTGTATCAATAATTCTATAAGAGCGTAAGAATGTGGTACTATTTTTATGAGTAAGTGAACTTGAGTGTGTATAACCGCATAGGTGAGTAAATGGGAGTGTGATTATTTGCATGACTGACTAGGTGTGAGAGTACCTCTATGGATGATTGGTGGTGTGTGAGTGTCTATATAGGTGTATAAATGCATATGGTAGTCTTGTATGGAGTGACTGTAAATATGAGTGACTGTACAGGTGAATGAGTGGAGGTGTAGGTAGACCTAAGAGTTAATAAGTGGGTATGTAGTTATTGGAGTATGTATGGTTTTGAGAATGGAACTCTGAAATTTTGAGTCGGAGTATCAAAGGTTATATTAGGGTGTGAGAAGATGTGGTAATTTATCACATGGATGACGTCATCAGTGATGTCATCAGTGATGTCATTTGAGATGTCATCAGTGATGTCATGAGTGATGTCACTGACCATGTCATGAGTGATGTAATATGTGACGTCAGCAGCAGTGGATTGCGGGCGCGCGAGTTATAGTTAGCTGAACTAACTATAACGGGGGAATTTCAATGGTTTTGTACGAGAGAAATGTCCAGCTAACTATAACATGTGTGAAACCTATGGTTTTTTCAGTGAATTTGCAAGGTTTTTTAAATGCTAATTCCTAACTATAACGTGTGTGAAACCTACGGTTTTTTCAGTGAATTTGCAAGGTTTTTTAAATGCTAATTCCTAACTATAACGAGTGTGAAATCTATGGTTTTTTCAGTGAATTTGCAAGGTTTTTTAAATGCTAATTCCTAACTATAACGTGTGTGAAACCTATGGTTTTTTAAGTGAATTTGCAAGGTTTTTTAAATGCTAATTTATAAATGTATTATTATATTTTTTAAATATTTATTTTACAATAAGCTATCTATGTATATAGTTATAGATTGACTTTATCCTGTAATATGGAATGGCTCAGCTCTTTTTTTTAAAAATTTGGATAAAGTTTAACAGCATAGTTAATATCTTCTATAAACTTATAAACACTTTAAAAATGTTTTTTTTTTTTAAGGGTTTTTGACCGTGCGCGCACGGTGCGCGCATGCGTACGTGCTCCGTGTGCGCATGCGTACGTGCTCCACGTGCGCATGCGTACATCATGCATGCTCCGTACGTGCGTGCTCCGTACGCGCATGGCGCGTGCTCCGTACGCCGTGCTCTGTACACGCATGCGTGCGCGCACGGCAAGTCATGTGATTTAGAAACAATACTTTTCATTGGTTTATAGTAGTTTCAGGTCATGTGATTAAGAAACAACACTTTTCATTGGTTTATAGTAGTTTCAGTTCCAGAAACTTCCAACACCACACCCACTCCCCTCATTATTTCTTCTGATTCCCTGGGAGAAGGAGCTGAGCAGCTTTTCCAGTACTCCAGTACTTGAGAATGGCAGAGCAGCAGTCATCTTCTGGGAGTGAGCAGGAGACCCTTGCGCTACAGAGACAGAGGAAACAGAAATACTCTTTTATATGGCAATTTTTTACATTTCCAGAGGGGCAGAAGAAGGTGAATGCTCCAAAAGTCACCTGCACTATTTGTGGTGTTGTCTTATCAAGAGGAGATCCTAAAAAGAAATACTCTTTTAGTATTTTCACTATGATCAGGCGCGTTAAAGGAGTACATCCTGTGGCTTTTGCTCGAGCTGCTAGAGACAACCCTCCAGCAGCTCAGCCGAGCACATCCGCAGCAGCTCAGCCGAGCACATCATCGGCAGCTCAGCCGAGCACTTCATCTGCGGCGGCAGCTTCACCTGCTTCTATTCCTCTGGATATACACCCTCTTTTCAAGAGGGTGCATATACGGTGCAATGCGTGCAATGCTCTTCTTTCTTATGGTGACACCAGCATTACCCTAATAGAGAGCAAGATACAGCAGCACACATGCGGCACCCCATAATTTTTTTCATTTTTTTGATCCTCTGTTCCTCAATTAACACAACGGCTCTTTTTAGAGCCACCTAACATCTAAACACTTAAATGTGATTTTTAATTCTATTTTTTTAATGATTTTTTTCCGCCGTGCGCTCACCATGCGCGCACCTCGCGACGGTGAACGCACGGTGCGCGCCCCTCGCGATTTTTTGAAAAAAAATAAAATGTTTTTTTCACCCTTCGGGGTCCTTCAGGGACCCCCTGACAAAAGCTAGGGGGTCAGGAACTCTGTACCCTGCCCCCTTTTCACGTTCTCCACCTTTCTTTTTCAGTGTCACACACAAAATGGCGGACAACACTTCCTGATTTCGACCGATTCGAATGTTGACTGACATGTAACCACCAATCACAATTACGCTCGCGCACGTTAAGGTGTGCGCACGGTGCGCGCACGGTGCGCGCACAGTGCGTGCATATAGATATTTATGTATTATTAACTGCAATTTTCTCAGGAACTACTGAACAGATTGACACCATATATGCAAAAGGCACATCCCTGACCTGAGGACTACCTCTTTGCCAAATTTCAAGTAATTCTGTTCAGCCGTTCGGGCTGTACCTTCGACTAAAGGTCCTATGGGAAAATGCATAGGTAAAACGCGTTTTTGGACCCCCCTTTTTTCTCAGCCCCTGCTTGACGAATCACCCCGAGACTTCCAGGGTAGGAGCTGAGCAGAGCGCCCCATTAGTTTTGAAAATTTCGCGAGGATCCGTCAACCGGCGCCAAAGTTATTCAAAATAGAATTTTCAGATTTCCTATGGAAACACGGTCCTAACTATAACTATCTACTGCCGACCGCCAGTAGATAATATATATTTAACATACTGGCAGTTGCCTGTAGGTAGGTATAGTTAGGACCTAGTTTCCATAGGAAAAACGTTTTTTCTTTTGCCAATATCTTTGGTGCCGTTTGACGAATCATTGCGAAAGTTTCAAAACTAATGGCCCGCTCTGGTCAGCTCCTCTCTTGAAAGTTTCAGGGTGATTCGTCAAGCGGGGGCGGAGAAAAAAGGGGGTCCCAAAATGCGTTTTCCCCATGCTAATTTACTTAGGAAAAATTGGAACAGGCTACAGCCTGAACTACTATACGGAATTAAACCAAATTTGGCAAAAAGGTAGGTCTTGGTCCAGAAAGCGACCTATTTTTTAAATGTTGTAAATCTGTTCAGTAGTTGCTGAGCAATTTAAAAAATAAAAAATATAGATATCTGAGCACCGAGGAGGAGTCACGACTCCTCCCAGGCTCAAGCTGACTTCTGACTGTTGTGTCTTTTATTTTGGCACACGCGTCGTTACCTCGCAGCTTGTTGTATAAAGAGTGACGCCTTTGAGCCCACATGAGCTCATACTGCTACTGTCTAAGCGCTGCGTACAAGGTCAATCAAAACAAGCCACTTTGGTATGGAGTTCTGGTGTTAGTCCATATAGCTTATCCAAAATGCTACACTTTTTGCCACGACTGAGAAATGCTTGCAATATACTAACGCGCACCATTTTTCTCCTAACAGACGGAAGATTCCATTCTACGAACCAGAGCTTTGCAGAGCTTATGATGTAACCAGTACTAGCTTCTTCTAAGGTTAGAGGTCCACAGAATTCGCTCAGATCTTCATTTATAATTTTATATAGACTATATTCCTATTCCTACAAAGGGGATGGTGGTGCTTCCACCACTGTTCACTTATTTATTAATCAAGAATTCACTTTTATTTCTTCGTTCTTTGGACTTGTAGTTGTTGTAAGTGTAACTAAGTGCAACAATGTTTATAGTTTTAATCTTATGCATTTTGCTGTTGATTTTAGAACAACGTACATAGCTTGTCAGTTGCAAATAAAATAATTTTTGAACTTACATAGACTCAGTGGTATTTGGTGTGGATGGACTTACACGAGTGAGCGAGCGAAAGGAAGGGTGTGCAAACTGTGCTTGTGCATTGCTTCCACGACTGAGAGGTCGGGAGTGTTATGTTCTGGGTTGCCTACTCATTGGGTATCTTGGGGGGGGTTCGGAGAGCTAATAGTAATAAAACACTATTATAACTAGTCTGGCAGGGGATTGTGGTGGGTTCTGTTCTGACTGAGGTGTGAGTGTGAGGAAGGTCCAACCTCCCATCACCAACATCCTATTTTCTTGTGCAACTGCAATGTTCTGTATGTGGAAAATCCCTACAACAATAGTAGTATGTCCTATCCTAGCAAAATACTAGTAAAATCTGGTTGGGCAATTTATTGGTGGGAATTGTCGAAAAACATCAAGATTAATAAACCCTCAAAGATTAAGAAGAATAGAAGGAGTACAAGAGGACAACCCAAAGGACTGGACTCATCAATGGCTAGAGCTACTGGTGAATCTGAGTTTTATTTAAAACCTTTTAAATAAAGAGTGTCCAACTGGGCATTCTTAGCTACAGACAGACTAATAGTAGTAGTACAGAGTCATAGCAGAGGCAGTTAGAGGCAGGGATAACAAGAATCTAGAAACAGATAGTCTAGATCGAAGGGTAACTGTTGGTAAAAAATAGCATTAGGAAACGGAAACAATAGTTCTGGAAAATAAATACGGTGCAGTAAAAGTTAGTGAATAAGAATTAATATTAAAAACAGGAAGACTTACTGGGGCCAGCAGAAGAGTCCACGTTCTGGTCCTCCTGTCCGACTGGAACTGCTCCTGCCGACTCTGCCACCGTCTTCTTGCCCCTGGGTGCTGATCATGAAAGATATAAGAAAGGAAGAGACAAACATTGATGATTGGTGTGAAACAAATAAAATATTTTTATAAGACTGTCAAAAAAACATTTGTGTAAACAACAATTGCAATAAAATTGACCTATCTAATCTGGTCGACAAGTAGTATCTGGGGATTCGCGGACTGACTAGTTATTATTTATCTACACTAATCCAGTGTTCCATTCTGATTCCAGAACACCAACTAAGCCTAAGTAGTACGTACCACCTGACCGAGCCCACCTATTCCAGGCATGCCAATTGTACATTAAGTAAGCATTTCCACTTCTTTTAGTCCTCAAAAATGCACAAAATTGTTGGTTCGTTGATGCAGATGTTCTGCTAGTGCTAAGCCTATTAGCACTCACTGAACAAACTACAAAAGGTTCTACTAAGGACTGGGGTAAGCAGTAGCAGCACTCAGCAGCACGTGACGTAATAGAGGGGGCGTCGCAGATCACTAAAAAATTACAAACTTATAATAAGTAACTAAACCTAAGTATCAATCCACCCCTATCTCTTAGTGACAGGACACAGGAAGGACTAGAGTCACTCTAGCATTACCTAACTTAAGTTTTCTAAAATGAACTCTTACATAATCACGCAAAACGAGCACAAACACAAAGTTGCAAATAACAAGATTAGTAGCGCAGACCACCAGTGTCATAACAATCACAGAAGACTTTTAAACATACATTACCTGTAATGTATGTAAGCAGCAGCATTCTAGCTGGTCGGAAAAAAAACTATATTCGCAATATATAACACAGAGCAGAAGAACAGACACAAAGTAGTAATAATTAAATAGCTACTCACCAAGACCCGGGACCTCCACTCCTAGCAGGTCCAGCAAGTCCTGCTCCCGTTCCAGGATATCGGACCACCGGTGCGTCAGCTGGTTCTGGCTGCGCCGGACACCCGAGCAGCGAAACACTGCCCGGCGCACCTTCCCCCACCGCTGCCGACGCTCCCGGAGCCCGTACCCAGGCCTGCCGCCTGCTGCCAGGGTTAAGGGGAGGTGGCGCTGCACAAAAAAAACAGTGCAGCCAACTCCACCTCCCCAAATAAGGCCCGTGCCTGCACCCCTTGTGGGCGCCGCCTTCCGCAAGGAAGGCGGTGGTGGCTCAGGCTGCGATGCCCCCTGTGGCCCTTTGCCATGGTTCTGGGGTAGGCGGGGGGCAGAAAAGAAAAGGTAAAAATTAAAAAAGTAAGTAAAAGAAATGAAAAAAGCAGGTAATAGAAAAAGAGTGAAAAAGTAGTTAAAAAACACAAAAAAAGTAGACAAAAACAAAAAATATAGAGTCAGGAAAATAGAGAGAGAGATAATAAATAAAAAAGATTAAAAAAAAGTTTTCAGAAGCAAAGGATTGAAAAGATAGAGGGAGGATTGAAAAGCAGGCCCCAGAACCATAGCATAGAGTGAAAAACAAGAAGGCCGCGCCCATTGCGACCGCATGGGCAAGTTCGCGAGATATTTTCCCCCCGAGCACGCAAAAAACATCGCGAACACGCAGTCCGCGTTCCCGAACAGGAAATACCTAACGCGAACAAGCGCGAGCATGCATTGCGTGACCTGGAACAGGAAATATATTAGTTATTTATTTTAGGAAGTCACAAAGTGATCTTAATTTCCTGGGACTCAAGCCAAGTCAGGGAGAGCTTATACTGTGTAGATACAAAAAAACTTAGATTCATTCAAAGTTTTTTACCAAAAATAAATTTGTATTTTGAGTTTCTGAAATCGTGAAATAATACACTTTACATTTCATGTATGGCAACATAAAACTACTGTCTTATTTACAGTCTAGTTGGTAGTAGTTACTGACATTTCTTACATATACAGCAGAGCCCACCAATTATTTGGCCAGGCGATGAATTAAATTCATATAAACTTAAAGAGTTTTCTCGGCTACCAATGCCTCTTAGTTATGCAAGAAAATGTCGCAGCGTCGACGTTTCGGTCTCACTCACAAAGAATAATCACAGAGACCATCCTCAGGACCGAAGTTGCACCATGAATCTATTAAAAAAATATATACACATACCATCTATTAATATGCTTGAGTTCACAAAATTGTAGTGAATATACACTGAAGGAAAAACAGGTGTGATCTGTTTTAACCACCTATAGTGTGGTTGTGATTAGAAATTGATAGTGGTAATAGACCAAGAACCCAGCACCTATACAATACAACAGCCAAGAGTAAAGTGCACGACCACCAAAAGCCCGCTAGTGACATAATCAGAAACCAAACTACTCACTGTAGTATGAATCAGCCTGTTCTAGAGCTTAAGAGCAGCGTATGCACAATGTTCCTTGGGAATCAATCCTATTGTCAACAAGTCAAGAAAGAACTTCATAACTAATTATGTCCTCATCATAAGATGGTATTCTACTTAATAATTGGACTGTATTCATTGTAAAGCTCATCTTATAAACCAATTACACGATACACAAAGTTATACAAAGTTACACCATACACCCTCACCACGCGGTGTATGTAACATGCAATGAAAGAACATGCTGTATAAACATACCAGCAGTCACCAGCCGACGAGACGTCAATAATCGTCTCCTCCGTAAATTTCTAAGAAACCAACAGTTTAAAACCAGTCAGTTCAGATGACAAACACTCATTATGAATTACAAATCAATCGCAGTAACAAGCCAAGGTGGAAGTTACTTACAATTCACCTTCTGGTATAGACAGCTCCGAGTTCTGCCTCGCACTCACTGGATCAGTCGAGCACTGAATTGCCGCTGGACACGAGATTTAAACTCAGCGGTATGCGCGTCTCACCATAGACCGACATATGAGTCGGCCATCTTAGAATGGTGGTAACTAAACTACACCACGAATGGAGTGGACTCGAAATTAACAAAATAAACAGAATTAACAGAACGATGCCCATGGTGATGGCAACCAGTATTGTGTTAGTGGATATACTACATAGTAACTCAGCGGTAGGTGGATTTTAATACGAAAAATGGATCACCCTCTATAAAGTAACATTTTGAATCGAGTGCAAATTCGTCAACCATAAAGCAGACTTCATCTAGGCTAGAGACTTGAGATCAAATACTCGACATGTTAGACCTATAATACTCGACCTGTAAAACACAAAGAGTAACAGGTCCCTAAACACAAATGTGTCGGCCATGTTGGATAGGGATAGAAAACCCACATAGGTCCATGGAAACTTTATTGAGGATTACAGATTACAGGGTTGCCAAAGATTGCCATTCAACAAATGAATTAAGTCCCTTTTCTACAGTTTTGGCAGACCAGATCCACCTGTTTTCCTTTAGTGTTAACAAACGATCCACATTTAGCCTACGTTTATTCATTTTAACACTTTCCAGTACAAACCATTTCATTTCAGAGGGTGAGTGTTCCTTTGTTAAGTAATGTTGGACTATTGGTGCCGTTTCTATCCTACACCTGATTCTTGATTGGTGTTGGGTAATCCTTTTTCTCACCTCTTGTGTAGTTTTGCCGATATAGAAAAGCCCACAAGGGCACTCTATACAATAGATAACATTTCTCGTAAGGCAATTTGAATGTTGTCGAATTGTCCATTCTTTGCCATTCAGTACACATGATTTGACTACTGATGTGGTAGGACAGGCAGAACAATTGCCACAAGGATAGTGGCCAATGATTGGTGGTAGACCCCAAAGATTTGTCAGGGTACTCGGGGTTGATTCTTTATATGTTTTAACAAGATAGTCTCTTAGATTTCTTGCCCTTTTGTAAGCAAAACGAGGTAGTGCCATTTGTGGTTCTGCTTTCTGGATCAGGTGCCAGTTTTTTGTCACTATCTTTTTAATGGAGTTAGACTCACTTCCAAACGTTGTGACACAGGTGATCAATTCTCGTTCTTGTGTTTGCTTGTCTTTGATCTGTAATAATGCCTCACGATCATAGTACCACGCTCTTTTTAAGGAGCGTTTGACCAACCTATACGGGTAGCCCCTCATTACTAATTTGGTCTGTAGGATCTTAGACTCCTTGAAATAATCTTCCCGCCTGGTACAGTTACGTTTGATGCGTAAAAACTGACCAAACGGGAGATTATCACGCAAGTTCCTTGGATGATGACTCGCGTATTTAAGTAGCGTATTCCTTGCGGTTGGTTTAGTAAAGAGACTTAATGAAAGCTTGTCCCCATCGTTCCAGATGCGTAGGTCTAGAAAGTTGACTGATTGGACATCATATTCCATGGTGAATTTTAAATGATTATTTCTTTGGTTCAACCACAAATGGAATTCCTGCAAATTAGCGATAGACCCCTCCCAGACAAGAAATACATCGTCTATATATCTCAGATACTTCTTTATCTGATCTTGGAAGGGATTGTTATTGTATATCACCTCCTCCTCGAATGCTGCTACATAAAGATTCGCTATATCTGGAGCAACAATTGCCCCCATTGCGACTCCATTCGTTTGAACATAGAAATCATCATTAAAAAGAAAGTAGTTCTCCTCTAGTGCAATTCTTGCACATTTTGTGATAAAATCAGTTGGTACCTGATGAGGGCGTGATCTTTGCTCTAGTGTATCATTAATCACAGTTAGAGCCTCCACTTGGGGTATGCTTGTATACAAGCTCTCTATATCCATTGTGACAAGGATGTTATGTTCTTTGTCAAATGGCTGTCCCTCCAGTCCAGTTATCACATGAGTACTATCCCTGGTGTATGATTTAGTTAGAGGTACAAAAGGTTTGATAAAAAAGTCCACATACTCTGCTAATGGCTGTAGGATGGATTGGCATCCTGCCACAATTGGTCTCCCTGGTGGTTTCTTGTCATCCTTATGAATCTTTGGTAGCGTGTAAAACGCTGGTATTGAATAATCGTTTTTGTTAAGGTATTCAAATTCTTTTTTATTTAACCATAAACCTTCATATCCACAACTAGTGAGATCTAAGATCTCCTTCCTGATCCTCTCCGTGGGGTCTCTTGTTAGCTTCACATAGTGGGCAGTATTGTTCAGCTGTCTTAGGGCTTCAGTATCATAATCAGACTTATTCTGTATGATGATACTTCCACCCTTGTCCGCAGGTTTGATAATAATATCATCCCTGTTGGCAAGGGTTTTAAGAGTCGAATGCTCATCTTTGGAAAAATTATATCGTACATAACGTTTGTTATTAAACATTTGTTCGATTTCCATAAGCACCACATTTTCGAATGTAACCAATTCCTTTGGGATCTGATTGGTTGCCGGGTAGAAAGTAGATGGACAACGTAAGCCTGTCACACTATTGTTTGTAGGGAAGGGAGTTTTGCTAAACAAATATTTCAGTCGAATAGTTCTAAAGAATTTGTGCAGTTCAATCTGTGTCTCAAAACTGTCATTTCTATTAGTGGGGACAAAAGACAAGCCATGGCTTAATAACTCGACCTCCTTAGTGCTCAATTCATAATTAGAGAGGTTGAAAATAGGAACTATCTCCAAATTCCGGTTAGTTTGATTCATTATTAGTGGGGGGTTTTGAGTGGAGGTAGAATCTACCACTCGTAGTAAGTGTTGCGGGTTTGGCGGAATCCTGGAGTGTACTGGTTCCTGAACCAGCCTCTCCTGGTGTTCCGTGTTCTGCCTCTTTGTGGTTGTTGTCCCCTTCCTAAAAAAGGTGACGAAGGGTTCTGTCCTCTCCCGTATCTATAGTTAGAGGTATTACCACGGCCACTATTTTCTTCAGAACTTGTGGAATTTGTAGAATTGGTATCCGAAAAAGTGGTATGTTTAGGTACCCAGTTAGATTGGTTAGAATTATGTTGAAAAAAGTCTTTTTTCAAAAAAGGATAGGTACGTTCCCTGGAATAATTTTTAATATCCTTCTGTAATTTTTCTGTCTTTTTCAGTATATTGTTTCTTTGGAAATCGGATATAATCGTTTCCAATTTCTTTAGAAACTCTCGAGCATCCGTCACAGATGTGTCCTCCAAAATTTGTTTTTCTAAGTCTGCTATCTCACCTTTAAGTTTTTCTATATGTTTTAAAGCAGTCTCTATACTCAGGACCATCCAGCTTCGTGAGCATTTATTAGATACGAAGCTGAAACCTACTTTAAAGTCCTCATCGTCAACAAAAATAACAGGGATATTCCGTACCTGTAGCCCAACTGGAATTATGTTGTTGTTTAAGCAGTCTGTGAGAAATTTAGCATGTAGCTCGGTTCTAATTAATTTTTTATGGAGTCTTTCTAGGTTGTTGCGTAGTGCAGTTTGCTGGGTGGTCTGACTAGCACCACCACTTAGGGGACCTAATAGTGAAGGCCCTCCGGCTATTTTTGCAATGTATTCATCCGTGTAAGTGAGAGTTTCTAGTTCAGACATTAGAAAGCAGTAATTATCACGGTTTTCTAAATCCACCTCATAAATTTCACAAAGCCTTCAGTGTACAAACAGTACATGTAATCAAAACGAGACAAACCACTTTTTTACAAAAGGGCCCTTGCAGACGTGTCTGCGCTTATAACATGAAATCACAATAGGGCAACCCACTATTCCCCAAGGAATTGGGTAGATCAGTTAAATACAATAGATACCTTGAGGATTTATTTAGTAACACATTAGTTATTTATTTTAGGAAGTCACAAAGTGATCTTAATTTCCTGGGACTCAAGCCAAGTCAGGGAGAGCTTATACTGTGTAGATACAAAAAAACTCAGATTCATTCAAAGTTTTTTACCAAAAATAAATTTGTATTTTGAGTTTCTGAAATCGTGAAATAATACACTTTACATTTCATGTATGGCAACATAAAACTACTGTCTTATTTACAGTCTAGTTGGTAGTAGTTACTGACATTTCTTACATATACAGCAGAGCCCACCAATTATTTGGCCAGGCGATGAATTAAATTCATATAAACTTAAAGAGTTTTCTCGGCTACCAATGCCTCTTAGTTATGCAAGAAAATGTCGCAGCGTCGACGTTTCGGTCTCACTCACAAAGAATAATCACAGAGACCATCCTCAGGACCGAAGTTGCACCATGAATCTATTAAAAAAATATATACACATACCATCTATTAATATGCTTGAGTTCACAAAATTGTAGTGAATATACACTGAAGGAAAAACAGGTGTGATCTGTTTTAACCACCTATAGTGTGGTTGTGATTAGAAATTGATAGTGGTAATAGACCAAGAACCCAGCACCTATACAATACAACAGCCAAGAGTAAAGTGCACGACCACCAAAAGCCCGCTAGTGACATAATCAGAAACCAAACTACTCACTGTAGTATGAATCAGCCTGTTCTAGAGCTTAAGAGCAGCGTATGCACAATGTTCCTTGGGAATCAATCCTATTGTCAACAAGTCAAGAAAGAACTTCATAACTAATTATGTCCTCATCATAAGATGGTATTCTACTTAATAATTGGACTGTATTCATTGTAAAGCTCATCTTATAAACCAATTACACGATACACAAAGTTATACAAAGTTACACCATACACCCTCACCACGCGGTGTATGTAACATGCAATGAAAGAACATGCTGTATAAACATACCAGCAGTCACCAGCCGACGAGACGTCAATAATCGTCTCCTCCGTAAATTTCTAAGAAACCAACAGTTTAAAACCAGTCAGTTCAGATGACAAACACTCATTATGAATTACAAATCAATCGCAGTAACAAGCCAAGGTGGAAGTTACTTACAATTCACCTTCTGGTATAGACAGCTCCGAGTTCTGCCTCGCACTCACTGGATCAGTCGAGCACTGAATTGCCGCTGGACACGAGATTTAAACTCAGCGGTATGCGCGTCTCACCATAGACCGACATATGAGTCGGCCATCTTAGAATGGTGGTAACTAAACTACACCACGAATGGAGTGGACTCGAAATTAACAAAATAAACAGAATTAACAGAACGATGCCCATGGTGATGGCAACCAGTATTGTGTTAGTGGATATACTACATAGTAACTCAGCGGTAGGTGGATTTTAATACGAAAAATGGATCACCCTCTATAAAGTAACATTTTGAATCGAGTGCAAATTCGTCAACCATAAAGCAGACTTCATCTAGGCTAGAGACTTGAGATCAAATACTCGACATGTTAGACCTATAATACTCGACCTGTAAAACACAAAGAGTAACAGGTCCCTAAACACAAATGTGTCGGCCATGTTGGATAAGGATAGAAAACCCACATAGGTCCATGGAAACTTTATTGAGGATTACAGATTACAGGGTTGCCAAAGATTGCCATTCAACAAATGAATTAAGTCCCTTTTCTACAGTTTT
This sequence comes from Triturus cristatus, assembly GCF_964204655.1. Classification (NCBI taxonomy): domain Eukaryota; kingdom Metazoa; phylum Chordata; class Amphibia; order Caudata; family Salamandridae; genus Triturus; species Triturus cristatus. Next base: position 640,681,944 of record NC_140595.1, read on the forward strand.
GGCAGACCAGATCCACCTGTTTTCCTTTAGTGTTAACAAACGATCCACATTTAGCCTACGTTTATTCATTTTAACACTTTCCAGTACAAACCATTTCATTTCAGAGGGTGAGTGTTCCTTTGTTAAGTAATGTTGGACTATTGGTGCCGTTTCTATCCTACACCTGATTCTTGATTGGTGTTGGGTAATCCTTTTTCTCACCTCTTGTGTAGTTTTGCCGATATAGAAAAGCCCACAAGGGCACTCTATACAATAGATAACATTTCTCGTAAGGCAATTTGAATGTTGTCGAATTGTCCATTCTTTGCCATTCAGTACACATGATTTGACTACTGATGTGGTAGGACAGGCAGAACAATTGCCACAAGGATAGTGGCCAATGATTGGTGGTAGACCCCAAAGATTTGTCAGGGTACTCGGGGTTGATTCTTTATATGTTTTAACAAGATAGTCTCTTAGATTTCTTGCCCTTTTGTAAGCAAAACGAGGTAGTGCCATTTGTGGTTCTGCTTTCTGGATCAGGTGCCAGTTTTTTGTCACTATCTTTTTAATGGAGTTAGACTCACTTCCAAACGTTGTGACACAGGTGATCAATTCTCGTTCTTGTGTTTGCTTGTCTTTGATCTGTAATAATGCCTCACGATCATAGTACCACGCTCTTTTTAAGGAGCGTTTGACCAACCTATACGGGTAGCCCCTCATTACTAATTTGGTCTGTAGGATCTTAGACTCCTTGAAATAATCTTCCCGCCTGGTACAGTTACGTTTGATGCGTAAAAACTGACCAAACGGGAGATTATCACGCAAGTTCCTTGGATGATGACTCGCGTATTTAAGTAGCGTATTCCTTGCGGTTGGTTTAGTAAAGAGACTTAATGAAAGCTTGTCCCCATCGTTCCAGATGCGTAGGTCTAGAAAGTTGACTGATTGGACATCATATTCCATGGTGAATTTTAAATGATTATTTCTTTGGTTCAACCACAAATGGAATTCCTGCAAATTAGCGATAGACCCCTCCCAGACAAGAAATACATCGTCTATATATCTCAGATACTTCTTTATCTGATCTTGGAAGGGATTGTTATTGTATATCACCTCCTCCTCGAATGCTGCTACATAAAGATTCGCTATATCTGGAGCAAAAATTGCCCCCATTGCGACTCCATTCGTTTGAACATAGAAATCATCATTAAAAAGAAAGTAGTTCTCCTCTAGTGCAATTCTTGCACATTTTGTGATAAAATCAGTTGGTACCTGATGAGGGCGTGATCTTTGCTCTAGTGTATCATTAATCACAGTTAGAGCCTCCACTTGGGGTATGCTTGTATACAAGCTCTCTATATCCATTGTGACAAGGATGTTATGTTCTTTGTCAAATGGCTGTCCCTCCAGTCCAGTTATCACATGAGTACTATCCCTGGTGTATGATTTAGTTAGAGGTACAAAAGGTTTGATAAAAAAGTCCACATACTCTGCTAATGGCTGTAGGATGGATTGGCATCCTGCCACAATTGGTCTCCCTGGTGGTTTCTTGTCATCCTTATGAATCTTTGGTAGCGTGTAAAACGCTGGTATTGAATAATCGTTTTTGTTAAGGTATTCAAATTCTTTTTTATTTAACCATAAACCTTCATATCCACAACTAGTGAGATCTAAGATCTCCTTCCTGATCCTCTCCGTGGGGTCTCTTGTTAGCTTCACATAGTGGGCAGTATTGTTCAGCTGTCTTAGGGCTTCAGTATCATAATCAGACTTATTCTGTATGATGATACTTCCACCCTTGTCCGCAGGTTTGATAATAATATCATCCCTGTTGGCAAGGGTTTTAAGAGTCGAATGCTCATCTTTGGAAAAATTATATCGTACATAACGTTTGTTATTAAACATTTGTTCGATTTCCATAAGCACCACATTTTCGAATGTAACCAATTCCTTTGGGATCTGATTGGTTGCCGGGTAGAAAGTAGATGGACAACGTAAGCCTGTCACACTATTGTTTGTAGGGAAGGGAGTTTTGCTAAACAAATATTTCAGTCGAATAGTTCTAAAGAATTTGTGCAGTTCAATCTGTGTCTCAAAACTGTCATTTCTATTAGTGGGGACAAAAGACAAGCCATGGCTTAATAACTCGACCTCCTTAGTGCTCAATTCATAATTAGAGAGGTTGAAAATAGGAACTATCTCCAAATTCCGGTTAGTTTGATTCATTATTAGTGGGGGGTTTTGAGTGGAGGTAGAATCTACCACTCGTAGTAAGTGTTGCGGGTTTGGCGGAATCCTGGAGTGTACTGGTTCCTGAACCAGCCTCTCCTGGTGTTCCGTGTTCTGCCTCTTTGTGGTTGTTGTCCCCTTCCTAAAAAAGGTGACGAAGGGTTCTGTCCTCTCCCGTATCTATAGTTAGAGGTATTACCACGGCCACTATTTTCTTCAGAACTTGTGGAATTTGTAGAATTGGTATCCGAAAAAGTGGTATGTTTAGGTACCCAGTTAGATTGGTTAGAATTATGTTGAAAAAAGTCTTTTTTCAAAAAAGGATAGGTACGTTCCCTGGAATAATTTTTAATATCCTTCTGTAATTTTTCTGTCTTTTTCAGTATATTGTTTCTTTGGAAATCGGATATAATCGTTTCCAATTTCTTTAGAAACTCTCGAGCATCCGTCACAGATGTGTCCTCCAAAATTTGTTTTTCTAAGTCTGCTATCTCACCTTTAAGTTTTTCTATATGTTTTAAAGCAGTCTCTATACTCAGGACCATCCAGCTTCGTGAGCATTTATTAGATACGAAGCTGAAACCTACTTTAAAGTCCTCATCGTCAACAAAAATAACAGGGATATTCCGTACCTGTAGCCCAACTGGAATTATGTTGTTGTTTAAGCAGTCTGTGAGAAATTTAGCATGTAGCTCGGTTCTAATTAATTTTTTATGGAGTCTTTCTAGGTTGTTGCGTAGTGCAGTTTGCTGGGTGGTCTGACTAGCACCACCACTTAGGGGACCTAATAGTGAAGGCCCTCCGGCTATTTTTGCAATGTATTCATCCGTGTAAGTGAGAGTTTCTAGTTCAGACATTAGAAAGCAGTAATTATCACGGTTTTCTAAATCCACCTCATAAATTTCACAAAGCCTTCAGTGTACAAACAGTACATGTAATCAAAACGAGACAAACCACTTTTTTACAAAAGGGCCCTTGCAGACGTGTCTGCGCTTATAACATGAAATCACAATAGGGCAACCCACTATTCCCCAAGGAATTGGGTAGATCAGTTAAATACAATAGATACCTTGAGGATTTATTTAGTAACACATTAGTTATTTATTTTAGGAAGTCACAAAGTGATCTTAATTTCCTGGGACTCAAGCCAAGTCAGGGAGAGCTTATACTGTGTAGATACAAAAAAACTCAGATTCATTCAAAGTTTTTTACCAAAAATAAATTTGTATTTTGAGTTTCTGAAATCGTGAAATAATACACTTTACATTTCATGTATGGCAACATAAAACTACTGTCTTATTTACAGTCTAGTTGGTAGTAGTTACTGACATTTCTTACATATACAGCAGAGCCCACCAATTATTTGGCCAGGCGATGAATTAAATTCATATAAACTTAAAGAGTTTTCTCGGCTACCAATGCCTCTTAGTTATGCAAGAAAATGTCGCAGCGTCGACGTTTCGGTCTCACTCACAAAGAATAATCACAGAGACCATCCTCAGGACCAAAGAGCGTGGTACTATGATCGTGAGGCATTATTACAGATCAAAGACAAGCAAACACAAGAACGAGAATTGATCACCTGTGTCACAACGTTTGGAAGTGAGTCTAACTCCATTAAAAAGATAGTGACAAAAAACTGGCACCTGATCCAGAAAGCAGAACCACAAATGGCACTACCTCGTTTTGCTTACAAAAGGGCAAGAAATCTAAGAGACTATCTTGTTAAAACATATAAAGAATCAACCCCGAGTACCCTGACAAATCTTTGGGGTCTACCACCAATCATTGGCCACTATCCTTGTGGCAATTGTTCTGCCTGTCCTACCACATCAGTAGTCAAATCATGTGTACTGAATGGCAAAGAATGGACAATTCGACAACATTCAAATTGCCTTACGAGAAATGTTATCTATTGTATAGAGTGCCCTTGTGGGCTTTTCTATATCGGCAAAACTACACAAGAGGTGAGAAAAAGGATTACCCAACACCAATCAAGAATCAGGTGTAGGATAGAAACGGCACCAATAGTCCAACATTACTTAACAAAGGAACACTCACCCTCTGAAATGAAATGGTTTGTACTGGAAAGTGTTAAAATGAATAAACGTAGGCTAAATGTGGATCGTTTGTTAACACTAAAGGAAAACAGGTGGATCTGGTCTGCCAAAACTGTAGAAAAGGGACTTAATTCATTTGTTGAATGGCAATCTTTGGCAACCCTGTAATCTGTAATCCTCAATAAAGTTTCCATGGACCTATGTGGGTTTTCTATCCCTATCCAACATGGCCGACACATTTGTGTTTAGGGACCTGTTACTCTTTGTGTTTTACAGGTCGAGTATTATAGGTCTAACATGTCGAGTATTTGATCTCAAGTCTCTAGCCTAGATGAAGTCTGCTTTATGGTTGACGAATTTGCACTCGATTCAAAATGTTACTTTATAGAGGGTGATCCATTTTTCGTATTAAAATCCACCTACCGCTGAGTTACTATGTAGTATATCCACTAACACAATACTGGTTGCCATCACCATGGGCATCGTTCTGTTAATTCTGTTTATTTTGTTAATTTCGAGTCCACTCCATTCGTGGTGTAGTTTAGTTACCACCATTCTAAGATGGCCGACTCATATGTCGGTCTATGGTGAGACGCGCATACCGCTGAGTTTAAATCTCGTGTCCAGCGGCAATTCAGTGCTCGACTGATCCAGTGAGTGCGAGGCAGAACTCGGAGCTGTCTATACCAGAAGGTGAATTGTAAGTAACTTCCACCTTGGCTTGTTACTGCGATTGATTTGTAATTCATAATGAGTGTTTGTCATCTGAACTGACTGGTTTTAAACTGTTGGTTTCTTAGAAATTTACGGAGGAGACGATTATTGACGTCTCGTCGGCTGGTGACTGCTGGTATGTTTATACAGCATGTTCTTTCATTGCATGTTACATACACCGCGTGGTGAGGGTGTATGGTGTAACTTTGTATAACTTTGTGTATCGTGTAATTGGTTTATAAGATGAGCTTTACAATGAATACAGTCCAATTATTAAGTAGAATACCATCTTATGATGAGGACATAATTAGTTATGAAGTTCTTTCTTGACTTGTTGACAATAGGATTGATTCCCAAGGAACATTGTGCATACGCTGCTCTTAAGCTCTAGAACAGGCTGATTCATACTACAGTGAGTAGTTTGGTTTCTGATTATGTCACTAGCGGGCTTTTGGTGGTCGTGCACTTTACTCTTGGCTGTTGTATTGTATAGGTGCTGGGTTCTTGGTCTATTACCACTATCAATTTCTAATCACAACCACACTATAGGTGGTTAAAACAGATCACACCTGTTTTTCCTTCAGTGTATATTCACTACAATTTTGTGAACTCAAGCATATTAATAGATGGTATGTGTATATATTTTTTTAATAGATTCATGGTGCAACTTCGGTCCTGAGGATGGTCTCTGTGATTATTCTTTGTGAGTGAGACCGAAACGTCGACGCTGCGACATTTTCTTGCATAACTAAGAGGCATTGGTAGCCGAGAAAACTCTTTAAGTTTATATGAATTTAATTCATCGCCTGGCCAAATAATTGGTGGGCTCTGCTGTATATGTAAGAAATGTCAGTAACTACTACCAACTAGACTGTAAATAAGACAGTAGTTTTATGTTGCCATACATGAAATGTAAAGTGTATTATTTCACGATTTCAGAAACTCAAAATACAAATTTATTTTTGGTAAAAAACTTTGAATGAATCTGAGTTTTTTTGTATCTACACAGTATAAGCTCTCCCTGACTTGGCTTGAGTCCCAGGAAATTAAGATCACTTTGTGACTTCCTAAAATAAATAACTAATGTGTTACTAAATAAATCCTCAAGGTATCTATTGTATTTAACTGATCTACCCAATTCCTTGGGGAATAGTGGGTTGCCCTATTGTGATTTCCTGGAACAGGAAATAGCATCACGAGCGGGCGGGACAAGTGAAAACAAGATGACTGCGCCTATTAGCGACCGCATGGGCAAGTTGGCGACACATTTCCAACGCGATCATGCAAAAAACATCGCGAACGGGCGGGACAAAAACTTCTGCGTCTTCGTGATATTTCCGCGCGTTCGTGATAATTTTTTGCGTTTTCGCAAAGATTTGCGTAACACGATTACGCAATTTCCGCCCACCCTTACTTAAATTACCTTCAATGTAGAGATACACTTTTTTTGTCAGGTGGCATTTATGCTATCATATTCTGGTGCCATTCGCAGAGCAATGGTGATTTTGTTTAATATCTTAGAACATATATTTTTTTGATCATGTTCTTGAATCTTTAATGATATTATTTAACATCTTTGAGTGCTGTAATATGTCAGATCATGAGAAGTGCATGGTGGGAATAGAAGTTATAGATAGCTCAGTAAAATCTAACTGGTGAATTTTAGTGTTTTTTTTTTTTTTTAAAGTTCGTATTTGTTTTATTTCAACACCTAACTAGTCTTTTTGTTTTTTCTGTGAGAACTTATAAATGAAGGTTAGGACACTTGAAATTAATTGACTTGTGAAGTAAAAGTCTGTGAGTTAAAAGTCTAAAATCTTACCTGTGAGATGTAAAAACTACCAACAATGTAGTGACTCTCGATGTAACTGATTTCATGAATAGTTTCATGAGTGCTACAGAAAACTGGAGCATGCACACTGGACAGTCACAAGAGAGGCCATGTTAAGTATGGCATTTTCATTACTCCTCTGCCCTGCATATCAGTAGAAAGCAGAGGCAGGTGATTTTGAGAGCCTTAGAGTACATAAAATTATAGATAGGTATAAAATGAATAACAGGGATGTTTTTCACCTCTGGATTCTGAGTTACATCGTAGACAACTTGAGCTTTGATCTCGTACTATATGGTGTCACTCCGAATCCTCTTTGACAAACATCCCCATTAGTCTCTGTTACCCGACAACAACTCTGTATGTTGATATGTTCTACATGATATCAGAACATTGGAATGTTGAGCGCTCCATTGAAAACAATGGAGTGCTCCGGCTTCTAATGGCCGGTACAAGTGTGGAGCATCAACATTGCAATGTTTAACAAAGGCCTCTCGGAGCCCGAGGGGATTTCAGCCCCCTTGGGCTTCGTGAGGCCTTTGTTTTACAAATTAGAACATTCTGGCCTCTCGGGCCAAATGTTTCAATAGCCTTAGAGCCCTCCATAGCGGCCCACTCCCTTGTTTTGGCTCGGGGCTTTAACGCTGGAGCAGGCCATTAATAGCCTGCAGAGCCCACTACGTCAGGCTCTAAGGCTATGAAAGAGCATGGCATAAACGATACATTCAGATCAGCAGAAAGTAACAAGCTCTTTATTGCCATTGTTGATGGAGGGGAGATAGCATTACTCACACGAAGATTAATAATGAAATACACAGGCAGTTGTGTGGTGAAGGTGCATCTCCATTCCCACAGCACCACTGGTGACTGGAACACAATTCATTAAAAACTAGAGCAGAGGTTAGTACTCAAGCCATACTCCTGACAGCTCGTGTGAAATGCATCTCTGGTGACAGCGTCCCTTGTCTTGCAATCTGTTTCATATATGAAAACATTCCTGCAAAAAGTGTTCCTCCACCAATCAAATGGAAGTAAATTACCCCCAAGCCCGTTCTCCGGGGTCCCCTGATGTCCTCTCTCTGTTGCCAGATTTGGCCCCAACTATCCCAGAATGTACATTTTTGTTCTGAAAGTTCATGAACATAAATATGAAACGCCATCACGGTATTTTCCTCCTATTCCGGGAGTCTGGGGAATCAATTAGCGCCACAAACAGGAGGCAGGCAGTCCGCCAGCAATCCACCCCGGCTTTCAATTACTAAGGGGGGTCTGGATCTGGGCGCTGCTTCTGCAAATCCCGCTCTCCTTACACAAATGACTGATGTTACCACAGGAGGCTACATGAAGATGAGTGGCAGCCCTTCACCTCCTCACCACCCCTCTGTTGGGTCCAGATGTGTGACCGACCTTCCTTTTACTGATCCAATGACGGAAAACTCCTGTCCCTGTTTCTCAATACAATATAGGCCTGCACATACTGAAAACCAGAGAGTACCTGCCCATTTAAAACACTGAGTGGGGCCAAAATATGAACCGGGCCTGGGAGCACACTGGGCATTGGTTCCCATTTTTTTGTGCTCTCTATTTTTTTTAGCAAGGGTCACCAATGGTTATGCTGCTCCCTTAGATTGCAGAAATGACATCCTTTTGCCATATGATTTTTTTATGTTTTGTGTTTTTTACATTTTGCAGGACCCCTAATGACAAAGACACAATAACACGAATATATCCAACATCTATTGCAAGAATATCTTTGAGACTGCTGTGTTCTGTATGAATGAGAATGGAAATACAGTCAGGGATCCCTTTTTGGGGACATTCTACAGCTGAAACATGTTGACCTACACAATGCTGCAGAAAAAATGCTCATATGCATCCCCATTTCATTTTAATCATCTCTTTGGCTTTCTAGTAATGAAGTATTATCATTTTGAAGGAGCCTGAGATTTTTAGCCTGTCAAACTGGGTTCCACACTACCTTCTCACAAAGCATTACCTCTAATAAGGTGTCCCACTCACCACAATATTAACTTCTGAAGAATGCGGCAGCCCTGTGATGAAGCATGACACCTAGGTTGGTGTGTGAGGACTCGCCTTATAATTTTTTGTAATTCTCTGGACTTTTCTGGGTTCATTTCTGGCCAGCTCTTTCCTGTGTTACGCCCCTGGTCTTTGCTACGCTGCTGAGTGAATAGCTCCACATATTACATGCATAACAACTGCCATATTTGGGAAATGCAATACATATGCTCATCTGTGTACCGTTAAACGTATGGTCAAGCAAATGAGGCGCTCTAGCCTGTGGAGGACATTAGACATGAATTTCCTTATGCCAAAAGTTTTAATTTTGCTTTAGTTCACAGCTGATTTACTAAAGATTTCATTGGCTTAAGACTGTTTTAGGAATACCACAACCCTAGACTAAGAATAACATGAGTCATGTGATGAAAAATTGGTGGCAATTTATGAAAACATGACCAAATGCAAGAGTGTTTCATCTCACAGACTCACAATCAAGAAAGGAGACTATTTACCCAAACAAGGTGTAACTCAATGTGGTCTTGCTACAAACATCTTTAGCTCTATGTTGCAGCGGCATTGCAACAAATATTTAAAAATGTACTTACTTTGAGCTTTGGTTGGCTCTGCTCCTTGATCATGATTTGGATGGCTTTCTTGTCTATTTCAATTTCCTGCTCTTGATTCAATTCCTTTTCTCCCTGTTCTTGTGTTTGTCCCAACCGTGGAGCATTTAAGTTTCATCCTACCTTTTGATTGTTGAGTGTGTACTTGAACTGCTAACCTCAGGCAACTATTTTGCTTTTGGCACTTTTGTGTTAAGTTTTGAACTCAGAGGAAGTGCCTGTCATTCCTTTACCTCTTTCACTCTTTAGATTTTTCTAAAGTATTCCCAATTAATGGCTTCCTCAGATAAAGATGAACTTCGTACCTCACCTCTACTTCTATGACAACTAGCACTGCTTCACCCGGGTGTATATCTTTTTCTCCTACCCTGCCTCACTCTCCCTTCCACATTGTGGCTGAAATTAGCTTTGCCAGAACTTCTACAACTGTTCCTGCTTTAGCAAATCCAATAGTAGTGGCCAGTCTTTTTGGAATGGTGTTTCCTAGACTTCCAAGATGACCACCAGTTTCCATGCAGGCACAATGTGGTGGCCATCTTGGAATTTTTTCCATGAGAACTCATATTGCATTAATACGGTGCACACGCAAAAAACTCGTGAACAGCCACTCACATTCTTTTCCTGTGAGTTTGTGGCAATTTTTCCCGCAAATTGCACATTCATGGTATATTTTTCTTGTGGGTGTCGTGTAACTATGTAGAGTAGCATAATAACAAAATTTCTGGAATTTAGAGTAACAATCACAGAGAGAAAGCCCCGATATTAAGTGAATTACAGAGGTGATGTTGCATTTCACCTAGGTCTAGTTATTTTCTCTGCTTCCAAAATAGGCGCCACCTTGTGTATTAATGCGACATGACAGCCCTCTTGGAAGCATGTAAAATATCAGTACAAGTTGAAACGCCTGCTGCTATATATACATCCACTGCTTGATCTGCACTGGGAAATTCGGCCACATGTATCATTAAGATCAAGTAACATAGCTCAGAGGGATAATGCATCTGCTGCGAAAATCTTTGTAAATGCTAACTGTCACATCATCTTTCGGGACTGACTCAGCTTGACAACTCTCTGAGGTCAATATACTATTATCATTCAATTGGATAATAGTAGCTCTATGTATTTACAGTGCTGCGAAGCCTTACGAATGGAGCAACAAGTGCTGCGTTAAACAAATTAGTGTTATTGTCTACTAACTACGTTACAATTCCTCTGGATGTAGACATTTCTGCCACTGCTCGATTGATCAAGTAACTAATTAATATCTCTCGCCTAAAGAATACCATGTGTTACACCTTCAGATTAATAGTCCAGTTACTGGATGCTTCATTCTAAACCAGTTGCATGTCCGACAAATGTGGCTGTTGTAGAACTTTTCAACTATATTAATTGTGAATCTTAATATCATTACTGCATTCGGTGAATACATTTTACATGACCACAGTAAACGAAAAATTTAGATTTTATACTTGCAAATCTCTTACGTGTCTGCTAGTCGACAGGAGACAAAGGGCAGGCCCGGACTGGTCGTAGCGGGCACCGGGCAATCCCCCGGTGCGGCGCACGGGTGGGGGCCGGTTTTGGGCCCCTGGGGGCCGTTTTTGTTACTGGGCCATATAGCTGCAAAATCGGCCCTGTAACAAAATCAGCCAAAAACCGGCCCTGGCAAAGAGCTCGGCGGCACCCCCAAGCCCCGGGGGGGGGGGGGGGCGGGCGAGCACTTTGCCAGGGCCGGTTTTGGTTCCCAGTCCGGCCCTGACAAAGGGTGTTCAGTTTCCCAGGTTTAGAAATGTAGGGGCATATTATCAAGACAGGCGATAAAATTATCACCTCTTTAGCGGCAGAAAACTGCTGCCAAAACGGCCATAATGGGCTTGATAATATGCTCTATGGAATTCAATTGAAGCCCATGTTAGATGTAAAGGACATCTAACCTGAGCTTCAATTGGAATTCCATAGAGCATATTATCAAGCCCATTATCTCCATTTTAGCGGCAGTTTTCTGCCGCTAAAGTGGCGATAATCTTATCGCCTGTCTTGATAATATGCCCCGTAAATTGTTCATCTTAGAAGCAAGAGGCGCCACTAATAGGCTGTGGATGTAACCAATGCTAATTTGGCGAGTAGCAACTACGTTCAGGCCTGCCGAAAAACATGATGGACTCTCCAGCTAAGAAGGCCACAAGGTGAGGCAGAAGTTTCTTTAGGACCACAGCAATGCTCTGGAACTAACTGCCTCTTGCCCTAAAACATTACCCTCATTGATCAGTTTCAGAAAGGGCCTAAAAACCTGGCTATTTGTGGAAGACGGATAATTTTAGCTTCGTTTTAGTTCTAGCCCACAGCAGAATTTCTCCACTTCTGTTGCACCGGTTCTCAGCTTTCTGTAGCGCCAAGATGTTTTCGGGCATTAGTTGCGCTCTACAAGTTTTATTTACATTACATTACATGTGCATAGAAACCAATTACGCCAGCACGCTAAGCATGGTATTTTTCTCATTATAAATAACTTGTTATACAGGATGCATTGCATTGCCGAGAGATCCTTGTTTTCACAAAATATGAATTGAATCACATGTGCAGACGGATGTGTTGGCTCTGTTGACTAATTTTTTGCGTATTTATATAGCGCGAACCCGACCCAAAGGTATTGGAGCGCTTTACACGAGCACCGTATTTACATTGCACATTCAGGCAGGGGAAGATTAAGTGATTTGCCCAGAATCACGGGATGTGGACGCGACCGAGGCTCGAACCCTCGTTTCCAGCACCAAGGTCGGCAGGCTAGCCGACGTACCACATCCCCTCTCCAATGCATACATTAATGCATACACGCCACGGGTCTGTGTGTGACTTCATCGGCCCAAGTCCAGGTCTTGGCGTGTCTATTCAGCCTTTCATCCTTCTAAGTTTGACAAACTAAGTACTGTCTAGTTGCATAACAATGAACATTTGGTAATCAGCGACAAGATACCCATAGAGTGAATTGAACAAGCTCTTTACAAATTCATATGTTATGCAATGTTGCACGTATCTCATTTTGCGTGTGAGAAAATCTTCTTTTTAACAGGGGTATTGAATGGGATTTCCAAGGCAGTGAGGCATTGTAAAATAGGAAAACACACACACGCTTGTGAGTTTGTATGCATTCACACACATTTGTAAGGCACATTATAATCCTGGATATTATGGTAAGAGATTTACTCCTGGCAAGGGCAGGAGTAGGTCCTTCTGCATAGTGGGCAGAGAGAAGACTTCTAAAATTGGTGGGGTGGGAGTAGGGGGTTATTCGGTGAAACATATTTTGCCCAAGAAAAAACTGATGTTACAAAAGACCAACATGTAATTATTTAGCAATACACATGCACAGGCACCTGCTACGGTTACGCACATGTTAACCCTCACGCTCATAAGGGCTTTTATAAAACGATGGCTCTTTGGAGTACACCTGGAATTTTTGCATAAACCCCCCCAAAAAATACATTTATTCCAAACGGGAAAGAAAAACCAACATAGATTTTTTTTGAACTCGTGCATTTCTTAATTGGGCCCAATGGCATTAGACTACTGTCATGGCAGAGTGACACACCTGGCTTCATCCACAGCAGGGGTCTGCTCTGCCGCCGCCTCCCTCTCGCCCCCTGACCACCAAATTTATGGAATGTGCAACCAGACATTATTCAATCAAAGCTTGAAAACTCAGCTGCCGCCAAAGGTTTTTAAAGCAGTTGCCGCGCTTCTTTCTTTCAGGCACGTCCTAAAATATGTTTTCCTGCTAATGATGTCCCGAGGGATCTCCGAGAACTGCTCCTTGGGCAACAACTCCTGACAATAGGGAGATCAGTGTTCAGTGTGTGCATTACAAACTAGAAAATGGTGGGCCCAATTCACTTAGATTTAGATCTGTCTTACTCCTGCCGTACTCCTGGAATTTAGGAATCGGCTCTATAGTATTCTAGGTGTCTTTTCACAAGGTGTGATCGATTAACTGATCAATTCATGTCAGAAATATTAGTAGAAAATATCTCACAATTGGCAGTCTCTTGTTGGGAGAGAGGCAGCATCAACACATAAGAATTGCGTGTTTTTCTTATAGCGCTACAAATCGCATTTATGAAGTTTCTATGCGCTGGAAACAAAGGATGTTGTTATTGTACAATTTATTAGTACATGCTTTAGTGACAAGGAAGAATTGCTGAGTCAGCCTTACCAGAATCCGAACCAGCTCAGCTGTGGATGTACAGCCTGCTCAACTGTGCAAGATTATGTCTTTTTTTAAGGGGTGCACTTTAAGGATGCCACTTTCTCAAAATAGAGCACAGTGTGGTGAATCTCAACACCTTTTATAAGCAAGCTGGGTTCTGACATAGCTGTCTCTTCCCTCGTCCCGCAAAACAGCATTAAAAAAGGTACAGTGGAGATCCAGTTCGGACATAACTAATTTGAGAATTGTGCACAGTAGCTAAGTAGCAGTAACTTACAATCAATCACTTCTTACAAGTGGTACTTCCTTTCCAATGAGCCCAGTAACAAGAGTCGCTGGGCCCATTGGCATTATGAGGAGGCGTGTGATATCATTCTCCAAGGAAAACACAATTTTCTGCATGTTGTTTATGAAAATCTTGAAATCCGCCTTATTGTTACTCACCATCAGGATTTCCAGACCCTGGTAACAGTAATTCCTAGGGAGTAGGGAGTTTTAACAGGCCACTCGTAGGGCCTAGTTACGAGTTACCACGCTGCCGCTCTGCCAAAGCTTACACTACCCGCCCACCTCCCAGATTATTACTTTTTCATAGTCTAGCAGGGGGGCGGCATGGCGGTGCCTATTTTAAAGGCGGTGGTGCCATTAAAAAAGGCACTGCAATGGGACCGCACTACAAGGTTCCTGCATGGCATTGACTCGAAAGTCCATGCCATGCAGGAACTTATGTGCATGCACACAGGGGCGCACATGTTATGCCTCCTGTGTGCATCCATATATGTTTGAGGCACAAGGGGACCCTCTCCGTCAGGGTTTTTCCTGGCGGTGGAACCGCCATGAAAAGGCTGGCTGAGAGGAAACTTGTAATATGCTTGGCATATTGCAGCCTCTGCCTGCCGCTCCTTTGTCAAGGAAAGGCAGTGGCATTGCAGAGCCGGCAGTTTCAGGGTGTTCCAACTGCCCAAGTCGTAATCGGGCAGTCGGACCGCCTGTGCGGCAGTGGCTGGATCCACCACACCACTCCCCTCGAGTCTGGCGGTCCTTGAAGTGCCAGACTCGTAATTAGGCCCTTAGTGTGGGCCTCAGGGAAAGCTGTGGTTGTCATGATTTTGTGTCTCTCAAGGAACATGAAAACTCCCTATGTACACATATCTAGCACATACATGTAGAGAACATTTTTGTTGCTCTGCAGAGGAGTAGTTCCCTGACATCATAAAAGAGCTTCCTGCATCTGAAATGTCTTCACCTAGGATGGAGACGGTCCCATAGCTGTCAACTCATCGAAAGATAAAAGGGACTTGTAGTTATGCTTTCATCTTTAACGTTCCAAGCCTACAAGTCCCACCATGGTTTGTGCTGCTGACAGGAGGCCACCATCATGACATGTGGAAAGGTCAAGATTTTACAACAGGATTTTGTACTTGAAATATTTAGAGGTGTGAAATTTCCTCTAGGACACCAGAAATCTTAAAAGAAATTGCCATGAAGGATGTCCTAATGTGTGACCGGATAGAGGTTGTGGGCCCTTTCCACAAGGTTTAATCTTTAAGAACGCAATGCATAATACAAGAAAAGATTAAAATAAAAACATAATACCACAAATTTTTAAAAAATCTTACAAAAAGAAGCAGGATATAGTCACGAAAAGTTCAAAAATCAGAAATTTGACTTAAGATGGTATGGGGCTTCTGGCCCCATCGCAAATTCATATTTTGAATCAAAAAGGACGGTGAACTAGCCTCTAGATAGGGTGAGGTAGGTGGCTTCACTCTCCACTAACAATTCAACAGTCATGAAATGAATCAGTAAGGGAGGCAGGTGTTAGTGTCTGCGGGGGTTATGTATGCGTAGATGACCAAGAGGTAACCCTCTGTAGCTGTGTCAGTGCAAGGATTTACACTGCCAGAGTACTAATAACTTTGTGTCACCCCTGCCCTAGCAATGAATCCTCATTTGCTGCTCGTGCAGGCAATCTAGTGTCCCCTGTTGAGGCAAGGCTGCCTAGAATTGCCTTAACACAGAGGAAAATCAAACAGTCTCATGCGTTCTGAAAAGTGAAATAGCCACTTACTAATTAAGAATTAAGTTTATGCTTGTGTATCAACTGTTTGAGATCCCTACATTGCGGTTGTATGACGGAACCCCACATGCATTTACCCCACATGCCTTTACAACGCAGTCACTACCCTGACTGTGACATTGCCACACATTACTTTACCACACAAGTTGCTGCAACAACTTGACTTAGGGGGGTGCTGGACTTTAGAATCGTATAAATTACTATTCCAACTCCAGTCTATGCAACTCTAGGGAAGGTGTTGGACTTATAATCCAACGTCAGTCCAACAACGCGCCCCCTAAAGCAAGTTGTTGTGACAAATTGTGGGTTAAAGGAACACATGGTAACATCGCAGTTGGGGTAGTGACTGCGTTGTAAGGGCAGGTCGTTGTTCTGACTGTGGGGTAAATGATGTTTCCCCTACATTGCTGGGCCTTCCAGAGGTCTAGGGTGCAATAGAACTGATGGCTCAAACAGGGCAAACAGAATAAGTACATTTGTTCAAAATGTTTCCTAGAGGTCTGCTGTCACCTCCACCACTTATCCAGCCCACTTCCATCACTGACATTGGCAGTGCGTAAGTTGTAAAAAATAATAATAATAATGATAATATCAAGTGTGGGGTTACAAGGATTTACCAAGGAGACCACCACAGGTGCAGGAGCTCGCAGGGGGTTGCTGAATTCTAAAGCTGTCTCTTCTTGATTACTTCTTATGTTTCTTACTTCCACTCTTCTTTTCTTTTACCTCACTTTAGCAGGTTCTTTTTTTAAACCCTCCTCTCTCTGTTTATCACTGTGTTCCTATGTCTCTCTTGCTTCTTCTTTCACTGTTTTTCTGCCTCTCTCTCTTACTGTAGATCAAAGTTTTATGATAAAGCAAAAGCCTCAGACACTCAAATTAATTGCCAGTGTCCATCACCTGCAACCACCGGCACACACTTAGCACTGTCAGAGCATATTGAATTTAATGAAAGGTTCAAACATTAGCAAATGTACAGAGGGTTCACATTAGAAACATGATCTAAGATCTTGGAGATGCTTCAGGCAGATATGAATAAATTATTTGTTAAAAGACTGATTCAAACCGACTACTTTTGCCTTCCGTCTAGTCTTAGATAGTCACTGACCTAGCTGGATATACCCAGGAAACCTGATGTCTATCTATGGTTTAATACTGAACTCCTACGAGATTTAGTTACTTTTATCAGCATTCCACTGATCAGATAATTTCACATTAATAATAAAATGTTTATGATTGCCGTTTAACTCTGAAAGCAGGTGATGATCAGGTAGTAAAATAGTTGAACAGGTCCTCAGTTTAAATCCCTCAAACTTGCATCGTTCTAGCAGAGGAGGCAGACTTAGCATTTCATCCTGTTAAGGTGGATACATTTCAGTTGCTTCCCCAGAGCTGGGCATTTAGCGCCACTTAAGGCAATGCAGGCTGTTGTGTACAATATCTAAAATTTAAAATGATTAGCATACCAATCTAATTTTAAGAATTTGAATGATTTAATAAGCATTAACAAACTGTGAAATTCAATCTGAAGGGAGTTATCTTCCTCAGCTGAAGGAGATTATATCCTAAGAAAGTGAGTGTATAGAAAGCAATTATCTCTCATACAAACCCCATGGATGAAAGTTCAGTAAATCACCAAATGACCAGTTCCACATCATGGACAGGATTGTCTGCTCCTATCTGTACTGCATCATCAATGTCACAGCTATTGTCGGAAACCTTCCAGCAGGAAGGATTCCACTAATCAAGCATAACAGCTAGCAGCAAATGTAGTATTTTGTCACAGTTTGCGTTGTTTTTGAAAGTCCAAATTGTCAGTCTCTGTACAACAAGATGGACAGAGGAGAGATGGATAAGAATAGGAACAGCCCCTGTCCAGAGTTTGGGCAATTATACTTCACTGATTTCTGGTTTACACCCCTTGCCATCACAAAATTTGTCGGACCACTCTGTCCCATTGGTGAGATTCAGTACGA
Organism: Triturus cristatus; assembly: GCF_964204655.1. Lineage (NCBI taxonomy): Eukaryota > Metazoa > Chordata > Amphibia > Caudata > Salamandridae > Triturus > Triturus cristatus. Next base: position 640,699,665 of record NC_140595.1, read on the forward strand.
TGAGATGATGTAGTAGGTAAAAATATACAAATCCGGAAGAATTAAGAAATCCGTTTTTTTGCATTTTCCTTAGGACCACTGTACTTTGTTGTATGATTGGTTGTGACATTTAGGAAATAGGCGAGTTCATGTTGTCTTCCTTTGTCAGTTCTTTCCAAAGCATGTGCTCTAGGAAGTAACAATTTTATTGCAAATCTAGGCAATTAAGCTATAAAACTGAAAGGAATCATTGGGTGATAGAGCACAAGTAGAAACTTTACGAATGGTTCCATAAGGCTTCAGACTATTCAGTTCATGGGTTCATGATATGAAAGGAAAGGACGTTTTGAGGCCTTCATGAAACACAGCCTGTACACGAGGAATTTGTGCTAAAATATGAATCTCACATTATTGAATACAATGCATTATTTCTCCAATTAGGCAGATTAATGATTTGCATCTACATCATGTAAGTATGAAGTACCCCTAATACAAAAACCTTTTAACACTTCATTATTATTTTGCATGTTAATTTGCAAGTTTCTTTTCACGTTATAGGTTAATACATCATTCAGGATTCGAAAGCACATTTAAAATAAACCTTTACATAGTACAAAGTATTATAGCATCTGTTTTCTCATCAATGTCAGTGCTCACATTACATATTCTAATGTTAATGATCATTTCCTTAACACAGAACATTTTTATTCTTTTATAGAGTTTTCTATGTTATGGTTTGTTTATTATGTACATTTATGCATAAAGAAGACATATATCAATATATTTGTTGAACTTTACATTAGCTTATTTGCAGTTAAATGTCCTCACAAACCTACGTCTAACATTCTGCATGCTTTTACAATGCAGTATCTAAATCAAACTTCATTTGTGCATTTTTCTTAAATCTGGTAACTTAACACACATTTGTCATGTTCGGAAATTAATGTCACAAATCATTTTTGCAGGGTGAATTCATAGAGATAGATGAAAGATAAAATCCATGCTCTATCACACGTCAGCCGGTGTTCAGCAGGAATGTATGAGGTTACAACGCATACATTTACAACAAATGCCTTTACAACGCAGTTTTTACATCACAATATCCTTTACAACGCATACATGTACATCGCATACCACTACAACACATTTTTTTAAACTACACTTACAACGCATTCCATTACATTGCATTCTACCTTTTCAACGCATACCTTTACAACGCATACCATTACAATGCATACCATTACATTCCATTTAAGGTAAGTGTTGGAAAGTGAAGGGGTAAAAAATACTATTCTAACTCCAAGGGGTGCAACAGTAGGGTAAGTGTTGGATAGTGTAGGGGTCAAAAATTACTATTCTAACTCCAGGGGGTGAAACAGTAGGGTAAGTGTTGGATAGTGTAGGGGTACTATGCGTTGTAATAGTATGCGTTGCAATGACATGCGATGTAATGCCTGCGTTGTAGTGACATGCGATGTAGTGTCATGCGTTGTAGTGACATGCATTGTAATGGATGCATTGTAGTGACATCTGTTGTAAAGGATGTTGCGATGTAATGACTGCGTTGTAAATGTAGTGTGATGTAGTGGTTGGTTGTAAAGGTTGTTCCTCGTTCAGCACAGCCATAGCTGCAATCGGAAACTTCATTGAGGATGGGTAAACAGAATTTGTGTGCATGTTTTTTGTCGGGACTACATCCTGGCCAGAATATTTAACAGTGCCATAGGGGCAAAAGAGTATGTTGTGACCCACCGGCAACAACCTTGTCAAATGAAGCACTCGGTGCAAGTGGCATATTCCAATGAATCCCCATACGTCTATGCCTCCTTTACTTCGCTTGTGAAAATGGAAAAGAAACAATGAAAGATTGTTGCATGCCATATTTGTATGTCCCTAAAGTAGTTATTTGCTTTCCGAAACCCACACCCCTGAAGGGAAGCATATATATTTCACCCTATGTCATTTAATGTTTAGAATGGCATGAAATAAAAGGACAGAACATACAAGTGCAGTGCCTGTTGAAGTTATGTATTCAGGCTACACATGTTTGTGATGCGGGGCTCTGGCCTTTCGATAGATGAAAGGGTACATGAGAGACATTCATCCTCAAAGGTACCATTAGCTGCCCGTTTTTAGGTCTGGCTTGACAGCGCTTCTGTATGCAATACTAGTTCTCAGTAATTCTTTAAACTGTACACGGTAAGTTTTGCCTCTGCCCATAGGAGAATATCTCTCCCACCTAAAGCCCACGGACATCAATTCACCAAAAGGCCAGGGGTAGCGAAGTGAAATCACTTGCCCTTTGACTCACTTTCACTCACATGCACTCTTTTTCACATAAACATACTCTCACCCGGAGCACACACGCAATAGACATTTAAAAGCATTTTGTTACTCATCTCAGCTCCCACGGAAGGTCATGTCCCACCTAATTGTGCTCCATGTTTTATAATAGTGACTAATGTAGTATTATTCACTATCAGTGTAATACAAAATGAATGAAATCAAAGCAAGTGGCGCCCCAACCAACGTCTGTAAGGATGAGCTGTCACTGTGTTCCTGGCACTGATTTTGCCACCTCTGAGGCCAGAGGTCGCAAAGGCAGTGCAAGAGGTCACAGGGAGCAAGCCAGGGGTTGCAGCTGCGACCTTTGGGAACCTTAAATGATGCCCATGCTAATGCTTTATGGTGTATCATTCCGGTTCCAAAGTAATGCCTATAGAGCGATGTATGAGGGACTATTCCTCATCTCAAAGGTACATGAAATCATCACACATTCTTTTACTCGCAGATGCATTGAGTACAGAAAAAAAACATCTATTTTTTTTCACTGCAGTAGGCTTTTTCACAGACCTCAAAATGCAAGCCATACCTGTTGGCTTTTCAGTGCTTGTTCCAGTAAGGACTAGTAGAGAACAAAGAGCCAACAGTGCTTTGACTTCATGTTTGCAAATCAAAATCATTTTCATTATTTTTCTTTATTCGTTTAGTTTGATCATCCTTCTTGTTTTCTACCTGTCATTCTTTCTATCTTCATTCATTTCCTTTTTTATCCCAATTGGCCATTGTATATGTTCCTTCTCATTCAATTTCAGCTATTGCCTAGAACCAGAACAGCAACAACAGTTTCCATCAGCATGGCCACAATATCTGCTTCAACAGCCGTCACAACACACTAGCAACAACTTACACAACGAGCAACAAGAACTGCCAGCACAGCAGGGACCACAGCGCTGACACCGTTGTCACAATGCAGCGTCAACAAAAGTAAATTAAGCATTTTCAGTGCAATAGAACTCGCAATCGCGAGTTTTTGAGATATTGGCATTTTAAATGACAATGCTTTTTATAATATTAAAAGGCATTGTCATTTACAACACCAATAGTTCAAAGTTTTGCAAAAGCAATACCTATTGTGTTGCAGAGCACAGTGTCCCTGAAGCAGGCACCGAGCTCACTATTAAAGTAAAAAAAAAAAAAGAAAAACAGAGCGCGGTGTCTCTGAAGTGGGCGCCGCCGCACAGCGCTCATGATTAAAGTTACAAAAAATAACTAAACTGAGCACGGTGTCCCTGAAGCGTGCACCGCACTCCGTATTAAAGTTTAAAAAAATAAAAAATAAACGGCGCAGTGTCCCTGAAGCGTGTGCTGTGCTCTACATCGAAGTTTAACTTTTTTTTTAACTGAGCGTGGTGTCCCTAAATCGGGTGCTGCGCTCAGCATGCAAATTAGAGCGGCATAGCGCTCTATAAGAAAAGCGGCTGCCATTGTCCCCATCAGAGTCATTGAGCAAAATGGTGCTCACCCACTTATTATGTAGACCATTTAACAGGCCAAGTAAAAGGTCCATTTGTTATGGGCAGTAACAAATGCAGACAAGGTGGTACTAAGGAGGGACTAACAAGCCTATTTATAAATCAGAAGCCAGCATTTACGAAGGACAATGCCACAAGCCAAGGACAAATATGGGCGGAGAGTTGGTGTGGCTTCCAGTGCATACTCTAATAAAGCATGCCTTGCGGAGCGAGCAGGGCAGGCGCGTTGCAGCTAGGCTCGACCTAAAGAGCAGTACAAAGGCAGGGACAGCAGCAACACTACAGCTGCGATCACAGAAGAGACACCAGCAAGTTGTTCACCATCAACAAGGAAACTACACAAAATCCATCCTCAGCCCACCCATCAAAACAACTCATCCCATGCCCTTTTGTATTGACGTGCCTGCCTACAAGCATGATGCAGAGGTGATTGGTTAAGGTAGATTGAGGCCTGGAGGGTTGTGTAGGCTAGAGGTGTTAATACAGGAGAGAACAGTGGCCATAACATGGGCAGTGCACACTGATGCCCAGATGACCAGAGAAGTTGTTATTGGGAATAGGACGGTCAGCATTAATCAGAAAGTGCACAATGTTAGAGAGATTTATATAGGATACTGAATATGGGGCAACTACTGAAGGGAATAAAGGGGATTTTGAACTTGATTGCAGCTTGAGGAGGCATATAGGGCCAGTAGCGTAACCCAAACTTAAGGCACCCCCATGCAGAATGTCAAGAGGGGCTCCTGAGCCCCTTATATCTTATAGATAGTCAGTCATTGGTCTTTGGCTAAATGAGGCCCCTTGTGACAGGTTATGGGTCCCCTTAAGGACAGGCGTCCCCTTGCGCTCAGCTACTGTATGGCGCACTTCAGCTATTTACATTTATTTTGCACATCAATGTATGAATGCAGCATGAGTGTATATAGAATGGGCCTCACTTGTTATCTGATATTCAGTAGTTTACTGCCATGTGCCTGCGTTGCACCTAGTAATACCGCTCCCCCTTTCATAAGTGCCACGTACAGTCAGATCTTCGGAGAGTGAAGGAGGCCATCTGAGGCAGACATTCTGAAGTCCCAATGATCCAGCGGCGCACCAACAACAGATATTCCAATAACATATATTTACCTGGGTCCATCAATAACACCCCATCAATAACAAATATCATCAAATTCACCTGGTTAGCCGCTGGGGGGGGTGTTACTTTATTACATGAATTGATCAGTACTGCAATAATTTGTATTTCTTCCTAACTATTATCAATGATCAATAAGTTTTTCCATTTGGTGGATGAACCAAATTACTTGGAACTAGTTGATGGTGGAGATGCACATAACCTCTCTCGCAAATAATTCATCTAAAAAATGTAACACAGACTCAGGAAGTTTTCAAAACCTTTATCTAAATGTTAAATGTGAGTGAAAAATTCAAATACACACAACAGACACCATCCATCATTAGGGAGGAAGATTCAGTCAATTCAAATACATTCACTGATTCAATAGATTGATGTTGCCCAGAAGGATAGAGACAGCAATACATTCAGGAAATATACGAAATTTATAATTACCAATGATGGTGTGAAAACCATTCCCCTGGCCAAAGGGCTGGTAAGGGTCCCCGGGAAAGATCAGGGATAAAGACTTCAGGACAGGAATCAGGACAGGACTGTGGACCTCTCTATACCACCGAACACGTCGCACCTCTCTCTGACACTCTCTTCCTCCTCGAAATTCTTCCAGGATCTTATTCTAATCAATTGCTTTTGATTGGTGATTCTCTATTCGAATCTTCTTCAGCATCTTACAGCATCAGCATCATTAGTAACTCCGACAGCATCTCCCCTCTCAGGCATTCTCTCAGGATCATGCACAAAACTAACTAAACTACCTCAATGATACCTTTTGGGATTCATGTACCACCCCCTAAAGTTGCAATATCGTAAAAATACGAATTCTAATTGGACAGGCAAGGGGCGTTTGGTCATCACACCATGATGGCATAGCACTTTTCTTTGTTCACAAACCCATCCCCTTATTAATATGCATTTTACTTTATTCCCACCCCGAGTTTATTCACATTTGAAACATTTTTATCAATAATGCTCATATGACATCAGCCACTGCACTTCTGACATCTGGGTTCCCAGGGTTTAGCGGTCGGTGGCCTTGGATGTGCTCCAATCATGAGATTATCCTTCCAGGGAAAGTAGCGGTCACAAATGCACAGAAGGCTTTCACTCAATCACTCGGGTTATGGCAAGAGGGCCCAAAATACGAACTAATAAAAGGTCAAAAGAGAAAATATTAATTCAAGAAATAAATGATTTCACTGTATACCTCCTATCTCTACTCTATTTCCCTTTATTCATTAGTACTTTCCCTGCATTAGCTCTTAGTAAATAAAACGTTTTCTAAATAGCAAAGCAGGTGCCATGCATGTGGGTCTTGAAGATGCCATGTTAGTGCATTCTGCTCGTGCGCGAGAAATTCCTTGCAAAGCTGTTAAACATCACATTACTTAGATGTAATTGACGCATGCGCAGTAACGTTTTCCCTGTTAGAGCCATACTTTTTAGTCCGCTATCCGTATTAATGGCTAGAAAACAAATAGGCAAGCTTCTCTGTCTTATTTATGTAAATGTAATGTGCAAGGATTAATCACAAAACACAACTAATAATTCATGTTAATAAGTTAAAACGAGTGAATTGAGTCCGAGCAAGTCTCCTATAAACGAGTCCTTGCTCCATCACCAACATGCACAAAGACTCAAACCACACCCTCACTCCTATAGTGAAATGCGTTTTAGCACAGGGTACAAGTGTATAGAGAGAAGAGCATATTCAGAGGTCCCCACTGCTGCTGTTTTATGAACACCACATAGGAAGCACTGCGAGGTATTGTAACAAAATACCATAATCAAAATATCGTGTGACATAAATATTGTGTCCTAAATATCCTTTACAATAATATCACTCCTTTCATGTTAGTAAAACATCTACACCCAATTACTACACAATGTCTATGTCAGATTATATTTTCACTAACAATATCATAACTTAAAACCCACTAAGAATTGAGTGACTCTGCTATTGTAGAATTTTGGAAAGCGCACCATACCGTTCTATGATAGTGAATGAAGGGTGGTTGGGGTGGCCCGATGCCATCCAACCAATATTTGAAGCCCTTGACCTTCAACCACAGGATGCCATGGACTTTAGAATGGCACTGGGCTTCCATTACTGCTCTTTGACAACACGGTCCTCCTGATGCTGTCTGAGATTGTTCCTGTTGCCTTTTTGAGCACTTCCAAAGTATTTCCAAAGAGAAAAAGTTGAAAGTAAATATTATGAAATCTAGGGTGATGCCCTAATGGGGGACATGCTTCAGAAATCCCCGCTACCCGAAAAAATGCAGGCAGAGGCGTAGCTAGCGCTTGTGGCGCCCAGGGCTATCCCTCAGATTGCCGCCCCCCTGGGGTGCTGGGGAAAAAGGACGGCGAGCACTTGAAAGAGGTCCGAGAGACACGTAGTATCGCCGCTAATAGTTACCTCGATCATGCAAGTTATATGCACATACATGACTTTTGACTTTGTTAGGCCCCTTTATGTAAGTGCATGAACTGTAAGTATCTCAGATGTGTTGGTCGATCCCAGTATTTACACACAATTTAAATAGCGCTATTTTACTTTTTTTTATAACGCCACACATCCCAATGCAGGGTGTCAGAGCGATTTACATAACATACAGATTGAAAATAAATCATGCAAGCGTGTAAATCAGTGTACAAGATGTGTTGCATGAGTCAGTGAGGGTTAAAAGTTGTAGCAGTAACATATCTTACAAGCTCACTGTGCTATATTAAAAGGCTTACTATTTATGAACTGCAAGTAACAAAAGGATCTGTGTTCAAAACAGTAACCTTACCTAGCTACATTAAAAAAAATCTGTCATCTGCATATTACATGACGTGCTTTGCAGGCACATTAACCTTCTATACTACTTTTAGTCAGATCTGGGACTACACACAACAGAAATTTCTCCAAGAAATACTTTAACCTCCAGAGTTATCTCATCATTTATTATTCCGATAGTTACTGGGCACCTCTGCAGCAGATGCCTTAACCCTATAAAAATATTAGAAAATGCAGACTTTGTAACCAATTAAGATTAAAAGATCTACTAACATGCTTCTCCTTGTTGCCAATTTCTTTGTGGCAGGGTTTTAAAACAAATGTAAAATTAGTTGAGACCCAGATTTTGCATTGGGATTGCGCCACTTTTTTAGCACAACCCCAAAGCAACATCTTATTTGTTAAATCTCATAATGGGCTTAAATGCACTCATGATATACCTAATAAAAACAAATCTGTGTGATCATAATAGCTGACTGGCGGGCATTATAGTACCAAAGAAGCACACAAGGGGCCATGAGAGCCTGCTACAGAAAGGCAACAAATCAAGAAGATGTCAGAAGTTTAGAGACCTGGCACAGGCGGTCTGTTTTTGCAGTCCGGAAAAAAGTGCCAGGGCCGATAGAGACTCATTTCGAGACAGCAAGCACATCGATGTGCGCTGCTCACACTGCTCACTTCTCACTAGTGGAGAAGTTACGGCATGACGTCATGCCAGATGAGCATTGTGGAGGAAGGGAAATCCTTTAAATAGTAATTTTCTCTCTGGATTTCCCTTCTCTTTTTGAAACCCAAGAGCAGAAACATTGTGGTATTGTCACCAGGGCTTTAAGTGGAAGCTTTTTCAATATTATATGTAACAAGCCATAGTTGCAGCTTATTTATCATATGTGACTAATAACCATTGACAAAGCCAATAGTCCTGACTTGTTGTAGGCAGGCCCGGCTCTATGATTTTTTCTTTGGGTAGGCCATAAAGAAGCATGGGTGGGCCATGAAGACGAATGGGTTCCAGGAAGTATTTCAGAGATTCGATATTTTAGGTGCTGGCATCTGTCCTCTTTTGACATTTTGAAGACAATAACTACCACCCAAAAAGCTACTGACTTTGCTTTCTCTGTTGCCCTTCTAGGTTTGGGAAAGGGGAAGGACTTTGCTTGTCAGAACTTTAAAATGTAGATGCGGAAAATTCAGGCTGAAGCATGGGTCAAATTATGCAGCAGTGTTGACTAAATTGTGCAACAAGAAAAAGCAAACTATGCAGCATAATGCGGCACATTATGTGATAGTATTAGTTCATTATTTTGATATTTTTACGCTTGCTTACACTAGACATAGATTGCACTTCATTGGTACTAGTTTAACACCTGAATATAGCAATAAGCAATCAGAAGGTGACCAGTCAACCCTAGGAAAGAACCTTCCACTCAGCGCCACTACATGTCAATGCAATTTTATAACTTTTGAACCATTTGAGCTAAAAACAAACTCTTTAAAAATCTGCAGATTATGCAGAAGATAATGGATTATGTGGCAAATGCGGCAAATCCATAGCTATGAGAAAAATACCACGCCTGCACAATCACATATTTCCAGTGGCCCTGCCCAAAGGTCCCTGCTCAAGAAATCATTCTATCACTTGTAACAATCGATTTACAAATTATTGTGGTGTGAATTAATGATGAGTAGAATGTTTTTTCATTTAGCCAATGGAAAGATAAAACATATTTTAGTTTTACTTTTTCCATTAATTTATTTTTTATGTAATACTGCAAGTTAGTAATGGCCTCAGAGTAGGAAGAAATTTAAAAAAAACACCTGAGTAAATCTATATGCTAATTATAAACACATTTTCATGAACTTTTTGGGGAAAAGGAAATCCTTTGCAAAGCGTTTCTGTCATATCATTTTTTGCAACTCCTAGGTAGCTTGTGATGGGAGCCTGCAGCCTCTTTAGTGTGAGTGAGTGAAAGTGTTCAGGATGTCTGTGCGATTCATTTGCACATCATAGCAGCTACTATCCCTGCTGATTTCACACCTGTCCCCAGGCCTGAAACTAGAGCATGTCAATGGTTATTAATTATGTGGTTTAAAGTTTTTATTTGGATTTTTACATCATAAAAGACAATTGAAAGCAATAGAAATTAGACATACATAAGATAGTTAATTTAAAACCATCACAATTACAATTTCATAAATTTCAAAAAACATTTCAACGTTAAAAATAGAATTAAACAGTATGATAAAGACCTAATACATGAAAAAACCCGTTGAGAAGTTAAAAAAATGAGAGCAAGATCAAGGTGCCTGCAGGTATCTTGCTCTAATCACCCATGCCCACCCCAGGAATTTGGCTATGCCCACAACTACCACCTCAGAGGTATTGGTACGAAGCACCCATATAGCCTGTGGTAAATATTTAAATTACCTAGACTTAATTTATGCGGTAAAATTCAAGAAGAATAACTCAGTAAAAATAAGAGGCAGAATCCGTGGTATTTGAGGTTCTAAAAGGCTTTATTCCTTACAAAGGAATTATGGTTATGGTTCGAACCAGGCAATCGAATTCCATCACCACGAAGGTTCAGGAAGGGATAGGCAATACATTATTGACAAGTAATCATATATATATGAAATGCATTACATTAAGACAGATGCAGGAGGCGTAACAGCTGATAAGAAAGATAAGAATACACATACGTAATGAAAAAGGCGTTACAATAGGCGTGCATAAAGGCGTATACTAGAAACGTCATTTAAAATGATGTCACAGGTGGGTGGATCCATAAAAGAATCCTGCAATGTCAGCAGAAATACATGGCAGAGATGCGCGCGCAGCCGCATGACGTGTGATTGACGTGTAACTAGAGGGTGAAGGGAACTTGACATTTAGCCCTACGTGAGGAGACAGAAGTCTGGGGGGTCAGATCAACCTAATCCCAAATCATATCTAATATCTTGTGTTTAAGGAACTGTATTATCTAAAAGGAAATGTCTCTCGGACAGAATCTATTCTATACTGACTGTTAGTGCGTGTACAAGCGTCTATGTGTCTGCATGAGAAGCGAGGGGGCATGGGCCTACCATGGAAACGGAGGCTATGAATTACTTGCACGGAGACAGTAAGGCCGGGCCCTTTGCTCTGTAGCTGGAAGGATGTTTACCTAAAACTATTGGACAGGAATGTATTGGATGAGGAGCGGAGCAGATAACTTGAAGGTGAAATACAGTTTTTGGCAGGCAACAGGCCGAGTCAGGCACCGTTAGCCGCACAGGGAGTAGGACAAAGTTCATGGATACAGATGCAGACTCAGGCTGGAGCTTTCAGAAGCAGAAGGCAGAAAAAGACTTGATGACAGAATTCAGGGCCTACTCGCCTGAACTGTAAAACGTGAAAAGTGTACCATATAAAGTCGGTGGCCAATCATACTTAGGAACGGAATATCCGACCCATTCATGGCGGAACTGAAAGAGGACATGTTAACTTTGGACGCACATGTATTTGCGTCTTCATAGCTGGAACTGGAGGGAACATACATGTACTTGCAGCATGTACATGGAGCCGTTGGGGTCTAAGATAGGGGACATAATTGATCATAAAAATTCATATTTCCTCATTCCCTCCTTGTCCCCTACGGACCCTTCATGAAATATCGATCTTTATTAATCCATCAATCTGTTCATATAACATCATCTGTTCTTCTTTCTTCTTACGAGGTCTTGAATGAAAACTGGAATGTGGAATACACGATGTGGCACACAGACCACAAATCGCTGGCCCACATTGTAGACATAAGCAACAACTGAATATTATGAGAAGGCCAATACCTAGGAAGGATAGGATCCTCCATCCCCAGGCTGACAACACGCTCCAGAACCAACCGGACCAAGTCCAGGTGCCTGGACTCTGGTGTATCTGGCTTACAATCTTATGAAGGCGAGTTATGGCTTTATATACTGAAGGCGCGTTTTCTGGGATGAAAACACAGCAACTTGATCCGATGACCCTACAAGCTCCGCCCCTATCGGCCAGGATGACGTCAAGGACAAGACGATTCAGAAGAACAACAATCCGCATCGCAGACTGCTCCTCTGTTAAGTTGCCTAGGGCAGAAGTAGTTTCATTCACTACTGCTTCAAGTGTTCTAGTTAATCTACGTATCAGTTTACTATTAGTGACAGTGCCTATATAGGGAAAGAAACCTTTATTGAAATCTGTATATTGCTCCCATGCCGTTTCAGTGTAGTCGACAATCGGGAGATCTCTCTGCTGTCTATTGTGTACTAAATGGGTATTCCTATGGTAATCAGGAGGGGCTAGGAAAACAGGTGGCAGAAGGAATGCAATGTAACAGGTACCATCCCAATCTAGAGGTAAACATATATATGCGTTCTGACCACATATGAAGTAGGAATGACGAGAAGCTCTAAATGTAGACTTGCCTTGATCACTGAATTCGATCACAGTTGTACATTTACTATGACCCATGTGTACTGAACCATTCTTTCTTACACATAATTCACCTTTAACTGGAAATACTGACATAGCGGGCAAGACTGGTGTAGCTTCAGATTCAACATTCAGAATCATGAGGTTAAGTGTAAAGTTACCTAATCCATATACTTCATTTTCTAGATCAGTTCCTGTTCTTTTGGGAAGTCCCTCCTTGTTAGGGTAGCAGACTTTAAGTAAAACTAGGTTTAGGTTTCCCCATACCCAGTTGTCCTGGTAAACTACGGCATTGGAATCTAAAGTATTAATCAAACTAAACCATGCTCCACAGGAGCCATTGTGTGTGAATGGATACGGAAAGAGGGGCAGAACTCCCTTGTATTTCTGATAGGGAGGGAGTCGGCCACATATCCAACAATTTGTAGCATTGCTGGTCTGATGGGAGTGATGTAACATACTAATGAATGTGTTGTTGCGCAGTGCAAATCTGTAGGACAACTCATGCGGAGGTAATTCGCTAAAAGAGTGTTCGGAAGTAGCATTGAAAGCACGCTTGAAAACAGGATAATATATGTGCAACAGTATACTTGCAGCAATAATCAGAAGACTTAGAAAAAACATAATCAATAATGTTACTACGCAGTGACTACGAAGTGATTTACAGTATGCATCTTTCTTGAGCTGTTTCTGTCTATTTCTCTCTCTAATTCGGTCTAGAGGATACATGTCAGAGACTAATTTAACCGATTCACCTTGGAGAGGACTTAAACAATCAAATTGTCTGACTTGCTAGACCTTAGTTTCAGTTTATAATTTTCTTGTTCGGTTTTCTCAACCAGGGGGAGTTTTGAGTCAGTCTGTGAGGGAATGCAGGGCTGAGAGTTCAATGTAGAAAGTGGTCCATGAAATTTCTTGATATGGCTCGAGTGTAGCCAACCCTTGCGACCCTCAATTTTCACTGCTGTCCTTGTCGTGAGAAGAACGAGTTTTGGCGTCTGCCAACGAGGCTCCAGCGGGCTCCTCCTGTCGAAATTTCTTATGAAGACATGGTCTCCAGGAACCACTTCATGGGGCTTCACCTCAGTGTTGTCGGGAAAGGCTGCAGCTACCTGTGAACGGCAAGATTGTAGTGCAGACATCAAGGAAGCCAGGTAATCTGTCAGCATATTACAATCAACATCAGTTATTTTTCGAGGTATAGGCGTCCCCCACATATTTGGTGGCCTACCGAAGACCACCTCGTACGGGGATAGCCCTGTTCGAGAGTGTGCTACCATTCTCATATAAAAGAGTGCAACTGGTAAGGCTACTATCCAGTCGACACCTTTCTCTCTGCAGATTTTGGAAAGTCTAATTTTCAGAGTCTGATTATGGCGTTCCACGAGACCTGCTGCCTCGGGATGTCGGACACAGTGGAATTTCCATTGATAGCCTAACAAGAGTGAAATGTGTTTCATTAGCTCGGATGAGAATGGCTGGCCGTTATCTGAGTATACGATACGGGGCAAACCATACCGTGGGAAGAATTCTCGAACTAACTGTTTGGCAGTAGTCGGGGCAGTGTAATCTGAGACGGGATAAGCCTCTGTCCAACGGGAAAGAGCACATACAACTACGAGAACATATTTGAATCCTCGACATCGTTCCATCTGGATATAATCCATCTGGAGTGCTTCAAAAGGATGATCGGGAGGTTGGAATCCACCTTGCTCTACAGGAATGCTTTTACCGGGATTGAACTGACAACATATCATGCAGGTACGTACTTTCTGTTTGGCTGCTGCTCGCAAGTGTTTGTTGAACCAAATGTGTTGAATACTATCTAGCATAGCTTTCTCTCCTAGGTGTGCTGGGCTATGTATTGTGTTAATGATAACTGGAACCATGGAGTCGGGGAGAAACCATATAGATTTTCCCTTCGTCATCCATCCCTGATCTGTTTGGATCCCTCCTAGTTCAGTCCATTTCTTAATTTCTTCTGGTGTAGCATGTGTCTGTATGTCAATTACATCAAGGGCGGGATCCTTAACTGTCATGCAGTGTGTGGATGTCTGTACTATTGCCTTTGTCATGTCAGTTGTGTGAGTCTGATTCTGAGCAGTCTGTTTAGCTGTTCGGTCTGCTAGGTCGTTACCCTGAGAAATAATGTCAGTCACTTTTGTATGGGCCTTGCACTTCATAATCGATATTGCAGTAGGTAGATGAATTGCGTCTAATAGAGCTTGAATGAGGGGACCGTGTTGAATGTTGGCACCATGAGAAGTTAAATAACCTCTTTCTCGCCAAAGCACTCCGAAGTCATGGACAACTCCGAATGCATAACGTGAATCTGTGTATATGTTAACTTTCTTATTTTTGGCTTGAATACAGGCTTGTGTCAGAGCGATTAGCTCTGCTGCTTGAGCTGACAGAGTATCAATACAATTTGTTTCAATTACTTCAGTGTCTGTTGTGACTGCATAAGCGGCCACTAACTCTCCTGTACTTGTTCTCATGCATGAACCATCTACATACAATGTCAGGTCTGGATCTGATAATGGAATATCTGTCAAGTCTTGTCTGGGTTTCGTCGTAATAGTAATGACTTCAATACAATCATGTGCCAATGGGTCTGTTCCACTTAATGGCAAAAGTGTGGCAGGATTTAATGTACTACAACGTCTGATTTCTATGTGTGGCTGAAACAATGTTAGCTCGTAACCCGTCAATCTTGCTATAGTCAAGTGTTGTGTTTGTGTCCGGTTCAAGAGAACCTCTACTGCGTGTGGTACTTGTACTGTCAATTGATGTCCTAATACTATGGCATCGCTTTGTCTGATCGCTAAAGCTGTTGCTGCGACTGATTTCAGGCACGCAGGAAGAGCCTGAGCTACGGGATCTAACGTGCTAGAAAAGTAAGCACATGGTTTGTGTGATCCTGCTTGTTCCTGAGTGAGTACTGATAAGGCAGTACCTTCACGTTCTGTAACAAAAAGTGTAAAAGGCTTACTGTAACATGGTGTTGCTAAAACAGGTGCTTGACATAAGGCTTTCTTTAAGCTTTCAAAAGCTTGTGTATGTTCTTGAGTCCAAGGGAGGACAGTCGATGTCGCTGCCTCCTGTGTTGTCAACTGAATGAGTGGTTTTGCTAGAAATGCATATTGGGGAATCCACTGCCTGCAGTACGAAGTGAGGCCTATGAAGGCCCGTACCTCCTTTTGTGTCTTGGGTGGTGGCATGTTAACAATTAACTGGATGCGGTCAGGTGTAAGCTGTCTTCCCCCCTTGGACAGCAAGTGCCCAAGGTACACAACTTGCTGGACACAGAATTGCAGCTTTGAAGGGGACACCTTGTGCCCCTTATCGGCTAGGAAATGTAAAACCGTCAGTGATGCCTTTTCACATTCAGGTTCGCTTCGGGCGGTGATCAACAGATCATCGACATACTGAAGCAGGGCAGTGTTAACTGGCATGTGAATACTGCCAAGTTGTCTTTTCAGTGCTTGGCTATAGATGCTGGGGCTTTCTGTGAATCCTTGAGGTGCGCGTGCGAATTTAAAACTTCGTCCATTTAAACAAAATCCGAACAAATATTGGCTTTCCGGATCTATTGGGACGCTAAAGAAGGCGTTCTTGAGGTCAATTACAGTGAAGAACGTTGCTTCGGAATCAATAGCTGTTAGTAATGAAGAGATATCTGGGACCACGGGGTATTGTGGTACAATGCATTTATTCAATTCGCGCAGATCAATAACTAATCGATATACTGGTGGTGCTTTTGGATCAGTTCGTTTAAGAATCGGAATGATCGGAGAATTACATACATTGGAGTCGGTTTCCACAACCACTCCTTGTGCAATGAGCTCGTCAATGATTTGCAGCAAAGCCACTACAGCATCTGGAGGTAACTTGTATTGTCGCATTCGTGGTAGTACCACTCCTGCTTTGAGTGTGACTCGATATGGTGTAATGTGCATGCAACCAACGTCGGTGGGGCCTTGTGCCCATAAATGTGCAGGTAGATTCTGTAACCGGTGATCCATGTCTCTCGACATGTAGTGACCTTTAAAGTCACGCAAAAATAGTCGTACTCCTTCCGGAGAACAACATATTACAGCTCCTAGAGCTTTCAGCGTCTTTATACCTAACAAGTTTTCTGGGCATGATTTTGTAAGCAATAAATCTGTAGTTCGTGTCAATGGACCAACCGTAAGTGGAAGAGGTTGCGATACTTCGTTAATAATGGGCTTTCCTGAAAAACCAAGGGAAATATTCTGTGAGCCTGAGAGGGGTGCCCCTGGGACTTCGTCATGACTTATAGTAGTTCTGCTTGCCCCTGTATCAAGTAAAAACTTTCTGTCTTTCCCTAATATTTAACTATGTACATAAGGACCTTCCTGATCTACAGGAACCTCAATAAGGGGTAAGCCAACTTCCTTCTCTAGGCTACTTCATGTGTATCGCTGATAATCGGGATAATCACTTTGTGCATACTGGTACATCTGTTGTGTCGTGTTTTGTGTTGCAGCAATAGGCTGTGGCTGTGATACTGCTACTGTCTGTTGTGGAACTGGCATAGGCTGTACATGCTGAGGTACTTGCTGTTGGATCTGATCCTGTCTAGGTGCACGTGGTCTCTCCTTTGTTTTACCTGTAGAGATATTGTGTTTCAGAACCGTACAATCGTTTATATAATGACCTGGCTGTTTACAATAGTTGCATGTCCCTTTTACAGGAACCGCTGAATTACTGGACTGTGTCGCACCCTTTTTATGACTGTCATCTGGAACTGTCTGAGCAACAAGCATTTTCATTTTCGTGTCTTTCATACGTCTTTGTTCATGTTCTTGTTCTTCTCTAATTCTATTCTGGTGATACTGTAACATTTGTAACATCTGTGAAGGGGTATTACCCTACCAGGTGCTCTCGACTTTCAATACTCTGTTCTTAACTTGGGGCAGGGAATTTTTGACTAGCTTTGTTACAAACAGATGTGGATACGACTCGCTATTTGCTTTTAGACCACTATTAATACCAAAACATTTTTCAAATCGGGAATAAAAATCACTAGTGTCTTCATCGGGTTTTTGTTTACAGGCTGAAATTGCACCCCAGTCTTCTTTTTTCGTAGTTAATAAAC
This sequence comes from Triturus cristatus, assembly GCF_964204655.1. Classification (NCBI taxonomy): domain Eukaryota; kingdom Metazoa; phylum Chordata; class Amphibia; order Caudata; family Salamandridae; genus Triturus; species Triturus cristatus. The sequence goes on from NC_140595.1 coordinate 640,716,945, forward strand.
GTGGCAATACTTGCACTAATAATCCTGGTAATGCTGTAATTTTTCCCCCAAGCCCTTTGCCTGCAGTTCGGGCCTTTTCTTCGTTTTCTAATGCTGTCCAATCAATCTTTTGGTCTCCCACCTCCCATTCCTTTTCTTTGAGTTTCTCGTAAATACCGGCAGGCAATAATACTTTTAATATTTTCATAATGTCAGGGTAGGTATAGTCACCCATGAGTAACATGTCTTTTATTTCACGGTGGAAACCTGCTGGATCTTTGTCATGGCTTGGTACTAATTTTTTCATTTCCAATAATTCTATTTTAGTTATGGGCGTGTACACAAACACGCGTGAAAAAGAATCGTCTGTATTTTTAATTGGGTGCACTTCACGTAAGGGATTCTGTCTGTCTATGTAATACGTTTTTCTTTCCAGGGTGGGAACTGAAACATGTTCTGGGCATACGAAGACAATGTACTGGTGCCGATATTCTAGAATTTCTTTAATTAAATCAGTACCCGAACCTCTCCATTTATTCGTGAGTAATTCTATCAGGATATCAGGTAGGGGACCAGGATCGGAGTGTTGGCTTTTATACAATATAAGGAGGTGTTGTATCATGTATATACCAGCTAAACGCTGTTCGTCTGGGGTAAGATTCAGAAACGTGTGTGCTAGCGCATCATCACTGTAGTTTTCAGAACTGTCAGCCCATTGTACTGCCGACCTGGCTAATTCTTGTTCATCCATAGAATTGAGCACATGGTACCCCCTTCGTTCTCGGAGTAATTTATCAGTAGCCTGGAATAAGTGTTCAGGGGACCTTATATTTACCATAGTGGCTTGAAAATTTCTGTTACATTCTGGACGTATCGGACGTATTGGATCATTAAAGTATTTGGTATTGTTAAACGATCTTCCTTTACCTACATAAGCTATCGTTCCTCTAGTTGGTGACTCTAATTGTCCTGCGGTCATTTCTGATTCTTCCTCCTCCTCTCCCTCTGATTCAGTTTTGTCTGCCTCTACTCTGGTTTCATGTATTCGTTCTACTTCTTTTCGGATCTTTCGGCACATAACTTCTATACTCTTCTGTTTATCATGTCTACAGTCTGCTATATTCTGACCCCATTTGGTAATTACCTGCATTTCATCCGGATCTACCTCAGGCCTGTCTCTGTTTCTGATCAAACAGTTTATGAAGAAGCGTAACAAGAGTTTCTGTATATCCACTTTCTGGTATTTCAGGGCCTCGTCAATACTTTCAGGGCCTTGCCCTGTTTGGACAAAGCGATATATATTATCTAGATGAGCAACCATTCCTGGTAGTGTCATTAAATAGAGCGAAGCTCGTCGTATACGTAGTGATGATAGCAACATTCCATCCCTTTTACCGGGCATTGGATCATATCTACAATCTATAAGAGGTTCCTTAAGTATATCGGAATTTGCTGTTTGGGGTGTACGTTGGTATGCTAAATCTCTAAAAGTCAATTTATGTCCTGGCGGTGGCGTGGAAAAACCTCCTGTCGCACCTCCTGTCGCACCTCCTGAGGTGCCAGGCGCAAAAGGATTTGTTGAATGTAAGGTAGAGAGTGTAGGTGCCGGAAGGGCTGTAGAAACCGGCGGAACGATTGGAATGTGAGGAGGTGTTTGTTGCTGTGATGGTGGGGGCAGATGATCTTGGTGTTGGGCACCATCGACCGGTGGTGTGTGTGGCGGCGGAGCATTAACATATTCGGGAGCTACATCGTCTAAATAGGAGGAAAGGAAAATATCTTTTGCGGTCTTGGGTTGTATTTTAATCGGAAGTAATGGAGGTGGCAGATCTTTCGGTACCTCCTGGGTGGCCTTAGGTAAACCCTCGGCCAGAAGAGGATACATACCATTCATAAGAGTGTTTCGTTGCCTGTCTACTTGTTCTGTTTTTACTCGGATACCTTCCTCAATTAATAGGTCTTCTCGGGCTTTGTCTGAATTCTCTCTACTTTTCTCTTCTTTTCTGAACGCTTTCTCTGCGCGTCTATGCGATTCTTTACACCATAATTCAATGGCATCTTTCTGTGACTGTCTGGCTTTCTTTTTCCATAATTCTTCTTCTACTCTCATGATGCAATCTGCATCCCATGTCCCAGCTGCGGGCCATCTCTGACTTTCTGCTAAATCCTTGGTGTAGTCCACCCATAGATCAAGATATAATACGGCATCTAGGCCATGCTTATGGTACATAAAGTACCCTGGAGTGTCCCTTGGTGGAATGGGAACAGCTTCTTCGAGTATCCCTTTTCTAGTTTTTATCTGTCTTAATTTTGAAAAGAACGGCATCTTAAAACCTTACTACTTAATTCTTACTCGAACTTAGACACTTGGACTTGAATACAATTAGTACGATACAACACAATAATGAGAAGTTGCACAATCATTCATACCACGACATTTTTAAAACATATTATAACATTTAACATTTAAAACGAACAACGATAATTAGAATAAAACTAGTTACGGACATAATTCTAGATATACTGGATATACTGCTAAACAGTACAGATACACTGCTAAAACAGTGCAGACCGGATCTGTGTACCCAAACCCGTCTTGACCGGCACAAACTAATGTGCACGTCTAAATGCGTCCCCAGCAACGGTACTCACCGGGAAGCACGGAACGGAAGGCCTCGGAACTGAACTGGACTGGATCGGACTGGATTCGACTCGACACGGAACTTCGGAACTTCGGAACCTGGTGGGCCTCTGTATACCTCGGATCTTGCTCTCTCAGCTAGGCTCTGGTCGGGATTCTTCGCACTTCTCACCGCCTCGTCTGGGTGTTGATCGCAGCCTCAGTCACCCCCGCTTGGTCGGAGGGAGATACAGGAAATCCTGCGGGTACGCGTAGTTGTCCGTCCGGCTGTGGCAGGAGACCGGGCCTGCAACGCACCTCCGGCGCGTGAGATGGGGAAGGTGTCCCTATTCGGGCGCCAATTATGTGGTAAATATTTAAATTACCTAGACTTAATTTATGCGGTAAAATTCAAGAAGAATAACTCAGTAAAAATAAGAGGCAGAATCCGTGGTATTTGAGGTTCTAAAAGGCTTTATTCCTTACAAAGGAATTATGGTTATGGTTCGAACCAGGCAATCGAATTCCATCACCACGAAGGTTCAGGAAGGGATAGGCAACACATTATTGACAAGTAATCATATATATATGAAATGCATTACAGTAAGACAGATGCAGGAGGCGTAACAGCTGATAAGAAAGATAAGAATACACATACGTAATGAAAAAGGCGTTACAATAGGCGTGCATAAAGGCGTATACTAGAAACGTCATTTAAAATGATGTCACAGGTGGGTGGATCCATAAAAGAATCCTGCAATGTCAGCAGAAATACATGGCAGAGATGCGCGCGCAGCCGCATGACGTGTGATTGACGTGTAACTAGAGGGTGAAGGGAACTTGACATTTAGCCCTACGTGAGGAGACAGAAGTCTGGGGGGTCAGATCAACCTAATCCCAAATCATATCTAATATCTTGTGTTTAAGGAACTGTATTATCTAAAAGGAAAGGTCTCTCGGACAAAATCTATTCTATACTGACTGTTAGTGCGTGTACAAGCGTCTATGTGTCTGCATGAGAAGCGAGGGGGCATGGGCCTACCATGGAAACGGAGGCTATGAATTACTTGCACGGAGACAGTAAGGCCGGGCCCTTTGCTCTGTAGCTGGAAGGATGTTTACCTAAAACTATTGGACAGGAATGTATTGGATGAGGAGCGGAGCAGATAACTTGAAGGTGAAATACAGTTTTTGGCAGGCAACAGGCCGAGTCAGGCACCGTTAGCCGCACAGGGAGTAGGACAAAGTTCATGGATACAGATGCAGACTCAGGCTGGAGCTTTCAGAAGCAGAAGGCAGAAAAAGACTTGATGACAGAATTCAGGGCCTACTCGCCTGAACTGTAAAACGTGAAAAGTGTACCATATAAAGTCGGTGGCCAATCATACTTAGGAACGGAATATCCGACCCATTCATGGCGGATCTGAAAGAGGACATGTTAACGTTGGACGCACATGTATTTGCGTCTTCATAGCTGGAACTGGAGGGAACATACATGTACTTGTAGCATGTACATGGAGCCGTTGGGGTCTAAGATAGGGGACATAATTGATCATAAAAATTCATATTTCCTCAAGCCTCAGCACTCCCTCTGACTTTAAGATGGTGGCAAATGGGCCTAATCCATTTGCTTCTTGGAGCATAATAAGCTGGACATGCAAATAGGAGATGCCCAACACTCTCCTTGTGACCAATGCACCAGGGGCAGAAATCACTCGCTCGGTTAGACCAGTTCTTGGTGAAGGATCTTAAGGGCAGAGACCCTACTCGGAACTGGTGGTAGAGCTTTTTGTCAAGTGTCTTAGTTATAACGTCCCAGTAATTCTCCAGGAAAGGGTCCAATTTATGGGACAAGAACCTTCCTGTTAAGCTAGTAGAATCTGAGGCGATAACTAATGCTTGGCGAACAAAAGCCCAGTAAAGTGCTTTAAATTCCTGTTTTGAAGGAAAGGTGGTTGAACCCGGGGAAACCCACAGCTGATTAAGACCCATGTCATCCAAGATCAATTTCACTTCACGAAGCCAGGGTATACTACTAGACCCCCAAATAGATCTTACTTCCTCAAGTTCCCTAGCAAAGAGGCTTTAGTCTGGGGAAGTCCAGATACGTCTCCACAGGGCTACTAGCCTGTATCGAGCCATTTCGTTAATTGGGTTGCAGCCCATATCCAGACATAGTGGTTTGATTGGAGCTGATTGGGGGAGTCCTACCAGTTTCCGCAAGAATTTATTTTGAACTTTCACCAGGGTTGGTAGGTCCATATGCCCCCAGAGGTCTGCCCCGTACAATATCGCGGAGCTTACCTTGGTAGCATAGATCTTAAGTGCGGGTTTGACACATTTAGTTAAGGACCTTTTTTGCTCCTGCAGAAGACAACCAGTAAGGCGAGCAAATTTTAGGTGTAATGTGTCAACCTGTGGTTTCCAGCGGAGACGGTAGTCCAAGGTTACTCCTAAATAGGTCATAACCTCAACTTGTTCCAAACCGACTCCATTCATGCTCACTGAGCTCCTAATGGGGCGACTTTTAGTTAGAACCATAAATTTAGTTTTGCTCACATTGATTTTTAAATCGTTGACATTACAAAACTCCTCAAATCGGGTCAATGCGATTTGCAGACCACTATGAGTCTTTGAGAGAAGTAAGGTGTCATCGGCAAAAATGAGCATAGGGAACTTGGTCCCACCCAAAGAGGGTGCATCAGTGGGGGTCTTAGCAAAGAACTTGACCACCTGGTCAATGAACAACAAAAAGAGTGTAGGTGCCAGAACGCAACCCTGACGGACGCCACGTGTTACGGGGAAGCAATCCGTCACCTGCCCTTGGCCTCCCCACCTCACCCTAGCAAAATTTCCCTCATGTAATCTTACAATCATGTCCAATAATTCTAACGGCAGTCCCAAATTTTTAAGAACGGTCCAGAGTTTAGCCCTTGGCACAAGATCGAAGGCCGAGTTCAGATCTATAAAGGCTGCGTAGATGGACCCGCCGCCCAACAGCACCACCTTCCAGTAGATCAGACAAAATCTGAAGACCTGGTCAATGGTGCTGGTACCTGATCTGAAACCGGCCTGTAGGGGGGACAGGATACCCTCCAACTCCATCCACCCCTGAACTCTGGCAAGGACCATCCTTGCGATGACCTTTTGAAGTGAATCAATTAAACTTATGGGACGGTAGTTTCCCGGGACTGAACGGTCCCCTTTTTTAAAAATGGGGAGAATCTCCGCCCCCTTCCAGGACACGGGGATCCGGGCCCCCTTGGCAATAGCATTCGCTACCGAAGTTATATAAGGAACCCAGAGTTGGGGATTGATTTTGAATAAATCAGCCGGGATGGAGTCCATCCCGGGCGCCTTCCCCCTTTGGACCAGGCGGAGCGCAGACTCAGTTTCCAGTGGCGTGAAGTTTAACTCTTGGTTAGGTGTAAGGGTAATTTCCTGCTTGGTTAGTTCAATGTCGATTTCTAAATCAGGATCCATAAACTGGCCAGAATAGAAATCAACCCATGCTTCTGCAGACACATGATTAACTGGAGTTTGGGAATCGAGGTTTCTGCCCCACTTAACGATTTCCCAGAACTTGATCTGGTTGCCAGAAGTACAGGCGTCCAATAGGTCAGACCAATGTAGGTCATCCTACTCCTTTTTCGCTTCCCACTGAATTTTTTTGTACATTGAACGTGCCTCTTTTATATCGCTGGAAATCCTAGATTTCACTGCTTTGACTAAACGACTATGTGCCTCCCTGCAGTTTTTATTGTACCATTTCTCACGGGATCCATATGCCTTTACTTTGCCTTGTGTGGGTGGAAGGGTTAAGAGGGCCTTAAGATTAGCAAAGCACCGTTCGTGAAGATCACAAATCTGATCACTAACATCCATGGTGGGGGCATGAATCGAAATGTCGCTCAAAGTCGACGAGACTACCTTCATTATGCTATCTAAAAGGGTCGGATCCTCCACCACCCTGGACCATCTGAGCCTTCTTCTATCGTTTGTCAAGATAGCATCACCTGTTAGATGAACAGCAGTTATAGACCTGCCAAATCCACCTGGGAGTCTCATGCTTAATGACAAAGGGTTGTGGTCACTTTCAGGACGAGACACAACTTTCATTCATCCAAGAGTGACCAATATTCAATTTTTAACAAGATGTAATCTATTCTACTTTTCCTCACCCGATTGTCAAAAGTGGGTTTTCCATCCTTATCAGAGGCCGTACGACCATTGGTTGCCCTCAAACCCCAGTCCAGACACAACCCCATCCAGTGTAAAGCTGCCTCAGAGGCTCTTTTAATAATATTCAAAGACAGCATCGGGAAATTCCAGACAGTGTCCTCCTCAAACCCCAGGTCCTCCCCCGCATTATAAAGAGGCTCAAAGGTGCAGTTGGGTCCCCTGCTAGGACGAGTAACTTGTCTCTCCGTATCCCTTCAAGGTAAGAGTCTAACACATCTAGGATACTAGGACAGTGCCCTCCAGGTTGACCACGTGCATAGATGTTAATGACTACAATGTCCTGGCAGTTATCCTTACTTAATCTAATTCCCAAGAGGTCCGGGTTATCCAGAACAATTTCCATTGGTCGGTAGCCAATGGACTGTTTAACCCAGATCACTAACCCCCCGATGCTCGACCTTTATTGCCCCTTATTGCTGGTTTAAAAAAATTTAGGAACCCGGCCCTATGAATTGGATCAGGGGCCCAGCACTCCTGGAACAGTAGGATATCAAAAGTATCAAAAAATCCAGCCAGTCCTCTGAAGCCATACGCCCCTTCAACCCTGCTACATTCCATGATGCTAATTTGAGTGTCACGACCTGACTGGGTGTTGTTGTGCTATGCATGCTACAATGATCCACTCCCAAAGATGAGACTATATTAAATTGGGAACCCTCCACCATGTTGTCATCTTGATGATGATATGCAGAGTCCACCACCTTCTCCTTCTCCATGATGACACCCCCCTGGATAGATACCTCAGTACAGACTCTGTCAGCCCCACCCACTTGGTTACCCAGAACAATCCCGCTGCCAGCTACCGGGTGAAGTCAATCGGTACACTCCAGGCCAGAGAGGGGTTCATAGCGATTAGACAATAAAGGGTACTGCGGGATGTAAGGTGTTCTATCAGCAAGATATCTCCTAACAGGTCTTCCAGGGAAGGTATGACTAGAGGGGGAACTCGCAGAATCGTTTGGGATAAAAATATTCAAGGCCCAGGGTCTGCACATCACCCAACCTCCCAAACCTTGCTTCCCTACGCAGGAAATCTGCCACCCAGGGATCCTTAAAGGATATAATGATGCAGTCCCCCTCTAGGTCCTTGGTACAGTGGCCCACCCATTCAACTCTTCTCACAAACAATATTTCAGTCGAGGAGGAGGGGGGAAGAGGGCGGTTTTTATTTAGCCAGAATACAACTTTGTTTCTGAGGTCCCCATGTGATTCATTTAAACCCTCCCTAAGTGGGGCAACACCTGTTAGAACTATCGTGTATGGGGTGGCTTCTGAAGGTAGGTCTGTACAGGGGGGTGCCCGTTTATTTGCTTTCACAAGGGGAATAGGGGGGTTGATGGATCTGCTCCCCTTTACTCCATTACTTATTTTGGGCTGTGATGATGTACTCGGAACACCACTCGCATTATCTTGTACCCAAGTAGCCACAGGAGGTGTAGGGATGTTCGGCTGGCATTGTTGGTTAAATTGAAAAGAGGTCTTCTTGGCACCTGTAGAAAAGTGGCTGGTACAGGCGTACAATCATTATTCCCAGAACTCCGCCCTGCCACTGAGCCCTTGTTTTTGTTAGGATCAGGCTTAGTGGATACTGGTATAGCAGATGCTGAGGATGGAAGTTTACCTATGGTTACATTTCTCTGGCCTTTAGAATTACTCGAAGAACTAGGATTCCCCAGGGCATTTTGAGGGTTAACTATCTTTTTTAAAAAGCCAGTATTGGTGTTTACAAGAGTCTCAAGTGCGTCCAATTTTAAGGTCATCAAACGTGGTCATTCAAGTACGGGAAGTAAAAGAGTTTTAAACACAGCTTCCATTTTGGCCAGCAGGCCATCAAGGCTATCATCACTACTATAACAGGTAGGACATGGGTCCGAGGACCCAAAGGGGATATGGGGAGGGCACAGGGGATCATTTAAAACCAAGACAGGGTGTGAGGTGGGGGTGACTTCGGGGATTATGATGGTAGGCTGAGCTGGAGCATTGGGTCTTTGGATCTTAGTAACACCCCCCCTCTGGTGGCCCTTGCATCTTTTCCTTTTGCGGGGTACATTTCTCAGAGAGTCCTCATACATGGATGAGTCTGACTGAGATTGAATGAATGAATACTTTCTTATATAGCGCATGGCTACCCATGGGCATCCCAGCGCTGTAAGACCTAGAGGATGAAAATAGACCTACTTAAACAAGAAAGTCTTTAGTTGCTTCCTGAAGATGGTAATGTTTGATTCATGCCTGATGTTATCGGGGAGCTTATTCCAGAGGTTAGCCGCTTGTACAGAGAGAAGCCGGCGGCCCATCCGGGCGAGCCTCACCCTGGGCACCACGAGAAGATTACGGTGATTGGATCTGAGGGATCTTATTGATTTATGGCGCTGAAACCAAGGGTTCAGAATAGAGGGGCCCATATTATGAATGGACTTATGATCCAAACACAGAGCCTTAAATGTGATCCTCTCCTGAATTGGGAGCCAATGAAGAGTACGAATTGAAGTTTTTGCTGAGCAGCGTTTGGGGATCTTCATGAGCAGACGTGCTGCGCAGTTCTGAACAGCTTGCAAAGTTTTTAAAGTGGCTGCTGATGTCCCCAGATATATGGCATTAGCATAATCCAGTCTTGAGAGAATTAACGACTGGACCAGAATGCGTCATGCTTCAAAGGGAAGAAGGTCAAGGACTTTTTTTAGCGATCTCATGAGACCATCGCAGGTTGCCTCTACCTTGTTGGCCTGATGTTGGAAGTTTAGAGTGTCATCCATCCAAACCCCTAAACTTTTTATTTTGGTCTTAGGTTTGGGGGGGGTTCCGAGACAGCTGGGCCACCAGGGATCAAGGTTTATCGGAGCTTTGAAGCCCAACAACATGATATCTGTTTTGGCTCCATTTAATTTTAGGCAAGAGGAAGTCATCCATTCCAGGACACTGGTGAGACACGGGGTGAGATTGTTGAGCCCATGATGTAAATTATTGTCCCTTGCCAAAGAAACCACCAGCTGCGTGTCATCGGCGTATGTGACAAGCTGAATTCCCCAAGGAAGCACCACATCAGCCAACGGTCTCATATAAATGTTAAAGAGTGTAGGGCTGAGTGATGATCCCTGGGGAACGCCGTGGCTCAGATGAAACTGGTTTGATGACACCTCGTCCTCGAAGACAGAGAAATACCTGTCGGATAAAAAGGAATGCAGCCATTTGAGAGCCAATCCTGATATCCCAGCAAGACGCAGCCGGTGTAGCAGGAGAGAGTGATTTACCGTATCGAAAGCTGCGCTGAGGTCCAATAGGACCACCGCAGCGCAGCCTCCAGCATCCACAATCCTCCTGGTAGCCTCGACTACCGCCACCAGCGCTGTTTCGGTACCTTGCTTAGGTCTGAAACCAGTCTGAGAAGAGTGAAGGGCACCCGAGGATTCAACAAAAGAAGAGAGGACATGGTTGACGTGATTTTCAGCTATTTTGCTGAGACTGGGTAACAATGATATAGGTCTGTAGTTGGTCAGGTCTTCTGGGTCCAGCTTAGGTTTTTTTAATAAAGTGCGTACCTTTGCTCTCTTCCAATTCGGGGGAACCTCTCCTGAGGTCAAAGATGAATTAATGACCTGCATTATGATAGGGCAGACTGTTTTAGAGACAAGTTTGAGTACAGCTAGTGGAGCGATGTCCTGAGGCGAGCCCGATTTTAAGTTGGTAAGAAGACGTTCCACCGTAACAAGATCTAATAGCGGGAAGGCCATGAGATCATCGCCTGACTTAGGAGCAACCAACTCCGAGCTTTCAGTAACATTATCCAATTTATCAGGCGTAAGAGGGATTGTTGGAAAACTAGTGTAGATGTTAGACACTTTTGTCGCAAAGAAGTTGGCTAACGCCTCACAATGTTTATGCAAGTCAGGTGGCGGGTTGATGGGCCTAGGAGTAGCAACCAGTGATTGAAAGACCTTGAAAATCTCTCTGGTGGAATTCTCTGCCTCTGAAATTTTTATTTGATAGTATTCTGCTTGAGTGAGTTTGAGTAATTTTTTATAAGACCTAAGGGCTGTTTTATATTCCATTTTAGCAACGGGAGAAAAGACTTTCCTCCATTTCCTCTCTGCCCGTTTGCAAGACTGTTTATGTTGTTTGAGATTATCAGTATACCATGGATGTTTGCTATGGCCTTCACGATGTCGCATTTCATTTTTAGGCAGGATGGTATTTAGAGTGTGGTTCAGCCAGTGATCAAAGGCTTCATTGGCAGCCACAGGATCCTCAAAAAGGGATGGTGGACATCTCCTCAGGGCAACTTCCCAGTCGCTGACCGATAGTCTGGACCAGACTCGGCCTACTTTCTTTGAGAGTCTAACTTTATGGTTCTGCGTGTCAGGAGACCAAGCAAAAGAAAGTAGGGCGTGATCTGACCAGGGGATGAAGTGGGGAGGCTCACACACTATATCCTTGAGATTAGTGAAACAGTGGTCTAACAAATGACCTGCTGTATGTGTAGGGGAGGTCACTATTTGATCAAGGTGGACTAATCCCAAGGTATCCAGCAGGCATTGAGTCGCAGCTGTATCTGTTTCATCCAGATGAATATTAAGATCGCCCAGAATGGAAAAATTAGAGGAGCTGCTAATAGAGAGGGAGATTTTGGCAAGAAGATTGTGACAGAAGCTGTGATGGTCACCCGGGGGTCTATAGACCAAGATCCCTGAGAAAGTACTCGTGGGTGAAATGGAGATGGAAAAGCCGAGGCTCTCGCAGTCTGTGAGAGGGCTGTCTTGAGTTCTGCAACTAAATATATTCTTATGGATAATTGCCACACCTTCTCCACGTCCTGTCTGGCGATCTAGTCTAATAATAGAGTAATTGGGGGGGAGGGCCTGAACAATATCCGGGTCAGATGATTCAGTGAGCCACGTCTCGGTTAGGAAGAGTATGTCTGGGGCTCTTTCCTGTAGAATCAGGTTAATTTCTATTGAATGCTGCGGAAGGGATCTGCAATTTAACAAGGCAAAAATAATAGGGGTGTTAGTAGTTTTCACTGAATTAAGGGGATTGCAGTGCAGTGTAGTGCAGCGATGGCAATGGGTAGATATGCTCTCTAAAATGGCCACCGGGGGGCAGAGTGATCTAGCGTGATCTCTCAGCGTCAATAAAAACTCACCATTATACACAAGTCTGATTGGGAGTTGAGCTGCCATGACTGGAGTCCTAGGCTCCGTCCTGCTCCGTCCTGGCACGGACGGGCACAGACGGGCTTTCCTTAGGCGCTCCTTCGGCGCTCCCGCCAACGCGTACGCTAACGCGTAGGGGAACGTTTAAATTTATGCGTTTTCGTGGCAGCGCGTGAAGCCCTACCTCCCAACAACTAGCCCGTGATCTCCTCCTCCTCCCAAGATGGCCGCTATCGTGTGTCGGCCCCTCTGGTCCCGAGTGCCCAGCGTCACCAGGAAGCCTGCAGGGAGCAGCGGTGTAAGGCGATAGCCTTACGCGCCCAGAACAATGTGCCAAGTGCTCCGTAAGTAAAATGTCCAATTTTATTTTAAACACAGAGAAAAGAATACGAGAATTAAAATAGTTAAACTAACTGGCTCCCGGCTTTTCGCCTCAGGAGCAACAGGTCCCTAGGTCTGACACGAGTGTTGTGTCCTGCTTAATTTATGTGTTTTCATGGCAGCGCGTGTAGCCCTACCTCCCAACAACTAGCCCGTGATCTCCTCCTCCTCCCAAGATGGCCGCTATCGTGTGTCGGCCCCTCTGGTCCCGAGTGCCCAGCGTCACCAGGAAGCCTGCAGGGAGCAGCGGTGTAAGGCGATAGCCTTACGCGCCCAGAACAATGTGCCAAGTGCTCCGTAAGTAAAATGTCCAATTTTATTTTAAACACAGAGAAAAGAATACGAGAATTAAAATAGTTAAACTAACTGGCTCCCGGCTTTTCGCCTCAGGAGCAACAGGTCCCTAGGTCTGACACGAGTGTTGTGTCCTGCTTAATTCATGTGTTTTCGTGGCAGCGCGTGTAGCCCTACCTCCCAACAGCTAGCCCGTGATCTCCTCCTCCTCCTCCCAAGATGGCCGCTATCGTGTGTCGGCCCCTCTGGTCCCGAGTGCCCAGCGTCACTAGGAAGCCTGCAGGGAGCAGCAGTGTAAGGCGATAGCCTTACGCGCCCAGAACAATGTGCCAAGTGCTCCGTAAGTAAAATGTCCAATTTTATTTTAAACACAGAGAAAAGAATACGAGAATTAAAATAGTTAAACTAACTGGCTCCCGGCTTTTCGCCTCAGGAGCAACAGGTCCCTAGGTCTGTCCATGAGCACACTGCCCTCATCCCCACTCCCTTGTATATCGTCAGGGTTTGAATCACTCTCTGAAGAAGTCAAAGATAGACCTTCCCCCTCCACCTCACAGTGCACATCCACCACGGCTTCGACCAAGTGGTTGCTCGTACTCGGGGCCAGTGCATCAGGGCTGGGTATTGTGGCCAATTTTCTTAATGAAGAGCGTTTCCCGCTAACCAGATCTAATGAGATCCGTTTTTCGACCATGGCTATCTCTTTTTCAAGAATACCTGTAGCCCTGGTGATAAAGGCGTCTAAGGGGCCAGAGACTACCCCCTTGGTAGTCTGCAGCTGTACAGTGCGTTCCTTTCCAGAACGTAAAGGCATGGTTACCACAACAGGGTGATGTTGACACAACGATATGACCAAACAATATAAGAGAGCGGGGGGGGGGGGGGTGGCCCAACCCAACCACGACCGACCACGGACGGCCACAGACGGTCCCGCCCTTGTCCCGGGCTTCTCCCGGGACGCTCCCGCGCAGCGGCAGGCTATTACTGCTAAATACACACAGGGGCGTGACAAGCAGGTAGAGCGGGCCAGGAGTGGCAGGTTGGCCAGGCAGGGACTCCTGGGAAATGGAGTCCCTGCAACTCTGCTCGCAGCCCTGCTAGTGTCCCAAAGCACGCCCCTGCAGTCCTCCAGGTGTCAGCACGAAGTCCGAGGCACCCACTGGTCTCCTCCTTGAAGCAGGACCCGCGCAGCGGGTCCGGCGAGATGTAGCGCAGCTTACAGAGCTGCGGAAGGGTCCGATGGGAACAACCACCAGGCGAGGTCCGTTCAAAAGGTTTCCCGCCGGGGAAAGGAACAGAAGAGTTTTAATCACACTGGGAGTGCGGGGGGCGTGACAAGCAGGGAGAGCGGGCCAGGTGTGGCAGGTTGGCCAGGCAGGGACTCCTGGGAAATGGAGTCCCTGCAACTCTGCTCGCAGCCCTGCTAGTGTCCCTCAGCACGCCCCAGCAGTCCTCCAGGTGTCAGCACGAAGTCCGGGGCACCCACTGGTCTCCTCCTCGAAGCGGGACCCGCGCAGCGGGTCCGGCGAGATGTAGCGCAGCTTACAGAGCTGCGGAAGGGTCCGATGGGAACAACCACCAGGCGAGGTCCATTCAAAAGGTTTCCTGGTTGTTAATTAAATAAAACAACGAAGCAGGGCACAATGGGGCTTCAAGCCACTGTGAGACATTAGGATAAAAAACGCTCATTTTCCAGTTCACAATGGCCTAGGGTGGCCCACCCTCTAGAACCGGGCCTGGTTGTAGGTATGATGTTAATTGTTGTATCACATATCTGGATGCAATGACAGAAACAGCAAAATATAAGTCAGGCGGCACACTATGCTAAACACAGATTTTTAGCGTAAGTGTTTTAAAGCCATGCCCTTAATTAAATCGGCCACCCCCCTGTGAGAGACCTCCCAGTTTTTTCATCCCACTTAAAGCCCTGTTGGCAGCTATGCTGCCACTCTGCCACTCACTAAATATCCCCTCTGAAAACTTTCCTCTTACCTCACTTGAGACTCGCTCCAGGGTCTCTATGGCAGGCAGGGGTGGTTGGTTCGAACTTCGTTCACGGTTCACTTAATCAGCAGTCTCCAGAGCCAGCAAATCGCCCAGAGAGTAGCACTGCCACTGACTGCCCCAGGCCAGAATGAGCGCGAGAGCGCATAGCGGTGAAGCGCGTGACGCGTCACTGCTACGTCGTTCTCATCGCAAGGGCAGGGCTGGCCAAAATAAATCCTTTTTTTAATGTCGCCCAGGGCCGTCATTGGTAGCGCTCGCGCGCCAAAAGATTGATTGATGGGAATGACGGCCCTGGAGGTTGGGACGGACCAACAGTCAAGAGGGAATCACTGTGACTGCCGCTGGCGTACTAGCAGCAGTTATAATAACAGCTGAGCAGGTCAGTGCCTGCAGCACGCACTTTCAAACTGGGCCGCGTGCGCAGCACTGGTGGCTCGTTGCAGCCGCGGCGGCCTTTATAATTTATTTGGGTACACAGTGTCCCCGAAATTCTGCCGCCTGGGGCGGACCGACCCACTGCCCCCCGTAGCTACGCCACTAAATACAGGTAGAGAGGATGTCTTCCTCGCCTAATTTAGGGTTATGGATTACAGCAGAAGGAATCTGACTGGTGTGGTCGAGAAAAGCAGGCAGAGTGAAACGAAACATTCTGGTGGGAGAAAGATGGCGATTAATGCAAGAGTTAGAGAAGTAAAGTGAAGTTCATGAGTGAGGTATTCAAGGTAGTGGCACTTTAGGTATATGGAACAATGTTATAGATATGCATAAATATATATAAGGGATAAAGTACCTCCTGCTGTACATTAAAAGGATATTGCAAGTCACTGAGGAGTTCCATAACCATATAGAGGAACAAGGCTGAAGGCTGAGTTCCTTTCTAAGGATACAGAACTCCGAGGTAACTTGCAACATCCTTATCATGTATGCCTGGGGATACTTTATCCCACATATTATCACTTTTCCCATAAACCACTTAAACCCTTGGGGGCAGATTTACAAGCCCCATGCACCACTTTTGCGTCATTTTTAACATTGGAAATTAGCAGGAAAACACCACTTTCTTCATGTTGTTTATGGAAATCTTGAAATCCGCCTTATTATTTCTCACTATCAGAATTTCCAGACCCTGATAACAGTAATTCCTAGGGAGTACGGAGAAGGGAGTTTTAACAGGCCACTCTTAGGGCATAGTTACGAGCCATCGCGCCGCCGCTCTGCCAAAGCTTGCGCTGCCCGCCCACCTGCCAGATTATTATTTTTTCATAGTCTGGCAGAAGGGCAGCATGGTGCATAATGTATTATGGTGAAGCAAAAAGCCTCAGACACTCAAATTAATTGCCAGTGTCCATCGCCTGCAACCCCCAGCACACACTTAGCACTGTCAGAGCATATTGAATTTAATGAAAGGTTAAAAAATTATCAGATGAACATAGGGTTCACATTAGAAACATGATTTAAGATCTTGGAGATGCTTCAGGCAGATATGAAAAAATTATTTGTTAAAAGACTGATTCAAGGGGCGTGGCTTGGACGCCGAGGGAAGATGGCGGATCTCCGTTAGCTCCGCTTGGACGCGGTGCTATGTAGCTGTGTGGAAGGCTTCCCAGCGAGCTGCGGGTGCTGTCTCCAGAAGAATTTACCAGCGGAACATGGCGTGATTCAGAATTGCCCTTCGTCGGCTGTTTTTATCACTCCTATCCCTCGGAGACGTGGCGGTCTGACTTCCTGAGGTAATACCCGACGGCGGCCATTTTGTATCGAGGCGCCTGTATCCTATTCCTGAAGCACCGCGCACGCATTTCCTGGATCCAGTCATGCTTTGATGCTTTACTGCTCCATTTTTCTCCGAGAGGGAGTCCGTTCCAAGTTCAACAGCTGCCAGTAACCCCTGGCCATGCTTTCTTCAGAGGAGCCGTGATTAACCCCTATGTTCCGGTATTTCCGGAGCTACAGGCTGGATGCAATACAGCTTTGTGTATCTTTTTCTTTTTGTTTTTTTGTTCTAAGGTGATGCTGTAATGGCTTTATGAGTATCTTCGTCAAACCTTACAGCGTATGAGAGAATTCCGTATACTTTTTCCCGCCAAGAAAGCGTCTAGTCAAATTGCCAAGATGTCTAGTGACTCCCATCCTCCAAGTAAACCGTCTTCCTCTGGTGCAAAACCTAAAAGGCTGAAGAATGACCCGCCCTCGCCTATTCTTTCGTCGCAAAGCCCAGTTCTTGATAATATACTAGAGGAAGTGCGTGGTCTTCAGCCCTTTATGGCCGCCACAAACGAAAAATTGCAACAAATAGAGGACCGATGGATTGTCATGGAAGGTAGGGTGACTGAGTTAGAACAGCGCGTCAGTGACGTTCACGATGTTGCCACAAAAATACCGTTATTGGAACAAGAGATTCACAAATTAAAGCTCCATACTGAGGACTTGGAGAATCGTAATCGAAGGAATAATCTCCGTCTTTTTGGCTTGCCAGAGAATGTTGAGGGTCCTGATATGTTGCTTTTTCTTCGAAAATTCCTTCATGACCTCTTGGGCCTTCAGTCATCTACACCTTTGAATATACAGAGAGCTCACCGCTTAGGTCGCCTTCAACCGAATTCCACCAAACCTCGTGGTATTATCATGCTTTTTCTGGAGTTCACTGAACTCATGACTGTACTTAAAGCAGCTAAACTTAAACGTCACCTATCATGGTCTGGACACAATATCTTTATCTCACAAGATGTCTCCAATGCGACCAATGCTCGTCGCAAAGAATTTCTTGCACTGCGTCCACAAATGAGACACTTGAACGTCCAGTATGGCATACTTCATCCCTCCATCTGCAAGATCACCCACGACGGCCAGACAAGATCCTTTGATGACCCGGGAAAACTGAAACTGTTTCTCAATAACATCTCCTCTCGGAATATGGACACAAATCATTGAGCGCCTCTTCTTTTTTGCCGCTTCAGTGTGGTGCTCTTAACAGCTTTTAACAGCTTTTTTCTGGTTACCTTAGATACATAGCTTTCCATATGCTTTATTGCTTATTGCTTATTGTATGTTTGTTAATCACGTTTCTTCTTCTTTGTTATTGGTTATTCCTGTTCAAATTCTTTCTTCTCCCCCTCATATCTTTGCTCCTTTATTATAATTACCTAGGTTATGTCCTGCTTCCAATTGTATCCATGTGGTTTACACCGCTGTCTTTCCTCCGGTCTCATCACGCTCCAACTTTACTTTTCTATTGATGTCTTTCAGGTCTGGACTCTTTTCCTTGACCTGTTTTCCTTCTCTGCTTTCCTATGCTTTTTACGTCTGCTCACCTTCTTTCCCTCCCCTGCTCTTTCGCGCACTTTCTTATTTCAGTCTTCCTCTGGTCGGTGCGTCACTCTCTTCCTCTTTCGAGATTTTCCATGTTTCCTCTTTGCTCTTTTCCCTTCATTTCTTCATGAATATGGTGCTTTTGGACTTCTCTTTATTTATTACATTGTCAAAGGCTTGTTGATTCTTCTTAGTAATGTGGTTTTATGTTTTTTTGTTCCCTTTTGTAACCCTTATGCGCATTTTGTCTTCCAGTGTCGTTTTGTTTCTGAAGTATTTCCACACCATGTGTATCACATTCCCCTGACCCTCGCGTATGTGTAATTTTGTTACGTGGAACGTCCGTGGTCTTGGAAATCCTGTTAAAAGACAAAAGGTAATTTCTCATTTATCTAAACTCAATTCCCAAATTTCCTTTCTTCAAGAAACTCACTGTAATGACGTCGAGTCGCTGAAATTAAAAAGGCAATGGGTAGGCCAAGTTGTTTTTTCCCCTGCTGTTGACAAGAGGGGGGGGGTTGCCATATTGTTTCACAAAACTTTATCTGTGCAAATTATTTCCTCTCAAAATGATGACGCAGGTCGATGGGTAATGGCCAAGATTGTTGTATACAATAAAACGTTAATCTTGTTAAACATTTATGGCCCTGTGAAACCGGATCCAAAATTCAGGAATGATATCAAAATTCTCCTCTCCACCGCTGATTGTCCCAATATTATTGTAGCAGGCGACTTCAATCAATGGTTGGATCCTTTCTCGGATCGCTTATCAAAGTACAAATTTCAACCGGATAAGACCCATAAATCCTTTCAATCGGCCATTGCCTCTCGCCCATTGTATGATGTTTGGAGAACCTGTAATCCTGATATGTTGGAATATACGTTCTTTTCTAATGTACACCAAACCCGATCCAGAATTGATTATATCTTGGTTAGCAAATCCCTTCTTCCTTGTATCCAAAAATCTGAAATTGGCTCTATCTTTATCTCAGATCATGCCCCTGTCTATGCTGTTTTTGACCTTTCACTCACCTCCACCAAATATAATCGCTGGAAGTTTAACACTCACCTGCTATCTGACACAGCTTATCTTACAGAAGCCTCCTCCTTTATTAATGAATTTTTCACCTTTAACAACCCATCAGACACTTCCACTCCTAACAACTGGGATGCTTTTAAGGCGGCGCTCCGTGCTTTTACTATTTCCTTTGTGTCCCGGAAGAAAAAGGCCAATGTGAAAAAGTATAAGGACCAATTACAACAGTTAAAAAAATTAGAGCATGACTATTTTTCCTCCAAAAATGCTGACTCACTTAGGAATTTAATTACAGCCAAAACCAACCTTAACAAAATTGCTACTGTTGATGCCTGCAATGTTTTACTTAGAATTAAGTCTAAATTTCACGGAGGGCAAAATAAAGCAGGTAAAATGCTAGCGAATTATTTAAAAATTCGCTCTGAACGTAAGACCATTGGTCCTATCATGGATGAATCCACCAATAATCTGGTGTCCTCTGATGAAAAAATTGCAGCGGTCTTTCATGACTACTACCGATCTCTTTATTCTGATGATACATTCCCCTCCTCTCATAATCTTGATAAGTTTTTTTCTGGACTCCCTGCTCCCCCATCTCTGAATGCTGAGTTTTCCGCTTTAGAGGCGGATATTACCCTTCAAGAGATTCTTACTGCCCTACAAGCTTTAAAGAAATCAAAAGCCCCTGGCCCGGACGGTTTACCGGTGGAGTTTTATTGTACTTTCAAATCTTTGTTTGCCCCTAAATTATTGCAGCTGTTTAATTCCTTCATTACTGATGCGAAAGCATCTGGCTCCTTTATGGATGCCCTGATCGTCATTATCCCTAAGCCTGACAAGGACCATTCTTTTTGTAAAAATTTTCGCCCAATCTCCCTAATCAATTACGACTGCAAGATCTTCGCTAAGATTATTGCATCTCGACTTGATTCTATCATACCCCTTCTGATCAAGACGGACCAGGTGGGTTTTGTCAAAGGTAGATTGGCTTCCGATAATGCTAGAATGTTCATGAATATCCTATCCCATGGTAAAAATTATAAAGATCCTCTGGCTGCTTTGTCTCTGGACGCTGAAAAAGCATTTGATCGTATAAATTGCCAGTTTATGTTTCATACATTACAATGGTTTGGTTTTGGTCCTAATTTTATTTCTTTTATCAAATTGTTATACTCATGTCCGAGGGCTAGTATTTTTGTTAATAACCAATTTTCTCAATTTTTTCCCCTATCTAGAGGCACCCGGCAAGGTTGTCCTCTCTCCCCATTACTTTTTATCTTGTGTTTGGAACCCTTCCTTGAGCGTATTCGAACCAATCCCAAAATTAAAGGTTTTGTCTCTGCTTCAGTTGAAACTAAAATATCTGCCTACGCGGACGATATATTGGTATACATGTCCAATCCCAGTGACTCCCTTCCCCCCTTTTTAGAAGAAGTCCGTCTTTACTCTTCCATTTCTGGGTACAAACTCAACCTATCCAAAACGGAGGTTCTTCCTTTAAATTCGATTTGTTATCAATTCATGTTTGCGGATACTGCCTTTGCATGGTGTCCTTCCAAAATTAAATACCTTGGCATTTGGTTTGCCTCCAATATTGCGGACACTATTAAATTCACTTTTAACGCACTAATGACTAAATTGAAATCTCTTCTCCTCGTGTGGTCCCCCTTATTTTTGTCATGGTGGGGTCAACTAGATACTATTAAGATGATGGTCACTCCTCATATCCTTTACACGGTTTCTATGCTTCCTGTCAAAATCCCTAACACGTTTTTTTCCCAATTAAACTCTCTATGTATTAAATTTTTATGGAACAATAAACGCTCCCGCATTGCCTTAAACAAACTTATTCGCCCCAAGGAAGAGGGGGGAGTGCGCTTCCCTAATTTTAAAATATACCACTCTGCATTTTTGATTAAACAATCTTTCTCATTGGCCTTCGATTTCGGGGATACGCCTATTCCTCGTTGGATTATCTTTGAGCGATCGCTTCTAAAAGAGTTTCAGTTTCAGCATGTTACATTTATGTCCAACTGCACCTTTTTGTCTAAAAGCCCTGTATTAAAATACTCCCGTGAATTGCTGTGCAATACATTTCTTAAGGACCTATCCCCTATCCAATGTTTTTTAACCTCTACCCTATGGTATAACAAATTTCTCAAATACAAAGGTAGATCTTTCTATTACAAATACTGGAAGGAAAAGGAGATCTTTTTTGTCCATCAGTTTTTGAATGGGTTTTCTATCATCTCCTTCCAAGAATTACAAACACGATATCACCTACCTGACTCCTTTTACAAGGAATATATTATTATCTCTAATGCTATACAAACCCAATTAGCTACCTACTCTCTCCCATCAGTTTCACCTCCTTTAACACCCTCTTCACCTTTGTACCCTCTATTCCCTGCGCATAAACTTAAAGCTGCCACTGTTTATAAGTTATTGTTATCTAATGCCAATGTTCGTTCTAAAACCACCATTGAAAGTGCATGGGAAATGGACCTATCCATTTCTCTTCCTATTGACAGTTGGGACAAATTATGGTCGAAATTATTTAAAGTTTCGGCTGCAGCCAGGATAACCCAATCTCTGTTTTTTCTGTATCATAGAGCCATTATTACTCCTGTTACTATTTGTAAGTTTTCCCCCACATCTTCTCCCCTTTGCTGGTCCTGCTCTACCGAAACTGGTACATTAGTCCATCAGTTATATGAATGTGCATCTGTTCTATCTTTTTGGAATTCAATTTGGAATGTATGCATGTCAGTTTTCAACTTTAATGCAACCTTATCTTTTGTAAATATCTTTTTAGGTTCGTTAGCTCCTGATATGGAAACTGTTTTACCTAGTTCTAGGTTATTTGATCTTTTTATTGCATTAGCTTTTAAAGTGATCCTGTCTGCATGGAAAGATAATTCTAAATTGTCGTCAATTACTTGGTGGAATTTTATTTGTGACGAACATAGGATTGCTTCCGTTTCCTCCTCTTCTGTCTCCCAAAAAATCAAAGCTGATCTTCTTTGGCTTCCTTTCACTACTTATCTCTCCTCGCACCCTCCCATGTGATAATTCATTTTCTTTTTATTTTCTTCTCTCTCTGACTTTTTCTCTTCTCTTTCCCTCTCACTTCTTTGGTCTTTCCTCTTTTCTTCCCTCCTTTCCCTCCTAACCCATTCACCAGTGCCTTTTTCCTCAAATTACCCTATTATTGATCCTTTTTTTTCTTTTTGTCGACCTAGTCATTGTAAACTAACTTCGTTTATATAATATCTCTTATGGCGCTATATTGAAATAATTGTTTTATTGTATCATTTGTTTTTTCTTTTTCTTTTTCTCTGAAAATTCAATAAAACTTCTTAAACAAAAAAAAAAAAGACTGATTCAAACCGACTACTATTGCCTTCCGTCTAGTCTTAGATAGTCACTGGCCTAGCTGGATATACCCAGGAAACCCGATGTCTATCGATGGTTTAATACTGAACTCCTAGTAGATTTAGTCACTTTTATCAGCATTCCACTGATCAGATAATTTCACATTAATAAAAAATGTTTATGATTGCTGTTTAACTCTGTTTGAAAGCAGGTGATGATCTGGTAGTAAAATAGTTGAACAGGTCCTCAGTTTAAATCCCTCAAACTTTCATCGTTCTAACATAGGAGGCACCCTTAACATTTCATCCTGCTGAGGTGGATACATTTAGGTTGCTTCCCCAGAGCTGGGCATTTAGCACCACTTCAGGCAATGCAGGCTGTGGTGCACAATATCTAAAAGGCTATTTTATTAGAAGACGTAATAGCTGTATCACCTCTCATCTCACCCACCACTGGCTTTGGGAGGGACTCAGAAAACGTCAACAGCTGCGGGCACAGGATAGGCCGATACACCCAGCAATCTGCAGCTACAGGAAGTGTACTCTAGTGATACTGACGCACATGTTGTAGCATAAACGTGTTGGGCCTCATTAATTATTTTAATTGGTCAAATATTTATCTAATCTCATTAGGTCCTCCGATGGATCTTGTTCTGTGGTGAAAGGGATTAGAATACTTACGGGATGAACAATTATCATACAGGGACCTGGAATAAGATAATTGTTAACATTCATTCATTTCTGATGGAATTTCTCATATTAAATTTACCTTTAGGTCAGTAAATATTTGAATCAGATAAATTGGCCACAACAAATAATGAAATAGAATCAGCAGAGAAATGTATCTCAAATTGTATCTTTCTAAAATTTAAAATGATTAGCATACCAAACTAATTTTAAGAATTAGAAAGGCTTAATAAGCATTAACAAACTGTGAAATTCAATCTGAAGGGAGTTATCTTACTCAGCCGAGGGAGATTATATCCTTAGAAAGTGAGTGTATAGAAAGCAATTATCTCTCATACAAAACCCAGGGATGAAAGTTCAGTAAATCACCAAATGACCAGTTCCACATCATGGACAGGATTGTCTGCTCCTATCTGTACTGCAGCATCAATGCCACAGCTGTTGTCGGAAACCTTCCAGCAGGAAGGATTCCACTAATCAAGCATAACAGCTGGCAGCACATCTAGTATTGCGTCACAGTTTGCGTTGTTTTTGAAAGTCCAAATTGTCAATCTCTGTACAGCAAGATGGACAGAGGAGAGATGCATAAGAATAGGAACAGCCCCTGTCCAGAGTTTGGGCAATTATACTTCACTGATTTCTGGTTTACACCCCTTGCCATCACAAAATTTGTCGGACCACTCTGTCCCATTGGTGAGTTTCAGTACGATGAGATGATGTAGTAGGTAAAAATATACAAATCCGGAAGAATTAAGTAATCCATTATTTTGCATTTTCCTTAGGACCACTGTACTTTGATGTATGATTGGTTGTGACATTTAGGAAATAGGCGAGTTCATGTTCTCTTCCTTTGTCAGTTCTTTCCAAAGCATATGCTCTAGGAAGTAACAATATTGTTGCAACTCTAGTCAATTAAGCTACAAAAGTGAAAGGAATCATTGAGTGATAGAGCACAAGTAGAAACTTTAGGAAAGGTTCCATAAGTCTTCAGACTATTCAGTTCATGGGTTCATGCTAGGGAAGGACGTTTTGAGAACTTCATGAAACACAGCCTGTGCACGAGGAATTTGTACTAAAATATGAATCTCACATTATTGAATACAATGCATTAGTTCTCCAATTAGGCAGATTAATGATTTGCATCTACATCATGCAAGTATGAAGTACCCCTAATACAAAAACCTTTTAACACTTTATTATTATTTTACATGTTAATTTGCAAGTTTCTTTTCATGTTATGGGTTAATACATCATTCAGGATTCGAAAGCACGTTTAAAATAAACCTTTACATAGTACAAAGTATTATAGCATCTGTTTTCTCATCAATGTCAGTGCTCACATTACACATTCTAATGTTAATGACCATTTTCTGAACACAGAACATTTTTATTCTTTATGAAGTTTTCTATGTTATGGTTTGTTTATTATGTACATTTATGTATAAAGAAGACATATATCAATATATTTGTTGAACTTTACATTAGCTTATTTGCAGTTAAATGTCATCACACACCTACATCTAACATTCTGCATGCTTTTACAATGCAGTAGCTAAATCAAACTTCATTTGTGCATTTTTCTTAAACGTGGTAACTTAACACACATTTGTCATGTTCGTAAATAAATGTCAGCAATCATTTTTGCAGGGTGAATTCATAAAGATAGATGAAAGATAACATCCATGCTCTATCACACGTCAGCCGGTGTTCAGCACGAATGTATGACGTTACAATGCATACATTTACAATGCATGCCTTTACAACGCAGTTTTTACATCACAACATCCTTTACAATGCATACATTTACATCGCATACCACTACAACGCATTTTTTATAACTACACTTACAACGCATTCCATTACATCGCATTATATCTTTAAAACGCATACCATTACAACACATACCATTACATTGCATTTAAGGTAAGTGTTGGATAGTGTAGGGGTAAAAATTACTATTTTAACTCCAGGTGGTGCAACAGTAGGGTAAGTGTTGGATAGTGTAGGGGTAAAAATTACTATTCTAACTCCAGGGGGTGCAACAGTAGGGTAAGTGTTGGATAGTGTAGGGGTACTATGCGTTGTAATGGTATGCGTTGTAATGACATGCAATGTAATGCCTGCATTGTAGTGACATGCGATATAGTGTCATGCGTTGTAGTGACATGCAATGTAACGGATGCGTTGTAGTGACATGCATTGTAAAGGATGTTGTGATATAATGACTGTGTTGTAAATGTAGTGCGATGTAATGGTTGCGTTGTAAAGGTTGTTTCCCGTGCAGCACAGCCATAGCTGCAAACGGAAGCTTCGCAGAGGATGGGTAAACAGAATTTGTGTGCATGTTTTTTGTCGGGACTACGTCCTTGCCAGAATATTTAACGTTGCCATAGGGGCAAAAGAGTGCGTTGCGACCCACCGGCAACACTGTGCTCAAATGAAGCACTCGGTGCAAGTGGCATATTCCAATGAATCCCCATACGTCTATGCCTCCTTTACTTCGCTTGTGAAAATGGAAAAGAAACAATGAAAGATTGTTGCATGCCATATTTGTATGTCCCTAAAGTAGTTATTTGCTTTCCTAAACCCACACCCCTGAAGGGAAGCATATATATTTCACTCTATGTCATTTAATGTTTAGAATGGCATGAAATAAAAGGACAGAACATACAAGTGCAGTGCCTGTTGAAGTTATGTATTCAGGCTACACATGTTTGTGATGCGGGGCTCTGGCCTTTCGATAGATGAAAGGGTACATGAGAGACATTCATCCTCAAAGGTACCATTAGCTGCCCGTTTTTAGGTCTGGCTTGACAGCGCTTCTGTATGCAATACTAGTTCTTAGTAATTCTTTAAACTGTACACGGTAAGTTTTGCCTCTGCCCATAGGAGAATATCTCTCCCACCTAAAGCCCACGGACATCAATTCACCAAAAGGCCAGGGGTAGCGAAGTGAAATCACTTGCCCATTGACTCACTTTCACTCACATGCACTCTTTTTCACATACACATACTCTCACCCGGAGCACACACGCAATAGACATTTAAAAGCATTTTGTTACTCATCTCAGCTCCCACGGAAGGTCATGTCCCACCTAATTGTGCTCCATGTTTTATAATAGTGACTAATGTAGTATTATTCACTGGCCAGGGTTTGCACCTGCGACCTCTGGGAACCTTAAATGATGCCCATGCTAATCCTTTGTGGTGTATCATTCTGACTCCAGAGTAATGCCTATATAGCGATGTATGAGGGACTATTCCTCATCTCAAAGGTACATTGAATCATCACACATTCTTTTACTCGCAGATGTATTGAGTACAGAAAAAGAAATCTATTTTATTTCACTGCATACCTGTTGGCTTTTCAGTGCTTGTTCCAGTAAGGACTAGTAGAGAACAAAGAGCCAACAGTGCTTTGACTTCATGTTTACAAATCAAAATCATTTTCATTATTTTTCTTTATTCGTTTAGTTTGATCATCCTTCTTGTTTTCTACCGGTCAATCTTTCGATCATCATTCATTTCCTTTTTTATCCCAATTGGCCATTGTATATGTTCCTTCTCATTCAATTTCAGCTATTGCCTAGAACCAGAACAGCAACAACAGTTTCCATCAGCATGGCCACAATATCTGCTTCAACAGCCGTCACAACACACTAGCAACAACTTACACAACGAGCAACAAGAACTGCCAGCACAGCAGGGACCACAGCGCTGACACCGTTGTCACAATGCAGCGTCAACAAAAGTAAATTAAGCATTTTCAGTGCAATAGAACTCGCAATCGCGAGTTTTTGAGCTATTGGCATTTTAAATGGCGATGCCTTTTATAATATTAAAAGGCATTGTCATTAACAATACCAATAGTTCAAAGTTTTGCAGAAGCAATACCTATTGTATTGCAGAGAACAGTGTCCGTGAAACAGGCACCGGGCTCACTATTAAAGTTAAAAAAAATGATAAAACATAGCGCAGTGTCTCTGAAGTGGGCGCCACGCAGCTCTCATTATTAAAGTTAAAAAAAAAATTTAAACTGAGCGCGGGGTCCCTGAAGCGGGCACCGCGCTCAGTATTAAAGGTTAAAAAAAATTAAAATAAACAGCGCAGTGTCCCTGAAGCTGGTGCCGTGCTCTACATCGAAGTTTAACCTTTTTTCAACTGAGCGTGGTGCCCCTAAATCAAGTGCTGCGCTCAGCATGCATATTAGAGCGGCATAGCGCTCTATAAGAAAAGCGGCTGCCATTGTCCCCATCAGAGTCATTGACCAAAATGGTGCTCACCCACTTATAATGTAGACCGTGTAACAAACCAGAAAAGGTGGTACTAAGGAGGGACTAACAAGCCTATTTATAAATCAGAAGCCAGCATTTACGAAGGACAATTACACAAGCCAATGACAAATATGGGCGGAGAGTTCGTGGGTCTTCCAGTGCATACTCTAATACAGCATGCCTCGCGGAGCGAGCAGCGCAGGCGCGTTGCAGCTAGGCTCGACCTAAAGAGCAGTACAAAGGCAGGGACAGCAGCAGCACTACAGCTGCAATCACAGAAGAGACACCAACAAGTTGTTCACCATCAACAGGGAAACTACACAAAATCCATCCTCAGCCGACCCATCAAAACAACTCATCCCATGCCCTTTTTATTGACGTGCCTGCCTACAAGCATGATGCAGAGGTGATAGGCTAAGGTAGATTGAGGCCGGGCTGGTAGTGTAGGCTAGAGGTGCTAATACAGGAGAAAACAGTGGACATAACATGGGCAGTGCACACTGATGCCCAGATGACCAGAGAAGTTGTTATTGGGAATAGGACGGTCAGCATTAATCAAAAAGTGCACAATGTTGGATTGATTTATATAGGATACTGAATATGGGGCAACTACTGAAGGGAATAAAGGGGATTTAGAACTTGATTGCAGCATGAGGAGGCATATAGGGCCAGTAGCGTAACCCAAACTGAAGGTGCCCCCGTGCAGAATTTCAAGAGGGGCCCCTGAGACCCTTATATCTCATAGATAGTCAGTCATTGGTCTTTGGCTAAATGAGGCCCCTCTGACAGGTTATGGGTCCCCCTGAGGACAGGGGTCCCCTTGCGCTCAGCTACTGTATGGCACACTTCAGCAATTTACATGTTTTTTTGCAAATCAATATATGAATGCAGTATGAGTGTATATAGATTGTGCCTCACTTGTTACCTGATATTCAGTAGTTTACTGCCATGTGCCTACGTTGCACCTAGTAATACCGCTCCCCTTTCATAAGTGCCACGTACAGTCAGATCTTCGGAGAGTAAAGGAGACCATCTGAGGCAGACATTCTGAAGTCCCAATGATCCAGCGGCGCACCAACAACAGATACTCCAATACCATATATTCACCTGGGCCCATCAATAACATCCCATCAATAACACATATACACAAATTCACCTGGTTAGTCGCTGGCGGGGGATGTTTGTTTATTACATGAATTGATCAGTACTGCAATAATTCGTATTTCTGCCTAACTATTATCACTGATCACTAAGTTATTTCCATTTGGTCGATGAACCAAATTAGTTGGAACTAGTTGATGGAGACGGTGCACATAACCTCTCTCGCAAATTATTCATCTACAAAAAGTAACTCAGACTCAGGAAGTGTTCAAAACCTTTATCTAAATGTTAAATGTGAGTGAACCATTCAAATATACACCACAGACACCATCCTTCATTAGGGAGGAAGATTCGGTCAATTCAAATACATTCACAGAGTTAATAGATTTACGTTGCCCAGAAAAGAGAGGATAGAGACAGCAATACATTCAGGAAATATACGAAATGTATAATTACCAATGATAGTGTGAAGACCAACCCCCTGGCCAAAGGGCTGGTAAGGGTCCCCGGGAAAGATCAGGGATAAAGACTTCAGGACAGGAATCAGGACATGACTGTGGACCTCTCTATACCGCCAACACGTCGCACTTCTCTCTGACACTCTCTTCCTCCTCGAAATTCTTCCGTGATCTTATTCTAAACAATTGCTTTAGATAGGTAATTCTCTATTCGAATCTTCTTCAGCAACTCACAGCATCAGCATCATCAATAACTCCAACAGCATCTCCCCTCTCAGGCATTCTCTTAGGATCACACACAAAACTAACTAAACTACCTCAACTATACCTTTTGGGATTCATGTACCAACCCCTAAAGTTGCAATATCATAAAAATACTACTTCTAATTAGACAGGCAACAGGCGTTTGGTCATCACACCATGATAGCGTAGTACTTTTCTTTGTTCACAAACCCATCCCCTTACTAATATGCATTTTAATTTATTCCCACCCGAGTTTATTCACATTTGAAACATTTTTATCAATAATGTTCATATGACTTCAGCCACTGCACTTCTGACATCTGGGTTCCCAGGGTTTAGTGGTCGGTGGCCTTGGATGTGCTCCAATCATGAGATTATCCTTCCAGGGAAAGTAGCGGTCACAAATGCACAGAAGGCTTTCACTCAATCACTCGGGTTATGGCAAGAAGGCCCAAAATACGATCTAATAAAAGGTAAAATGAGAAAATATTAATTCAAGAAATAAATGATTTCACTGTATACCTCCTATCTCTACTCTATTTCCCTTTATTCATTAGTACTTTCCCTGCATTAGCTCTTACTAAATAAAGCATTTTCTAAATAGCAAAGCAGGTGCCATGTATGTGGGTCTTGAAGATGCCATGTTAGTGCATTCTGCTCATGCGCAAGAAATTCCCTCCAAAGCTGTTAAACGTCACATTACGTAGATGTAATTGACGCATGCGCAGTAAAGTTTTCCCTGTTAGAGCCGCACTTTTTAGTCCGCTATCCGTATTAATGGCTAGAAAACACATAGGCAAGCTTCTCTGTCTTATTTATGTAAATGTAACGTGCAAGGATTAACCACAAAACACAATTAATAATTCATGTTAATAAGTTAAAACGAGTGAATTGAGTCCGAGCAAGTCTCCTATAAACGAGTCTTTGCTCCATCACCATCATGCACAAAGACTCAAACCACACCCTCACTCGTATAGTGAAATGCTTTTTAGCACAAGTTACAAGTGTATAGAGAGAAGTGCATATTCCGCGGTTCCCACTGCTGCTGTTTTATGAACACCACATAGGAAGCACTACGAGGTATTGTACCAAAATATCATAATCAAAATATCGTGTGACATAAATATTGTGTCCTAAATATCCTATACAAAAATATCACTCCCTTCGTGTTAATAAAACATCTACACCCAATTACTACACAATGTCTATGTCAGATTATATTTTCACTAACAATATTATAACATCGAACCCACTAAGAATTGAGTGACTCTGCTGTAGGAATTATGGAAAACGCACCATACCGTTCTATGATGGTGAAGGAAGGGTGGTTGGGGTGGCCCGATGCCATCCAACCAATATTTGAAGCCCTTGACCTTCAACCACAGGATGCCATGGACTTTAGAATGGCACTGGGCTTCCATTGCTGCTCTTTGACAACACGGTCCTCCTGATGCTGTCCGAGATTGTTCCTGTTGCTTTTTTGAGCACTTCCAAAGTATTTGCAAACCGAAAAAGTTGAAAGTAAATATTATGAAATCTAGAGTGATGCCTTTAATGGGAGACATGCTTCAGAAAACCCCACTACCAGAAAAAATGCAGGTAGGGAGGATGTCTTCCTTGCCTAATTTAGGGTTACGGATTACAGGAGAAGGAATCTGACTCTTGTTGTTGAGAAGAGCAGACAGAGTGAAATGAAACATTCTGGTGGGAGAAAGATGGCGATTAATGCAAGAGTTAGAGAAGTAAAGTGAAGTTCATGAGTGAGGTATTCAAGGTATTGACACTTTAGGTATATGGAACAATGTTATAGATATGCATAAATATATATAAGGGATAAAGTACCTCCTGCCGTACATTAAAAGGATATTGCAAGTCACTGATGAGTTCCATAAGCATATAGAGGAACAAGGCTGAAGGCTGAGTTCCTTTCTAAGGTTACAGAACTCCGAGGTGACTTGCAATATTCTTATCAAGTATGCCTAGGGATACTTTATACCACATATCATCACTTTTCCCAAAAAACACTTAAACCCTTGGGGGCAAACTTACAAGCCCTATGCCCCACTTTTGCGTCATTTGTAACATGGAAAAAGCGATGCAAAAGTGGAGCAAGAGGCTTGTAAATATGCCCGCTGGTGCATAGCTCTTTCATAAGTAAAGAGCGAGCATGTTTGCAAACATGAAGAATAAAAATAAAACCTCTGGTGCAAAATCAAACACATCAAAAACCTGTTAGATATTTGTAGCATCAGTTCAATACAAGTTAGTGTTTTAGCTGCAGTAGTTCGGAATATGTAGAAACATGCACAACGTTTCTAGCTTTTCTTTAAGGAGTGAAAAAAATAAACATATTCTCTCTGCTTGTCATTGTATGCTATTAAATTAGAGAGGAAGAAAAACAAGCATTTTCAATTCAATAGGTCTCGCTTTTGTTAAAGTTAGAGCTGTTGGCATTGAAAATGACAATGTTTTTTCCTTTAGTTTTTTTATTTGTAGTGGAGTAATTATATTTGCATAGCGCTATTGCAATTGGTATAAAAATGGAAAGTAAAAAACTGTCATTTTCAACGTAGGCGTAGAGAGCTGTGGAATAGAGTGCTGAGACGCAGAGTAGAATAGAGTGCGTAGAGTGCAGTGGTGTAGAGTATAGTGGAATAGTGTGATTTGGTGCATATTAGATTGATGTAGAGTGTATTGGTTTTGAATAAAGTGGTAGAGTGCACTTGCATGGAGTACAGTGTTGCAGGGTACGGTTGCACAGAGTGGAGTGGTGTAAAGTAGAGAGGAGTGGAGTGGGGCAGAGAAAGAGTGCAGTGACGCAGAGTGTAGTGGAGTGGAGTAGTGTGGAGTGGTGCAGAGTAGAGTGCAGTGGTGTGGAGTGGCACTGAGTAGAATGGAGAAGGATAACGTGGAGTATGTCTGGCATGGTAGCGTACTGCTATCACAGTAACATCGGAGCAGGGTTGGGCCAGTTGTGATGAATACTGGGATTTTTGTTACAGATCATGGTTGCATGCATGTAAAAGAATTGTTGGTTTGTTTTTTTCTTACACTTTTTTTCCTTCAGTCAGTAACCAGTAAGTACTGCACATCAAATGCATGAAGCAGCAAAAATGAGACACACGTGAGACAGATGTTAAAGTCACTGCGGTTTTTAAGTACCAACATGGGGACTTATAGGCCACAAATTAAGGCAGAGAGGGCAAACATAAAAGCAGCTGGGTGGCACACACTAAACTCACCCACGAGTACACCTGGAGGCAGGAACATCCTAAGGATTCCGGGGCCCCTGGCCAAACATATTTTGAGGGCCCCTGTTATGAACAACTTTGAATGTATTATCCAGTTTCAGCTCTGTCTTTGGCCAGCTCACTGACAGTGGACAGACACACTAATCTAAATTGTAAATGCATTTACATCTAACTAATGTGCAGATATAGTTACGTGTGTTTTCGATACTGTAACACAGTATCAACTATAAATAATGTGTGTGACAGCGTCACATTTTGCATATGTGAGGTCCTGTTTCGCTAAAAAAAAACCATTTTTTATGCCTATTGCATGAATCATACACAAAACATTGTTCTGCAGCATTTTGTCAACCATTGTTTTTTTGGGGGGGGTTTCCCCCCTTTAAATTCTTAGTCAACAACAAAAAGGCACAAAAAAGACAAAAAATTCTTGCATGGGACTTTGAGCTTTTTGAACAAATGCTACACCTTATTCCCCTCCTGTGCCCTTGTCTCCCTCCTCTCTCCTCCACTCGTGAACCCCCCACCCCATCCACCCACACCCACCCATGGCCCCTCTTGACCTTGGAACCCTGCCTGTCTAGGGATCCTGGAGCACCTCGCCCCCACATGAGTGGACCCCCTCCCCTCCCTCGTGACCCTATCTATCCCTCCCCTTCTCCATATACTAGAGTGCAGTGACATGGCACCCAAGGCAATAAGGAGAGGACGGACGGCTAACACTATCTAAGAAGAGAAAAAGAAAGAGAAGAGAAGGACCAGGCATGCTAGGTATATATACTTAGATCCGTCCTTAGCTCAAACAAACTCGAAGAAGAAAAAAACCAAAAAGAATAAAGGACAAAACAAAAAAAAAGGTGGAGGCAAGATCCATTAGCCCCTACTCCCATCTCCTGCATGCTCTAAGGATTGTAGAAAATCCTGGGCAGTCTCCACTGAGTGGAAATCTTAACCCGCCCTTTGTGGAGAACTTTCATTTTAGATTGTTGGATTATACCCGCCGGGGCCCCCAACTGCTGAAAGGAATTAATCATGCCTCTAAACTCCTTTCTCCTCTGAGCCGAAAAAGCAGACATATCTGAAATTTTTTTAAATGAAAAGTTATCAGAAGATTGAAATCCTTTGCTTTGAATAGCACATGCCAAAATCTTGTCCTTTACTCTGAAATCACCAAAATTTGCAATGATAGTTCTGGGATATTTAGCATTGGGATAGTGGACTGCGGGGACCCGATGAGCTCTGATGATAGTAAGATCTGAACTCAGAGTTGCCATCTCTGGACACATATATTTATAAATTAAATCTGAAACAACTTCCACCACTGAACGACCATTTTCACTCCCCTCTGGGACTCCTATGATGCGGAGATTGCATCTTCATGAGCGATTTTCTGCATCGTCCACCTTTATTTGGAGACTGATAAGTTCGGACTGCAGTTTTGAAATCTGACTTGTGTGCATAGGCATTTTGTCTTCAATGTCCGACACCCGCTGTTCTGTATGGGTGATGCGTGAGGTGAGTTGCTGAATATCAGAATGAATAGAGCTTAGCTGAGATTCTATCTTGTTTTGAGCTTCCACCTGAGTAAGACTCATACTTTGCAGTTCAGCCGAAATCTGATGTAGTAACGCATGGGACATGGTTTCAGATGTTCCCTGGGATTCCTGCTCTTTAGATTGATCCGCTCCTGGAATAGAAGAAGCCACCACAGATGGGAATTCAGCTGGAGCTTCGATGGCAGAAATAAATAAGGAACCACCCGGGAGACCAACTGTAGATTCCTCCCCCAGGAAGCCTGCCTCGTGATTATCCTGGGAACCTTCATTAAGGCCATGCTCCGATACTATAAGGTCAGCTACAGCTACTGCCTTTGGGTGGTGTTTTGTGCCAATACCCACAACAAGTGGATAAGTCCCTTGCTGCATTCCTGAGGAAAGATTTGGTAGAAACGTTGCATCTAGACCTGGAGCACGAGCCTCGGCCCTAGAAGGGGAGATTGGTCTTACATTGCTTGTTAAGTTAGCTATGGAATCGATAGGGGCTTTAACAGCTGAAGAATTAACTGGTAAGTTGGCTGCAGAATTCGAGGGTGCGGCCAACTTACAGGCCTCTTGCTCCTTAGATTTTTTGCCAAGCATATTCTCTTTCGGAGAGAAAACCTTAGATCTCCCGCTCGAAAGCCCAAGATCTATCTCCATTTCAGAAGCAGAAGAAATTCTATTTCGATTCCTAGCAGTCCGTGCTACTAATCGAGGTTTAACAGTACTGTCCCGGGAAAGTCTTTTCATGGCTTGGCACACCCCCCAAAAAAAAAAGGTTGCTAGCTCCAGGAAATGCCTACATCCGTAATAGTAATTTCACGAAGAAAGTTAACACACCACCAGCCACTTCCACAGATTGCCTCCAGTTTGGTAGCAGAATAAGACAGCGGCCGTGAATCAGCGGCACGTTGCCTTACTAACACCAAATGTCAAAGTGCCCAAGATCGACTGCACATCGCCACTCAATTGGAGGGGTAGTAATGGAGCAACAGAAGCAACGGGACAGTGCCTTCCGCCTTCAGCCGAGTGCTCCCTCTATGTTCAATGCCCCCATTTACCGCCTAGCTGAAAGAGAAGGAGATCTTCGACCTTCATCAACCTTCTCTTCCCGAGACGTTGCAACATTCGGTAGTTTCGGTTTCCATGAAATATAGTTACTGCTGCAAACAACTGCATAGAACCCCGGTTGTATGATATTGCTTTTTCAAACTCATTCGCACATGGATGAAAACAGCAAAAAGCGCTGGGATGCTTACGGGTAGCCATGCGCTATACAAGTGATTTTACAATTACAATTACAATTACAATTACACGTAATGTATCAAAACCTCCCAGGGCACTATGGTAGCTACACTAATTTTCGTAGTCTGCACTCTGGTAATTTAAAACAAAGCACTGCAAATAGGACACCA
The DNA here is from genome assembly GCF_964204655.1 of Triturus cristatus. Taxonomy (NCBI): domain Eukaryota; kingdom Metazoa; phylum Chordata; class Amphibia; order Caudata; family Salamandridae; genus Triturus; species Triturus cristatus. The sequence goes on from NC_140595.1 coordinate 640,752,304, forward strand.
AAAAAAAATAGCAGTGCTTTCGTCTACTCCTGGGATACAGTCCGATCAACCAGGATTGAGTTAGGCTAATTCCAAAGTGTTTGCCGCCCAGCAGAAAAAAAGGAGTTCTTCGGCTTTTCCTCGGCTTTAATCAACCTCCTCTTCCAGAGACGTTGCAACATTGTATCCACATTGTATCCACATGCCGTGGAATAATCATATGCCGCTCCGGAACGAAACTGCGAGGATAGATTCGAGCCTGCGCTTCCTCTCACGCCATCAGATGCCCAACCTCGCCTTCGCTTGCCGATTTCGAGCCTCCTCCTCTCATGCCTCTCACGACGACAAGAGAAACGCCATCAGCTGCCCGACCTGCCTCGCCTTCACCCGCGGAGCATGACGGGAACTCCCGAGTGCTATACGACCATATTGTGTGGGTCTTGACAAGGGAGGAGGGCAGGCTTGTTATCTCTCTGGTTAATGTAGAAATGTCACGGCGTCCCATAGCCTGCAGCTGTGCGTTGGAGTGCCAACGGTCGTGCCAGAAATGAAAAGAGAGGCTAAAGTTACATAATTCTGTTGCGTATTTTTAAAAGCAAACAAATTGATGGTCCAACCCAAAAGAAGAGAGGCAGAGGCATTCCATAGCAGGAGGTCTGCCTTCTACCCCTCATCAGCAGGCGGGACGGGACGGGTCAAGTGTGTGGGCGATATCTGTGGGGCAGGGGATTGAGAATCCAGGTGAAGCATTGTAGCCAGGTCTGCTGTGCCTCACGCACCTTGCTGGGAGGGGGAGCATTGTTACGCTGAGGGGCGGAGGAAGGGGTTAGCTGCTAGAGACTAGTTAATCAAAATCGCATTTAGGGAGCGACTGTTAGAAATGTTTAAAAACTCCGAGCTGGGAGGAGGAGCCTAGCGCGCAACCAAGATGGCCGCGTAGGTGCGAGGCTCCCGAGGACCTCTGCAACCTCCTACGTTATCCTGTCTTCATCCTGCATCGGTTGAGGGGACTGTGTCGGTGAGCCTGAGCCGAGGTGGTACCCGTTTCCCGTTTTCGAATCGGACCTCGGGTGCCGGAGTGAGCACCGATTGAAGTTTGCGGCCTGCTTCTCTCCTGACCCCAGACTCGCGCTTGGGGGCGACCCGGTGGCAAAGTTTACAACAACGGCGGGCTGGGCCTGGAGAGTCGCGTACCCCGCACTTTCACTTTCGCGCCCCCTCGCCGTCTTTGCAGGCGGGATCGTGGCGCTCTTAGTGGTGGGGTGGCCTCGCTGGGAGACCCTGCCTGCCTGCCTGCTGTGGCCCGCTCCGCCGTCCTGGGGTGACCCCCCGGAGCCCGTGGCTTTGATTGCTGGCCTTTTACTGCGTGGCTGGTGAGGGTGTGAGACCCGCGACGATGGCCACGAAACAAGATGGCGATCGGTCGAAGGCCAAGTCGAGCCGGCGTGGCGCCGCACATCAGGCCAACATCATGGACCGCTACATCTTCCCGAAGGGATCTCCCGGTGGACCGCACAAGTCCTCTGAGTGCCCCCCGGATGCCCCGGCTTTGCCCACAGATCTGACCCTGCAGGACGTCATGGGCGCCATTGCTGAGATGAAGGCCTCGGTGGGCCAGCGGTTTGACACCTTAGCCCATAAAATCGACGCGGTCCTCGTTGATGTCAACCTGGTGAGAGCGGATCTCTCGAAGACTAACGACCGGGTCGATTCTTTGGCCCACACCGCGACGGGCCTCACTACTGAGGTGGCGGCCCTTCAGACGGAGGTGCGCCGGCTTCGTCAAGCGAGTGCGCTCATGGATCGGCGCCTGGAGGATTCCGAAAGCCGGGCCCGGAGAAATAATATCCGCATCATCGGAGTACCTGAGGGACGGGAGGAGTCGGCGGCGGATCTTTTTGTGGAGGACCTGATCACTACCGATCTCCAGCCTCGGGGACTGAGTAAATTCTTTGCCGTAGAGAGGGCTCATAGGGTTCCCGGGGGAAGGCCGAAGATCGGAGCCCCTCCGCGGCCTCTTATTGCCCGTATTTTTAATTTTCGGGACAGGGACGCGATCCTGCAGGCCTCCAGGCTGCAAGGGCAGCTTAAGCTGGAGAACATGGAGGTGAACTTTTATCCGGACTTCACCCAAGCGGTCCAGAAGCAGAGATTGAGCTTCCTGGGCGTCAAGCGGCGGCTTCGGGACATGAACTTAAAGTACGCCATGCTCTTCCCGGCCAGGCTGCGGGTGGAGGTAGATGGTCGCACTCATTTTTTTGACCGTCCTGAAACGGCCGGGGACTGGCTGGACACTTTGTCTGGGGGTCGGGATCGGGATGGTGGGGGGGGGCTGCGGGAGGAGAGGGCCCACTGGACCGGGACTGAGGTGCTGATACTGGGTCTCACTCTGGACGAAGATGCGGCCACTTTCGGCCAAGCTTAGGGTCTCGTGTTGTTTGTACTTGTTCTCCCTCCTTTGTAGGTGGTGCGGGGTCTCGAAGGGGTACTCTTTCCTCCTCTAGGGGGTTTACCTAGTTTCCATTATATAGGGGCAACAGGCACACTGCAAGTTGGGGGGGCTGTCTGGGCTCATGCAGGGGTGCAGGGAGGGGGGAGTTTTGTTGGGGCGGTTGGGTTGGGGTGGGGTGTTGTTTAGTTGTACCACAAGGCAACAGTATTATTGTGCTATTCCTAAAGTGCTCTCGGGGGGACGCATGATTGCTTTCGTTTATGATGGGGGGTAGGGGACTGAGTCTTTTGTCCTGGAACGTTAATGGACTGGGGGACAGGATAAAACGAGGTGTGGTCCTGCAGTTTTTGAAACGAATTTCACCAGATATAGTTTTTCTGCAGGAGACGCACCTCATTGGCAACTCCTTTCGTGCTATGAACCGACGGGGCTACCGCCTTCTGGCCCATTCGGGCTTCACGTCTGGTTCAAGGGGTGTGGGCATCATGGCCAAGACCTCGCTCCCGCTGGAAGTTGATGAGGTGATCCATGATGACAGGGGACGGTACACGGTTCTGGTGGGTAGAATGGAGGGCAGAGTGAGGGTCTTTGTTTCTGTTTATGTCCCGCCAGGGTTGCAGGCGACCACCTTTGCGGATCTGGGGCGCCTCCTCCTTGGCCTTCCGGAGGGGATTCTAGTGGTGGGGGGGGATTTTAACGCTGTGGTTTCCGGAACTGAGGACCGTCACCCCCCTAGGGATCTCCCCCGTGCCCAGGCGTGGTTGTCTGGCCTCTTGGACACCTTGGGGCTGGTGGATTGTTGGCGTTTGAAACATCCTACGCAGATACAGTACACTTTTCATTCTGGGGCCCATGGCAGTCTCTCAAGGCTAGATTACGTCCTGGTGCCGGCGGCGCATGCCGGGAGGATCGGGGAGGTGCGCCATTTAGCGTGGGGTATTTCAGACCACTCCCCGCTCTGGTTGCACTTCGATATTCTTCCGAGGGGAGAGGGTAGGGTGGTCCCGATTAATCCCTGGTACCTGCGTGACCCCACCATTCGCGCAGAGTTGGTTAAGTCCCTTAAGCGATATTTTGACGATAACGTGGGGTCTGTGTCATCGGCGATATCGCTGTGGGAGGTATTTAAGACGGTGATCCGGGGGGATGCCCTGTCCCTTATTTCCTATTCCCGGAGGCGCGAGCGGGAGGAGGTGACCCGTATTGAAACTGAAATCACTGAGTTGGAGGGTGACCTCGAATGTGGGGTGACGGATGATAATGCGGGCCCCGGGGGAAGTGAAGGTCGCAGACCAGTCTTCCCCCGGGGAATTCGCGCAACGACCGGAAGGACATGGTGGGGGTGGGATCATAGGAAGAAGAGGGGCGGGAGTTGGGAGGGTATATAGGTGTCAGGAGAGGAGGATCCGGCCTCTTCCTGACACCTGAGCACCACCGGGAGGGAGAGAGAAAAGTTTGTCCGCCCACCCACCCTACAGACATTAAGCAAAGGGTTGGGATAGATTTTGGGCTGAGCGTGCCAGTTTAGGGCAGGGTTGCAGAGTAGAGGCGTCACGGTACTTTGGAGGGGTGGGTAGTCACATACGGGCGGATCCACCCCTCGGGAGGGGAGAACGGTACACAGGTGACTGATAGCGGGCGCGGGAAGCAATGACCAATGAAGGAAATTACACTGAGGATGCTTGGAGGGCAAGTGATGGGGAGAGGAAGGAGGTCACCGAGTGAATGGGGGAAGAGTCTAACAGGTGAGATGGTTTTGAGAATGGATGAAAGGAGAATGAGTCGGTATGGGTTGGGGAAAGTATATTTATTGCATTTATGTACTGTCGAATAAAGTCTAAATGATTGCAACCATGTCCTAATAAAATGGCCTTTTACACTTCAAGTAACAGCGTGGAGTGTGGTTCTTGCGCGAACTGCATGTTCTCCGACTCAAGCAGGCGGCCTATAAGGCCCTCGTCACGGAGGCGGCCAGGGGCCTTAGTAGAGAGCAACAGGGGAGACTGTATGATGTGGGTGATAAGGCTGGGAAATTGATTGCGTGGCTGGATAAAAAGGAGAGAGCGAGTCGAGTTGTCCCGTCGATTGAGAGGCCGGATGGTGTGTGTGTCACTGAACCTGAAGACATTGTAGATTGCTTCGCAGACTATTTCCGTAGGGTGTATTCCCCGGTGTCCTCTCGCTCGGAAGAGGATTCCCATGCCCTGCTTAGAGATATCGCGCTGCCTTCCCTTTCGGAGGAGGACAGAGTGTCGTTGGACGCCGTCCCAACCTCTGAGGAAATTGCCATCGCCATACGCTCGGTCGCTTCCGGCAAGGCCATGGGTCCTAATGGCCTTCCCATCGAATTGTACAAGCTGCGACCGGATACGCTGGCGCCACATCTCCGTGCGATGTTCCTCGCGGCCCGTTCGGCGGGTTCCCTCCCGCTAGACCAGCGTCTGGCTACTATCGTGGTTATTCACAAGGAGGGGAGGCCGCGGGACCGGGTCACGTGCTACCGGCCTATTTCGCTGCTGAATGCGGAGCCCAAAATTCTCGCCAAGGTGTTGGCTAATCGGCTGGTTGGTGTGGTGTGCGATTTGATTCACCAGGATCAGTCCGGCTTTATCCCTCATCGCAACACTGCGCTTCACCTGCGGCGCTTGCATGGGGTGCTCGCGCGTGTCCCGTTTATACGGGAGCCGGCCATTTTGGCGTCCCTGGACGCCACTATGGCGTTTGACACGCTTGAGTGGCCATATATTTGGGCGACACTGGCGATGTTTGGGTTTGGCCCGGGATTCATCGGTTGGGTGAAATTGTTGTACTCTGGACCGCTGGCGCAGGTGGTTGTGAACGGCAGAGTGTCGGCTCCGTTTGAGCTGGGCAGGGGCACGCGGCAGGGCTGCCCATTATCACCGCTCCTCTTTGCGCTTGCCTTGGAGCCCCTGGCGGAGTGGCTGCGGTGGCATCCTTCTATTCGTGGTCTCCGATGGACCCCCGAGTACGAGGACTGCGTATCTCTATATGCTGATGATATTCTCCTGTACTTGGCTTCCCCACGTGAATCACTGATAGTACTGGTTGATGTATTGCACTCATTTGGCCTCAACTCTGGCCTGGTCATCAACTGGGCTAAATCGTGTGTGTATGTCCTCACGGGGGAGGATCCTATCCTTCCGCGGGGTTGCCCTATCCAGATTGCCCCGCGGGGATTTAAGTACCTGGGTGTCTTCATTACCCTGGACGCGGAGGCCCGATACAAACAGAACTTGCTTCCCCCCCTCCAGCACCTGAAGGAGGACGTCGCGCGCTGGGGGCGCTTGCCGCTCTCGCCGCTCGGCCGGGCGGCATTGTTTAAGATGATGTCGCTGCCACGCTTCCTGTATGCTTTACAGAACACAATGGACGTTGTCCCGGCGCGCTACTTTCGTGAGGTGGAGAGTTTGCAGCGCCGACTGTTCTGGGAGGGCAGGCCGCGTATCGCCCTGGCGAAGCTGACGCTCCCGTGGTACGACGGGGGGGTCGCCCTCCCTGATATCAAGCGATATTACTGGGCCTCCCAGTTGGCCGCGATCAATCACGGCCTTTACGGGCCAGCTCTCAACCCTGCCTTTGAGATGGATAAAATGTTATTGCCGGGTGGTGACTATAATCGGGCGCTTTATTCGAGCTCTCTCGATGCACGTCTGACGGGCCCCACGCGGGTCATGGTACGAGTGTGGCACGCGGCTAACGTGGCGATGGGGTGGAAGGATCGCTTGACCCGGGCGACGCCACTATACGCATCCGAGAGGCTGGGCTCCTTGTGGACCTCGAAGGGCTTTGAGAAGTGGGACATGATAGGCATCAGCAGGGTGGGCGATCTCTGGACGAGGGGGGGGATTCAAAACGTTTGACGTGCCGCAGACAGAATTCCAGCTGCAGGACAGGGAGTATTTTCGATATCTGCAGATCCGTCATACGTTGTGCTCCGTATTTCCGGACCTTGCATCCATCCCGGAGTACTCCCCTCTAGAGGATAGAGTGCTAGATGGGCATGTCCCGGACGGCACGATTTCATTAATTTACAAGAAGCTCATTAATGACCGTTTGGGTATTGCTGACTGGCCTTCGCGAGGCGTGGGGGGCTGATGGATTGGAGCTGGATGACGAGGACTGGGTGTCTGCGGTGGCCTCCCCGAAAGAGGTGGCCATACCGGCCCGCCTTCACTTCGTCCAGATCAAGATACTTCATAGGGTCTATGTTACGGGACCGAGGCTGATGCGTATGGGCTATGCTGTGGACGGGTTGTGCAAGCGTGGGTGTGGTTCTTTGGGGACTTTTCTCCATATTTTGTGGGAATGCCCGGAGGTGGAGCGATTCTGGCGTGGTGTGCATGAGGTTTTACAGGTAGTTACGCATGTGCAGCTGCTGCCTGAGGCGAGGAGATGTCTTTTGAACGTGTGGGAGCCAACCGACTATTCAGTGCCGCAGACGTGGTGGGCGACTCTGGGATATATGGTAGCCAAACGTGACATTGCGCAATTGTGGGGCTCCCAGAGGCCGCCGACCGTCTCGGCGTGGAAGGACAACATGGATTGGTGTATGTTTCGGGAAAAGGTCGTGTATGTTGCGAGAGGTAAGCCTGGGAAATGGATGAAAGTGTGGGGCCCCTGGAACGCCTACCGTGGGGGAATCTGTACCCCGCCGCTATTGCCTGATTCGTCACCGGCCCCGTCTCCTTAGCCTGTTTGTCTCCCCGGTGCTGGGCTGTGAGTCTACTTAGTCCCCGTCCTGACCTTTCCCCCCTTCGATATTCCTACGTCTCAGTGGGGTCCCCCCCCCCTAGGGGAGCACATGCTGATTTCTGATTGTGGGTTGCCTTGTGAACTTGTTTTTTGTTGATTATTTATATGAAAATGAAGCCGTTGTGTGAGGTCCGGATGGTATGGCTACCAACGCCTCTTTCAACTACTGTGAATTTCCTTCTGCCGCAGCGTGCGTTCTACTGTCTGTATTATATGCTCCTTCTGTGTGCTAGCGGCCGGCCTGGAGGTTGTAGGCCCATCTTTGTATATTTTTTGGATTCTGTAATAAACGGCTTCAAAAAAAAACAAAAACAAAAAAAAACTCCGAGCTGTGTTGAACGAAAGGCGTGTGTCGCTTTTGTTAAACTGAAACAGAAGAAGCTGTCAACGAGTGTCACGGGCGCCTTATTAAATAAATATATCAAAAGCCACGGTGATAGCGAAGGACTGTTACAAATTTTTTAAAACCTGAGCCATTTTGAAAGAAAGGCACATGTTGCCTTTGTTAAACTGAAACATAAGAAGCTGTCATCAAGCGTTACAAGTGCCTTATTAAATAAATACATTAAAAGCCACAGCGGTTGCACTTTGATGCTGTTTGGGAGGTGGGAGGGGCATTCTTTGCAGGAAAGCATACCGCCTACAGGTGCTGTTCTTATTTTTTTTTTTAAAAGATAGTCCCTAAACAAAAAGACAAAAACCAAAAGTGTAAGGAAACTGTAGTTGGCCTGTGCGCCTCGCTTACAAACGGAAGTGATGTATCTGGAGCAGCGGCCAATAAGGAGCCAGAAAACAAGAGCACTAGAGTTTTTGACCAATGGTAAGACACAGCTGTATTAAGACTCGGAAGAGTGATTACTGCAGGTCTTGCAGACAGCGCATGCGCACTGATGCTCGACCTAAAAGGAACATTCCAGGGGCGACTCCTCGGCTAAGGTGGAGAAGCGTCGCCCCACATGAAAAATAAAATGATGATAACAGCATGTTCCCCACTGGGCTGTGTTACACAGCCTGGGTGGAGAATATGTCCAGGCTCCCAGTCTCCATCTGAGCACCGAACCACAGTGCTCAGACCAATCACGACGCTGCTATCAGCAGCATCATTATTGGCTAGGGGAGTCTGGATTCCTGTTCCTGCGTCAACGGAAGAAGAAAAGGATGGAGGAGAACCGACGGCCGGCAGGCAAGTTAAATTATTTTTTTCCTTTTATTTCTTTTCTTATTTTTTTTAATCCCCCTACCCCTGCCCCACCTCTACTGACCCATAGCAGCCACTACTGCACCATTCCGTTTTCGTTGTTTTGAAAAGCTGCTTCAAATATGCTCTGTGACCTGACCTGTCTTTCATCTCCACTGCTGGCTCTGTCAGCAGGCATTGTGATGCCAGAACTTACTTTAATAACTTACAGTGGTTAATAACTCACTACAGTTGAGTTTTGAAGTCTTTTCTTTATAATTGGCAACTAGATGATCATAAGACACCAATTATGTAGACATTAGAGACTGGCATATATACAGAGATTACAGAATCCCATGTATTATAACTTCCTAAAATAATATGCTGGAGCTCTTCAACAATTTGTTTAAATAGCTCTGTTTGAGGATAGAGAACCAAAAAAACTCAGTCCAGACAAACAAGGGCTTGTGATATATTTTTGTCGTCTTTATTGTGTTTGCAAGCTTCCAACTAAGTACATGATCCTCAGCCGACATGTTGGATTTTTCCTAATAACAAATGTAGGTGTCCACATCTGTTTATCATCAATATTTACAAGCTCACAACAAAGGGGTGTAGCTATTCAGTCTTGTGAGACCCAGCGTAGAGAGACCTGATAAACCTTGTCCTGTCCTTTGCAAAATAAAATGCGGGCCAAATAAGAGATGAGGAGTTGAATAGGCCGCAGGAGAGATCACCTAGAAGAAACTCGTACTCTGACACTTACGTCATCTTACATCATGTGTTATAATTAGAGGAATAAATATAGTTTGTAGTCCCACACCTTGAAATAGTCCTATTGGGGCCGAAACACTTGTCAGCTAATTATCATGCACTTGGTTTGAAGCATGTAAACACACTAAAGAGAACAAACAAATATCACTCGACCTTGGACTTATGGACTGACTTTTTTGGTTATTTCTCCTCAAACAGTGTTATTTAAACAAATTGCTGGTGTGATCCAATATATTGTTTTAGGATTTAGGGGTGTGTCTTTGGAGTAACACCATCATTCTCCTTACAAGCTAGCAGGGGCATATCTGTGGTAGTGCCAGTCTTTGAACAACTATTCTTTTTGTAGTCTTTCTACCCTGACTAGTTGAGTACTGTGCAACATCATTTGTTATTGTCACAGCTACCTATTTGTGTTTAGCAAATGTTTAACTTCCTATTGCAGGCAATAATGGAGGCATGCAAAAAGCAGATGTAAGATATGGTATAGAATTATGCAGTGTTTGAGACAAGTGGAATAGTTTGATCCACATCTCAATTTGATCGAACCACCCTAAGTATATTGTACTCAAAGCATAATTTCAGCAAGTTGCATGAGGTGCACATGTAGGAGGTGGGTGTCATGAAGGAAGGGTGCATGTGTGAGCTGTGGGTGTCATGAAGGAAGCAAGTGGTCTCGTGTTTAGAGAGCAAGAAGAGACTGGCTAATGACCCTGTTGAAAAGGAAAGGAAATGCCAACACTTGAAGAGGTCACAACACTTGCTGTTGTGTAGTTTCAACTAATCAGTAGGAACTTCATGTTGGTAGACGACATAAACGTAGGATGGTGCCAGACTGATTCCAAGCACCCCTGCAGGATATGTTGTCCCTTGGACCAACTAGCTCACAGTGACACTGTTAACCCTCCCCCCTCAAAGCTTAGGCAGGGAGCAAACAGTTCTGGCAACTACTGAACTTGACAACCCTGTTCCCTCAAGAATCGTGGTGACAGACCTAGAACTTTTCGCTCAGTCACTTGTGCTCTCTTGCGCTCAGAAAAATATACAAAGAATACCCGAAGGTACATTTTTCAATATTTATTGAACCATTGTGAATCTTGTATAGAAAATATGTGCTGCAATAATTATTAGACAGAAGCAGGCAAAAGTTATAATGAGTGTCAAAACAGTGAACAAAACGAAGAGTTCTATCATCTTGTTGAGACAGCTTATTAATTCATACATATACAGTAGTTATAACAATCTAGAGTACTCCTACTATGCAAACCCTAACCTTTGTGTCTAGGGTGTGATTGTTTGGTCTGCCAAGAAACCCCCTTCTGGAGGATCTAACCCCTTTACCTGGTGAGTAAGAATGTAGGACCCCATCTTGGTCACAAACTGGACACGGCTCACAGAGGTGTCAATCAGCTGCCAGGCGAAAGCTTCAGCATGCAGGGACCCCTCAAAGTCAGCAGAAGCATCTCCTCTGATTTGGAAATAAAAGGATAAATGTAGAAAAGGCCATCATTGCCTCGGGCCGTGATTGTGATCAGGCTGCCTATTGTTTGTATTCCACAGATAGCTGCATTGCCATAGGGACATAATACCAAACACATTTGTATTACGCATGTGAAGGCCTTGCACATATTGCCAAGGCAGTAAGTTCTTTTGTATCAGCAAGGTCAGTGTTTCTTAGAAACTAACTCAAGTATCACAAATGCAAATATGTGTCAAAAGTCGCTGTGACAAAGGGAAGGCAACATTAGGAAAGGACCATCTACATGTAAATTGGCACAATTTCCTACCAGGCCTAACTCGGAACTGGAGATTTACTGATTAATTGTGTAGAGTATCAGCTTTTGGGAGCTATGAAATTTTAATCCCAAAGACTTGGCCTAGCTTCGTATGTCCATTCAGAAGTGTCTATGTAGAGAAGGGGTCGGGAATGTCCCAACCAATGTGATGCACAACAATGGACCATAGGTCTTCACTCCAAATTCATATATTAATCATAAAATAGCACTCTTCATTGAACAGAAAGTATTTTGTATTTTACAATTCGGTTTGTTCAATAATTCCAAACAGAAAAGTTAACAAATCATTTCACAATATTACAATATGTACTGTGCTCCGAATGATGTACAAGCTAAACTAGCTGAGCATCATCTCAAAATACTTTCAAATTATTCAAAACAAAGTCCCAATGCATTTCGGGTTTTAACAACCCTTCTTCAGGGGCTTGATGTCATCAAAGGAGATTTTAAATCGAAATCCGCAGGAAACTACAACAAAAAGGTCATGTATCAGTATTGACTGTAGAATATATACAATATATCGTTTTAGGATTTCCACTCTATGCGTGTGGAAATACGGTGCTGTGAGTAGCTATTTGATGGTGCCCAATCCTGTAGAGCAACCTGAGTCGGAGTGAGGCATTAGAAAGATGACTCCACCATGGTGCTCTATAGAGATTCCACATATCCAGCAACAAGAGCGAAAGCAGGAAAAAGGTGAGTGTATTAAGTGTACAAGCCAAGATACCCAAAAATAGAGCGGACCTCGAGGTGATCGTGTGCTGAACCCGTCCAGCATTATATACAATTAACACGTCAATAGACGCTTACCCAGCTGTATTTTGAGTTGTGTCCCAATGGTACGATGCACTGAAACAGTCAAAATAATGACGCATAAGCATATAAAGGAAACTGAACTATCATCACAAACCAACCAGAATACCCCACTATAATCTGTGTGCTCTCCCTCAAGCTTACCAAGACGCCAGAGACGTTTAAGTCCAAACGCTTCAATCAGTAATCTTCAATCGGACTGTAGCCACCGTACTAAAAGCCAAAAGTAAAACATTATAGACTGCCCATTGTGATCAATTATTAGCACAATGTTAACAAGGGGTTACGAGAGTGGCGCAGTCGTCCATATCTCACCTCAGTACACAGAAGGCTCCTCTAACCGCCGCCTTATCGAGCACAACGAAACGCGCATACAGGTTTCAGCGTAAACACAGCTGAAAGATAAAGCATCAAAGCGTCAACGAGTAGGCCAATCAGCGGGCAACAGAAGATGTCACGGGAACAACAAGGGGGTGTTGTTTTTTAAAAAAAAGAAGAACTAGAAAGAAACTTTATCCAGTGCAGTAAACGTGACGCGAGAAAGTAACAAACAGCATGAACGTTATAATATTGCTGGGTTCGAAGGGACATCCGCGTGTGCATAAAAGCCAAAAAGTAATACACTCCAGTTCAACCTAAACAATAACGGGTTTGCGATATTCTTGATGAAAACGTGTGTAATGACACTGCTTATTACAAACAAAGGAAAATTGCACATTTAATGCAGGAGATATCAAGAGAAAGAAGCGTGTGAAGTGACATCCGCATGTGCAGAAGAACCAAAGAGCAATACACTCCGGTGCAGTCTAGACAATAGCAGGTTTGCGATATGCTGACAGAAAACGTGTATCATGATGCTGCATTATGCTAGCAAAAGAAAGGTGCACAGTTAGTGCAGGAGATATCATGAAGATAGATGAAAATGAAATACAAAATGGGCTGAGCAACATGCGGCGAGTGCAAATCCTGTACAAAGGACAATTCTGTTGATCTGAAATGTGTCAATATCTCATTATATTGTGTCAAAAAGTACAAATACTGTTTACAAAAAACATATGAGTTCGTAATGATCATTCAGGCCCCTGGGAATAATGGTTCCTAGGTATTTTATCCAAAAGGTTTCCTTTCGAGCTAAGGTGATATGTGGATCTATACCTGGTAGGATCTGTACTTTTTCAAGAATGGTGTACCTCAGTTGTGGTATGGTATGTGTGCTCTGAATCCAATGTGCCGTTAAGCATGATTTTAAGTTCTTATTGCGTATGGTGCTCTTGTGTTCTATAATGCGAGTTTTGATTTTTCTAGACGTTCTCCCTACGTATACAAGTCCACAGGGACATTTTATGGCGTAAATAACATTCTCCGTGTTACAATCCGATGTGTGCCGTAGTATGAGCTTTTTATCTGTGTGGGGATGAACAAAGGTATCCCCTAGAATGACATTGCCACATTGTCCACAATTGTGGCATCTCCTCATACCCTTGTGCTCACTTTGACTAGAACTGGGATTGATTTTAAGTAATTCTCTGAGATTCAGAAGTGTTACCAGTTGGATTTATATAATAGAATTATACTGATCTGTATTACTAACATTTCTGCATTTAGGTGCCGATTCCGATCCTGTAAAACCCGGGTACAAATGGTCGTACAGAGCGTTTTCTCCGTACGACTCGTACCCGGGAATTCCACCGTACAAACCAGCAAGCACGATTCGTACAGAAATACCATTTCCGTACGAATCGTACAAAACACCGTACGGCTAAAAAATACATACAATTCCAATCCTGGTCAGGCAGCGTTTTACGGACCAGCAAGTACGATTCGTACCCACAGCACTCCGCACGGTTATATTTTTACGGGAGCCAAAAAGTGCCGGAAAAGCTAAGTACGCCGCGATGCACGAGGAAAAGGGTCATCATGTACGGTGCGTACCCCAACATTGCATATGTACGGACCGTACCCCCAGGGGTACGGAGCATACATACGGGGCTGGGGTACGGCACGTACATACGGGGGGGCTGGGGGTATGGCGCGTACATACGGGGGGCTGGGGGTACGGCGCGTACATACGGGGCTGGGGGTACGGCACGTACATACGGGGGGGCTGGGGGTACGGCACGTACATACGGGGGGGCTGGGGCTATGGCACGTACATACAGGGGGGCTGGGGGTACGTCGCGTACATACGGGGCTGGGGGTACGGCGCATACATACGGGGCTGGGGGTACGGCACGTACATACGGGGCTGGGGGTACGGCGCGTACATACGGGGCGGCTGGGGGTACGGCGCATACATACGGGGGCTGGGGGTACGGCGCGTACATACGGGGGCGGCTGGGGGTACGGCGCGTACATACAGGGCTGGGGGTACGGCGCGTACACATGGGGCTGGGGGGTACGGTGAGTACATACGGGGCTGGGGGTACGGGGCATACATACGGGGGGCTGGGGGTACGGCACGTACATACTGGGCTGGGGGTACGGCGCGTACATACGGGGCTGGGGTTACGGCGATTCGTATGTATTTTCCCCGTACGAATCGTACTTCACCGTTTGTACGGTACTTGTACGATTCGTACGTAAAAAAATACGGATACGAGTCATACGGGAAAAAAAATACAGGATCGGAATCGGCCCCTTAATGTTTTACAAGTTAAGTAAAAACATTTATAATATAATTGTTTCCTAAATACAGCCAAAAAACATTTTCCACTGTAACCAAACTCTTAGGACTCGATTACGGCTCACTCGATAAATTACGATATGTGCTGTAACTCCTGTTACCACTCATATTGCAAATATAATGTGTGCAATAAACGTCACACGTCACAATCTTTCCAAGATTAATTTCAGCAGGTCAAACCTGCCAAATTTAGTGGAGGAAAATGGCAAATAAATACAGGATATGGATTTTGGTGTATTGGGCACTAAAATTGACACTGTAGGTCCCTTTTTGTGGACAATAATTGTAATTGGGTGCATTTATCACTTCCAATAAACTCCGAGTCACTGCAGTGTTGGAATATATCAGGTGTGATGAATATTGCACCGTTTGCCGGGCTGATCTGGGCACAAGTCAATATAGACTTTATAACAGTCTATGACAGGCGAACTCTGCTGAATATTGCATCTTTAGATGTGCAGTTGCATGGAGTCACAAAAATACATCTACAGTTGTCAAGATGGGAGGGTAGTTTAGTGTATAAAATTACATCTTGCTCATCCACCATCTTATATCCCAATAAAAGAGGATGATTGGTCTTTATAATGTAGAGCATGAACTGAGATATGTACCATGCTGCTTCCATTGTTCATTTTGTGCCTAATTTAAAATGCATGAAGTGAAATTAGCAATGGTATTTCAATCTGTATGAAATAAATTCATTTTTTTCTAATGTGAAAATGTGTAATTTAATGTGTTATTAATCCAGGCTTTAAAAACCCTAAAAGTTCATTACAAATTTTAGTATCGAAGGCAGCATTTCTAAAACTGTAATACACCCCCAAAAAGTGAAAAGGCATCATATTGTCACTGTACTATTCAACTGACAACCATGTTTTCTTCTGCCGGTATTAAGAGTGTCTTGTTAGGGATTGTTCCCCTGTAATCTTTCCATTCTTATTAATTCATGAAATTATATAAAAAGTGTTAGCCTCTGACATAAAGGAGCTTTTAGTTAGTAGGCTTCACCCATAAGGCTGTTGAATTGCCATTTACATGTTGCTACCGCCCACCACAACATTCAGCTTGGGCTAATGCGTCAGCCCACTCCACCCTCTGGATCTTAAGTTTTTTGTGAATGCACAAAGCTTGTGCACATTCTTCACATCCACTTAAAAATAGTTCCTTTCACTTCAGTGACGAAGCTGCTTTAAAGTGTGTTTTTAATATTGTATTTTTTTATATTATCTTAAAAAATGGCTATTTATTTTGGTTTGCATTTCAGGTGTCCATATGCAAGGTGATGTATTTCCAGTCCACTTTTTAAGTTGCATTTATAAAGTGTTTAAAAGACATTATGACATTGTAGCTGTCTGCAACTTCAATGCTTGATTGGGTGGAGATTTCTTCTAGTCACCTTCATAAAAACGTAATGGTAAAATGCATGAAACAACTGAAAGGCTTGTTTCTTAGAATACAGCCACATCAGAGAATGCTTTTTTTAATTTAACTTTTTATTCCAAGCACATGGTGGGCAAATTTAAAGTGGTAGTCTGGTATATTTTATTTTTATGGCATATCCTTGCAATAACATTTCTTAAAACCTTGTCCAAATGCACCAGCATGCCAGAGTCAGACCTATTGACTTTGTCAATGCTTGTCAACTTAAAATGGAGAAATGTCCAAATGCCACAAAGTATTCTGCATTGCTGAGTAAAATTTCATCTCTGAAATATGCTTGTAAAAAATAATAGGATGCGCCATCTGTTCAAGATTCGTATGTGTGACTTGTAATGCAGTATACTTATTATATTACAATGTCATGCATTTAATAGATCCAGAAAAGCAATATATTAATTCATACAGCAAATCAAACTGCAAAATAGCACGCTCTGTGAATTGTTGCATAATCATGTCATTCAACAAAGTGCTTGTTTTTCGTAGAGCACAGATGCAAAATGTCCCTGGCATTTGGGCTTCATAAAAATATCACCAGTTTACTTTGTTAATATGTTTAGCCCAACAGTTGCAGGTCCAGGATTTTTTTAATTAGATTTTGCTCATAACAAGTATAAATTAAAGTATTCTGCAGTATAGTTACATTTAGAGTCTCTTTTATACTTAGACATATGGGCCATCAAAGTACTGGGGTGGCAGTGGTCCGCCTCTGCCAGCCCTGTGATTGCCTACCTGCCAAGCTCAAAGTTCGCTGAATGTACTCCCGCTCTCACTGCGGGAATTCTTTTGGCGGAAATGTAGTGCTAGGTAGGCAGCCACATCATGATTACCTGCTGCCATTTTTGGGGATTTCAGAAATACCTACCCAAAGTGGAGGTTTGTCTTTGAAAAGCAGAAATAATGCCTCAAACCTTAGGGATATTTCTCATTTCCTATGAGGGATATCTTAGGAATGTTACCGCCTCGGCCACCATGCCTCACATCACAGACCCTAGCAAGAAAAATCAGCATTGTAAGCCCAGCTCTAAGTAGGGCAGGCCTTCCAACACACAACAGCCAGTGACTGTGTGGGAAAGGTGCCATTGGCAAAGAATTTTCGATGGCAGACCCACCCTATAATCCGCTGTCAGAGACCAAGTCGTTTCATCCTCTAAATGTGGTAGAGATACTGTGAGGAGAGTGCAACCTGACATCTGACTAATGATGGGAGATGTTCAGTTGCCACCAACCATTAAATTACCCACTTAGACTTTTATCATCATACAAAAACGCCGCCATTGTCATTTTTCGCGTTTTTTCATATGAGATTGTGGAGGTGATTTGTCAATTTTTGAGAATCTACTTTTTCCACAAGTTGTAGAAAGTTACTGAAAAATAAGGATGACAATGTGCACATAAAATACAATCTGTCTACAATATTGTATACATTTAAGAAGGATATTAACAAAGTATAAGCTTGTCATTAGATACAGAATGTGATTAGTTCCAGCTAGTGTTACACAGTGGGCTCGATGCTTAAAGGTATTTACACAACTAAATGTATCAAGTGTGCAAACACATTAATTTACAATTGTAAACAGAACATGAGTTAGCACTTGAGAATTGATATACCATTTTCCATTTCCAAGCTTTATTTCGGTCATTATAGACCATAAAAGCAGAAGATAAAATACATACATCACTGGATTTGGGCAATAACAACATCAGTAAACATTACAAAATATAACCAAAATGCAAATGAGTTAGTCAAGTTACATAACAGTTAAAAAAAATATTAAAATTTAGAAGGAAGTTAAAACAATGGTTTTATGAATTGATAGTGTTAACGCAGTAGAAAATACAAAAAGGACATTTAACATATGCGGGGGGAGTTTAAAAACATACTGCGCCTATGCCACATAGAGTTGATGAAACGGGACACAGCAAAAACAATCGGAGGATGAGTGTCAGTTCTCAAAACTCTAAAGGCCTCCAGACACTGCCTATACCCCAAGTTCCTGCATAGTGGTAAGAGCCAATACCTCCTGGCTGCATTATAGCCAGGACAGAAGAAGAAAACATGAATGACTGTCTCTTCTTGGCTATTACAAGCAGGACATCCAATGGAAGAAGCTTTTGACCATTTGCTTGTAAATGCATGAACCGGCAGGAAACCCAATCTGAACTGAATATATAGTTTCCTTGCCATGAAAGGATGGACAGCAACAAGGAAAGACTCAAGTAGATACTGGTCTTTAAAATTGAGGAAATCAGATGTTAGGTGGCCTACTTTTATGCTCCCCTGAATTTCAGCCAGTCTAAGTAGTCTGTAAGCTTTAACTAGTTCTAGCTGCGATATTGTCGGGGACACTTCCTCAGGGTGGATCCATAGGTTTGACTGACCCAATCTAAAACACAGGTCTTTTATGTGTACAAACCAGGATAATTTTCCCACCCCTGGGAGTCCCAGAATCGCCTTGAGTTCAGACTGGTAGGCTGTTAACTCGGTGGTCGCCCATAGTCCACACCAGAAAGTCAGGGGTCGCATTCCAATCTCCTCCTCTATGGGTCAAATCCCGAGGTCCATACGTATTGGGGATAAGATGGGTGCTTGGCGATAGACCCAAGAGCTGCCTCCTAAACTTGTTCTCAGATTTAGCCAGTCCACCTGCAGGAAGATGGCCTCAGAGTTCTGCCCCATACATTATAGCACTCCTGATTTGGACTTTATAAATCTCGGCCAGCGGACCCGGCTCTCTAATTGATATGTTCCTGTATGATTTTACTATTCCCCCAGCCATCTGTGCTAGTCTTAAGCCTGCCTTTTCTTGCTGCGGGCCCCATCCAAATGTTTCTGACAGCATAACGCCAAGGTAGTCAAAGACAGCTACCCTCTCTAGCTAGGTGCCATTTAGGGAGGGATTTGGGCGAGATGTTTTGATTAGGTTAAAAACCATGTACTTGTTTTTTGATGTATTGATCTCCAACCCTCTGTTTTTGCTAAATAGAGAGAAGCTGTCAAGGATCCTTTGGATGCCTATGGGAGACTTGGATAGTAACAAGGTGTCATCCGCAAACATCATTGATGGCACCTTGTCACGGACCAGCTTTGGAGCATCATTATTAGCTACCTGATTTAATTGGTCCACCAGAGCGTTATTAAAAAGACAGGACAGTGTGGGGGCCAGTACACACCCCTGCCTTACACCTCTGTTTACTGGGAAACGTGTTTACTGGGAAACGTGGGGTTAATTCCCCATATTTCCTGTATCTCACCTGGGCAAAATTTCCAGTGTGCAGGCGCTTGATCAAAGACAGCAAGTAGAGAGGAATGCCTGGTCCGCACTCAGAATTTTGCACTCGTCCACCCAGGACTGGAGAAGCTCCAGGACAATCCTGGCAAACAGCTTCTGAGTTACGTCAATCAGGCTGATTGGCCTGTATTTGGTGGGCAGGAGGGGTGAGCCCTTCTTGTATACTGGAAAGATTTCAGCCCCTAGCCAGGTATCAGGGATTTTCATGCCATTTAAAATGGCGTTAAATATTACCCATAGATAGGGGCCCCAGATATTGGGTCGTTCCCGAAATAAATACCCAGGGATCTTATCTAAACCGGGGGCCTTTCCAAGGGGAAGCTTCCCAATTGCGCTCAGCACCTCAGTCAGAGTGAGCCCTACATCATCATCAAGGGGATTCCCTACCGCAGTTGGCAAAGTTCCCTCAATGAGCTCTATAGTGTCCTGTGTGGAATACAGCGATTGGAAATGAAGTTTCCAGGCGTCTGCAGCGATGTTCGGCTCATTAGCTGAGTTCTTTGTGGTGCTATCTGTACGAACCAGGATCCAAAACACCTTCATATCCTGGTTAGTGAGTGTCTGTTTGATTGCATTCCATCTTTCAAGCTCCCAATTCTTTTTGGCTAGCTTTATACTATCACTGTAAAGAGCCCTCTTTGCTTTTATAAGGGATCTCTCTTTGGATTTGATGGCGTCGATAAGGGCGCCCTTTGCCATTCGGCAGGAATTATTAAACCAAGTGGGTTTAGGGCTCCTCTTATCCTTGGAGTGCATCAGGGGATTAAAGATGTTGGTCAGGCTAGTTGTCAGATCCACATGAATGGTCGTGAGTTGGGCGATGGTATCAGGATAATTGAGTGTCTGGGCAGCCTCCTCCATTGCCAATAAAGGTGAAATAATTAAAGATTAAAGGGCAGCAGCCTTGCCTGATGACTTCTTCAGAGTTTCCCATCTAATTCTCCTTCTGTTATTGGCTAGTGTTAAATTGCTGCCAGAGGAGGTACTAGTAATTGAGGGCATGTGAAGATCCGGAAGCTTGAGGTCAAGTACCAGAGCATTATGGTCACTGTCGTGTCTCGGCAAGACAGTAAAGTCGACAACCCAGTGCCATATGCTTGCTTCCACTAGGATATAATCCAATAAGGATGATTGCCCTGGCCTATTAAAACTAGGCTTCCCTGGTTGGTCTGACTTAGTGCGACCATTACATGCCCTTAGTGCGTGAGTTAGTGTTACTGCACTGATCTGAAGAACTAAGGGAGTCCAGGCCTTTACCAGAAGAATTTGCGGTTCAGGGATAAACCAAAGGGAATCCTCAACAGTAAATGAAGAGTCAGTAGGAAGGGCTAGCGGCTCAAATTGACAATTAAAATCGCATCCTATAACCATCCTAGTATTCAGGGGAATTAGTTCAATAAGTGTGGTAAGCATATCTATGGTCGGGGATTCCTGTGCAAAAGTTACCAGGTGTGAATAGATGTTAATAAAGGCAATTTTAGTCCTAGTAGAAAAAGTAAGGAGGGTACACTGGATGTCATCAGATGAAGTGTTCAACTATTCAACAGTACAGTCCAGATGTATAGCAACCCACGTGCCTAAGCCTCTGCCTTTACCCCCATTGTAGCTAGCACATTAAAAGTTACATAGCCCCACATAACAATGTCCACTCTTGCCCAAGTCTCCTGGAACATACACACATCATAATCTTGTACAAATTGTCTCCAGTCAGGATTTTGGAGTTTGCTTTTAATGCCAGCGATGTTCCACGTCAAGACCCTCAATTCGTGGCCTAAGTTCAAAGTTACATCATATACTTTATGGCCAGAGGGGTTAGAGGTCTCTGGCTCAGACCCGGGGTCTGATGCACCCGCTTCCACTAGGGAGCTATTCCTAGCCATACTTGAAGTTATCAATCAGGGATAAGAGGGGCTAGATTGTTCAACAGATCTAAGGTAGCACCATCCTAACCTTGAGGTCCCTGATGAAATTCATGTTGGGACTCCCTGGTGCATCTTCTGGCACACCAACAATACTCTGAGGCTGTATCCCAGTGTTTTTCAATTTAAACTCTCTATTAGCCCCCCATAACCCATGGCTAGGAGTAAGTTCAGATGGTATCATGAGTCAATCCACCTCTTCAAGGGCCCCAAACCTATTTGCTACTGCAACATTGTACTGGATTCTAGGGGTTTGGCCTAGTGTTGGAAGGGATTGAAACCAGTGTGTTGGAACTCTAGTGCAAGGGGTCCAGGGTGGTGGACAGTTACAAGAATAGAAAAAGTCCAGGGTGTGTGGTTGAATCCCTATAGGCGGTGCATAAGAACAGGAGAACTGATCATGATCAGTCAGGTTTTGGACTGTCTGGAAATCACTAAAATGAATAACTATACAGGCTCCGTTAATTGATTTGGGCTTCTTACTAACCCAAGCCACTCTTCGAACTAGTAAAATCTCACCTGCCCTGTCATAGGGAAACTGTCCATGCCTGGTGAGCCAAAAAAGGCACTTATTCCTCAATTCCAACTGTGTTTCTCTCTGGCCTGGTTTAATTTCAGGTACACCGGTTAAGACTATAACATAGGGGAGTGAGGCTGGGGGTAGATCTATTGTTGGAGTGGCCGATGAGACTGGACCTGGGTTCTCACTCTCTGCAGGGTTAGGCCTTTCCCTGTCTATCATCTGGTCAGACTGGGCAAATCTGCTTCTACATGGGCCTTCATTGTTAGGAGCAGAATGGGAGCTCACGTTCTCAGTAGTGAGGCTCCTGGGGCCTCTGTACTTGGACCTGGTGGATGCCAGCTTCCTCACAATGAGAGTGAGTATTTCTCTCTTGCACAGTGCTGCGAGCCGCTGCCTTAACAGCACTCGTTAGAGCTGGACAAGATGGAACACAGGAGGGGCCACATTTATCTAAAAGGGGTTGCCTGCTCTATCCATCTGTGAACTACAGTCTTTCTTTTCCACTATGGCCGAAAATATATTAACCGTAGGATTGGCCTGAGCGCTCAGAGCAGGCAACTGGCCACTAGCTATATTCCCAAGGTGGAGCGCTAGTTCTTCCTTGACAATGGCTCTCATCTGAGCCTCTACTTCCACTATCAAATTCCTAACCCATGAAGGGCAGTCTGGATCTTTCTGAGAATTGGAGAGTGGTTCACTCTCACTGGAAATCATTTCTGGGCTAATCCTTCTCTTTGTTCCTGTCCTGTTACCCGTTTTACGCCTAACGGCCTTAGGCGGGGCAGTAGTCGTTCTGCCTTTACGCGTTGTTGGCTTTACTGGGGAATGTTGTAAGGGTGGTGGCAATGTCTCACTTGGACCAGGCAATGATTCTAGTTGACCAAAAGTAGATCCGGGGGTAGATGGTTCAGAGGTTGGTGACTCAGAAGACTAAAGAAATATGTCTGGAGTTAGGGATAACCACCTCTCTGTAAGCTCTATTTCAGTCAAGACTACCCCTATAGCTCTCTGAAGCATCCTGCCAATCGAGGTTTGGGGGAGTGGGGTCGGTATTAGCACCGTAGGATGTTTTTTAGCTACACAGCCACACTTCCCCATATCCACAGCAAAGGAAAGAAAAATAAAAATAAAAATAACCAATATCAGATTATCCCAAAGGTAGATCCAGGAAGATCAGGCAGCCCCAAGACGCACGATCAAAAAAACAGTACAAGAAGATACAAAATGAATACAGTCCCAGGGGTCAAATTAACAAATAACCAGTCTGTTGGTGGACAGCTGGGTGTCAGAGTTAATCAAGAACCGCACATTTTTTCAGGTGTATCGCCTGTTTGCATTATCCCAGGTTCCACCAGCTGCTCCCAGTAAAGTTAGATAGTACCCAGAAAGTCCTACCAGTTTTGTTGGCCTTGGAACCCAAACTCAAAGGGTGGCCCTGCCTTGCCTCTTCCTGGCAACGACGGGCAAGGACGGGCCTGCCCTTTGCACAGGTGCGGCCCGCACGCAACCCGCGCCGTGGGGGTAGAGGCAGCGCTTAATGCGCGTGCTGACACCTCACACCTCCCCCTCGTTAGCGGCTGCAGGTGGCGGCACTATGCACCCTAGACTTTGTGGTCCCGAAGCAGGGATGCGGCGATGGCTCCTGGGGCTAAATGCACAAATGGGCAAGTTGGCGCAGTCTCTGGGACAATGGTCCCACCAAGGAGATGAAGAGATTCAAAGTTTGTGCCCCCAAGCAGAGAAAACAGCGTTCCAGCGTCCCCGTTGATATACACATAAGTAAAATTGCATTAGCATGCTACAATTTTACCTATGGATGTCGTGGTCGTCCAGGATATCTTTGACTGCCTAATTAGATCAAATCTGATAAACATGTGACCTATAAACACGTGGTAGGGATCTTGCCATCTGAATATGGTTGCAGATGCACTGATGTCAAGGGCAGAAATATATGCATAGCTGGATGTAAAATGGAAGGTACACGGGCAATGCTGATGGTGGTGTAGGGGAAAGAGATCCTTCATGGGTAAAATATATTCTCTACACCGATGAAAAGAATGTCTTAAACTCCCCCCCACCCCCAAGCTGAGCAAACAACTCACCGCCCTCCCGCCGTTCCTTCTTACCCATAAATTATGTACATTGAGACTATTTGTGGTGTTAGAAAGGCTACAGTTTGTTCACATCATAAGTTGGTATACAGTTGCCATGATGGTATTGGTCATCCACATACTAATTTCTGGATTTTTTTGGACTACAACGTAAGGCATTATATAACAGGTTATACTGCGTTTATCCTATACCTTATTGCATATTAATAACCATACCAGTCTAATCCTGCAATGCGTCATCCTTCCAATCATGATGTCTCTTCATGGTTGTCATAAATCACTTTCCAACTGTCATGACAGCTCTACTTCTGTCACTAATTTGGTACAGCGCGTTGTGGCTTTGAGGCTTTAACTTGCTAACAAATGTCTGGCATTCGTGGCCCCATGGCCATGCCTGGGCTGCAAGTACCGTATTGACCCAGCGCAGACCATTTCTTACTCTTTTGCCAGCCCTCAAGTATACCTGCTGTGAGGCATCCCAAGGATCTTGTCCAGGCACTTGTCTCAAGAGTCCCTGCCATAAGGCATGCCAAGGACCTTGTTTGGGCAATTGCCCTTTTACATCCTTATGTGAAGATATTTCTTGTTAAACCTTCTGACTCCCCACCACACTGGGGGTGGTTTACTGACCACCAATAGCTGCCCCCATGACTACTAGAACCAGCAGCACGAGTATCCTTACAAAGTTCAGGAGGAACACATTGGTCTGAGGAACCCTGTCACCTGTGTAATCAACAGCAATGAAGGCATATGGCTCTAGGGGTCGGCACAGCTTTTAACCTTGTGCCACACCAAGGGCCCCCACTGATTGGTCACTTCAACCCAAGCTGACCCATCTGTGCAGGCGTTTTCCCAGACTTAGCTGACCGGTGACCTCCAGCATTGCCATACCTAACCGAGATAGTGAGGTTTGTGTCTTTGGCCTTCAAAAAATACCCATCTCAGAAGCACTGATTTCACTGAAATTATGCAGCAAGAAATGGCAACTATGCCACGTAATATTCTTGTGTCGTGGCCACATTACTAGTTATTTTGCTATCTTGTCTTTGTTGCCCCGAAAGGCCACAGGCTTCCTCCCCATCCTATCTGTACTGTATTTCAGTACCACCATTGTTGACTGAAGAGTGCTTGGTTGAAATTGCAGCACAGTCTTGGTGCTCTGCTTCAACCCTTTGTATTTACTGGATAGACCGGACATGTATACTAATAGTTATAAGGTAGGTGCGCTAAACCCATCCTTCAATGGCAACTCACTTGGCTGATGAATCACCTGACATTAATGGCCTTGGGTCTAGTGCCCTCACCCAATACCTCAGATGTACCTCATTTGGAATATTATGTCCTCCCCATCAATATGCAAATAAGATCCTGAGCAGAGTTGCTGTCCATTGGTGTCCTTCCTTCCTTGTTCATTTGCCACAGCTTCTATGAACAAAGTGAGTTTCATAATGATAACGATTCAATAAAGATGTTAGCTAGTGCATCACGCTATGATGCCATTTAAAATAAAGAAAACCTTCCACTTTGTGGGGAGATGGAACCACAATTTGTCACGCCTGGAGGTGATGCTTGTTTAATGTATTAAGCTATGCGTCTATCAGTTTGTTAGACCGCTTCACAGATGGGATAAGGTAACCAAGCCCATGTAAATGCCTATCAGGTGGGTACCTATCGCCCAAGCCATTCTTATAGTGAACAATACAAATCACCACACTTGTAGCAGTGTGATGGTTTGTAGAGGTGTGGGTACTATGATTGACCGCGCTGGTGGTTACAAGAGGCCCTTCAAGGTGAGTGTGAGTTTAACTACTACACATGCTATGTCATGTTATAGGTACCTGAAGGGACACTAATTTAGTAGCCTGTATACATGCAATGCATCGCATGCTGACTGCATTATTCAAGCTCCTGTCATTCAAAATATGTTACTTGCGACTATCGCACAATAGATAAACAATTTATAGTTAACTTAAATTTCCAACATGAGGACACGTGCTTGCTTGTTATAGAGCCGGAAACCGGCCTTACATTTACCTAGCGTGTGTTATGTTCATAGGTTCCTTCTATAAGATGTGCAACGCTGCGGGAAGTCAATATATTCTAAAAATGCCCAACTCAGATCGAATGTCCCTACGTGAATTTCCTGCCTAGAGAGGTATTGCGAAGTGCGTTTGGGAAGCCTGTGGTTAATTGAAAACATTTATTCTCCATAATAAATGAATCACAATACTAAGCATCAGAACTCTGGTGTGGTTAGAACCTGAACGAGATGTGTTACTAAGGGTCCATCCCTGTGCTGCTTGGCGTTTCTGCAAAGTTCTGATAGAGCAGTAAGTTTGGGGATAATAGACTACGACAACCACAGAGACCATGACGCCATACAGCTTCCCACACAAGTTTTACAGTAGCAAAGGGTTTAACCAGTGCGCTTTTGTGTAGTGATTGTACTGAGCTTTACCTACGGAATCCGTATCCCACTTACATGTGCCAGAATCAGGCCTCAACCAAAATACAGCTACTTTGCTTGCTAATAGTTCTAGAAAATAAAACAACATTTGCTGCTTATGGCATTATGCGATAGTAGTGGGATTTAACTCTGCAAAATGCTACACTGCACCTGAATTGCCAATCGTTCCATGCTTACTCGAGTGGATAGTTGTGCCACTGTGCTGCACTCCCTCTCGATTAGTAAAAACATCCAGATGACAAAATTCCGGCCCCTCTCCAGGAAGAACATTAATCATCAGGTGTTGTCACAACTGTTTTATTGTGCCCAGAAATTGCGGAGGCCGAGTGCGCAGCACCGTTGGGGCTGACAATTTGTATGGTACTTAAAGAAGCGCAACAAAAACGTGTGTTTCGACTGCAGTATATTATCATTGTGAGACCTGCATTCCTTACTGTGCTCAGACTAATTTAATTTGTTATCTCACTTGCAATTAGAGAAGTGCCAACACCTGCCAAGACCGCTTGCTAAGCAATATCTGCTAGGGTTATCACCTGCCGTATCATCTGTCCACCTGCGATGATGATGGCCGGTTAACGCGTGACCATCCAGAAGAACTTTTCTCCCCAACTTTACTTCTTCGGCTAAACATACACGCAGATCAAGCACTTGCTCATTCGGCAGGCACCTGTGAGGTGAGTACCATTGTCTATATATTTTGAGTTTCACCTCCCTTTACTTTATGGGTAGGAGTAAGAAACTGTTACTTACTAACAAGAGATACACCGCTCACGCTCCTGTGTCTGATTCCTCTCATATTAATTTTGCGCTTCAAGATAATAACAAAATGGCTCAATCTGGATCTCGCCAACATCTTCAATCAAAATGCAGACTCCAGCTTCTGCCAACCAACGTCTTAAACAAGACCCTCCATCTCCACCAAAGTCTATTTCTCCGAAGTCTCTGGACATTGTGTTAGAGGAAATTCATGCTCTACGTCCACTTGTTGAGGAAACCAATTCCCGCTTGCAAGTTTTGGATACCAAATGGTCAATCTCGCATTGCCACAGTGGAGCAACAAGTTGATGACCTACAGAATGTATCCACCAAATTGGTTGCCTTGGAGAGGGCGGTCCTCTCGTTGAAGAAATCAGCAGAAGATCTTGAAAATCGAAATAGGTGCAATAATCTCCGCTTGTATGGCCTTCCTGAGGGTTTGGAGGGTGATGACCCCGTTCATTTCTTCAACACCTTTGTCATAAAGCTTTTTGACCTCCCTGCATCTACAAACTTGAATATTCAACGAGCCAGCTCCTCCTTTGAAACCACGGGGTGTGATTTTTCTATTTTTGAAATTTACAGACCTGTTACAAGTTTTAAAAGCAGCTAATCATAAAAAACAACTAGTTTGGTCAGGCTCTAAGATTTTTATTTCCTAGGATGTTTCTTCATCAACAGCTAAACAATGGAAAGAATTCCTTGATCTTCGACCAGCTTTGTGTACACTTGGAGCATGTTATGGACTATTTCACCTGTATTTGTTCAAGGTCACTTTCCAAAATAATACTTCTACCTTCGAAGATCTGGCAGAATTTAAGAAATTGATTCACACTCCGAGACGTCTATAAAAATCTCTTGTCCTCTTTCTTCGACGTCATCCATACCTTGACTTTTTTCCTCTTTCATCACAGACAGGATTTGACTCGCTTTGACTTTCCTAATGTATGTTCTCTATAGGTTAATGTTAATAATTGTTGTATAATTGTTGTATAACATGTTGTGCTTAGTTTTTTATTTTTATCTTTTCTTCCCCCATATATCTGCAGATGTTTCTCTTTTGACATATCTCTTTATCTGTTTCCACTTTGTCTCATATGAATCCTCGTTGTGATGCCTTCTCCCTGTTGGTCATGTCGTCTTCTCCTATGTGTCGCCACTCCTCATATATCTCTTCTTGTCTCTCCTCACAAGGTACGTATTACAGTTGTCAGTCCTTTTATCTCTTCATTTACGTTTATATTTTGTACTACTTGATGACATGTACTGTCTTCTCAATGTTTCTCCTATCACTTTCTTCCTTTTCCCTCCTTTTTCCTTTTTTCCCTTTATCGCTACAACTCTCTCCTTGATCTTTACTGTCTCATTCTTCTATGGCTTTTACTGTTGATCGTGTTACTTCATATACCTCTCAATGTAGCATTGTTATTGGTTCTATTGTTCTATATGTATGGATTATTTTTTCATTCAGAGTTGTTACTTGGAATGCAAAAGGATTTATTAACCCTAGAAAAAGGCAGAGAATAATTTCTCAGTTAGCCTCCTATACTCCTGATTTAGCCTTATTACAGGAAACTCACTTGTAAGAAGCTGAGGCTCTTTAACGTAAGCGTAATTGGGTTGATTCTGTTCTTGTTTCTCCTACCACTACAAAGCAAAATGGTGTTATTATTTAATGCCATAAAAAGTTGAAACGTTCTGTTGTATCACAAGAAATTGACCCAGACGGTAGATGGATTTTAGTTAAATTACTTATTAATGATAATATTTCTTTAACTGTCTTAAATATTTATGGTCCAACTCAACCACATTATGCCTTTTGGCCTACTATTACAAATAAATGCTTGCAGCACATAGATGAATTTTTTATCCTAGGTGATGATTGCAACCAGATCATGGACCCCTTTATTGACTGTAAGTCCCAGGTGCGTTTTGTCCCTCACAAAGATCACAAACAATTCCATAGCACCATCACACAGACATATCTCGTAGATGCTTGGACATTATGTAACCCAGACCAAACAGAATTTTCTTTTTTCTCCCCTCCACATGGATCCCTAACCCGATTAGATAAACTTTTCAATTCCAAACCTTGGGCTCAAAATCTAATTTAATCCTTGATTGAACCTATTTTGATTTCTGATCATGCTCCAGTGATTGCTGATTTTTATTTGCTTCCTCCGCAAACCAAGTCCTCCAGGTGGAGATTTAATAACTTCCTTTTACAGGATCCAGTTTTTTCTTCCTCTTTTGCCGCTTTTGCCGAAGAATTCCTTTCTATTAATGAAGGTCCACCTGTTTCTCCTGCCTTGGTATGGGACGCTTTTAAAGCTGTTACTCATGGTTTCATCATTGATTTTGTTTCCAGGAAAAAGAAACATACCCTTACTCAACACAAGGCCTTACTCGATAATATCAAACAATTGGAACACCAATTTTATACCTCTTCATCAGATTCTACTCCGCAGAAACTTGTTCCTGCAAAGCTGGAATTTAATAAGATCTCCACAGACAATGCTTCTTCTATTCTGCTTCGTAGTAGTGCTAGATACTATGGAGGCTGCAATAAAGGAAAGAGAGAACTCTGATAGATTCTATCCAGTCAGCAGATGGGAAACTTCTTTTTAAAGACCATGATATTTTGGATGAATTTGCTTCCTTTTACGAAAATGTATATACTCCGGAATCACCAGTACCGGCCCCTCTTATCGACTTGTATCTTAGCAATATTTCTCCCTCTTCATCTTCAGATCTTGATTTCCACTCCCTGGATTCGGATATATCGATTCAGGTGATCACTAGTTCTCTAAGCTCACTAAAGAAAAACAAATCACCGGGCCCAGATGGTTTTTCTGTAGAATTGTATTTATATTTTTCTAGTCTCTTACTCCCAAAACTCTTTAATTGCTTTCAATATTTTTGCACTACTGGTGCAGCAAGTGGTACTTTCCTGGAAGCTTCTATCTGTCTTATTCATAAAGAAGGTAAGGATTCGAAATTCTGCAAAAATTATCGGCCTATTTCCTTGATAAATCTGGACTATAAAATTTTCACCAAATTATTAGCATTACGCCTTGAATCACTCTTACCTCATTTAATTGGTCCAGAGCAGTGTGGTTTCGTAAAAGGCAGACTAACATCTGATAATTCCCAGCTATTCTTTAACGTCTTAAACAAACCATCTACTCTATCCCATCCCTTAACTGCAATATCTGTTGACACAGAGAAGGCTTTTGATAGAGTTGATTGGTCCTTTCTATTTAAATCACTCTGTTGGCATGGTTTTGGACCTAAATTTATTTCCCTGGTCTCATTACTCTACACTACACCTACTGCCTCCACTACAGTTAATGGTCTTGTTTCTAATAGTTTTTCCCTTCATCGTGGGGTTCGACAGGGTTGCCCCTTATCTCCTCTTCTATTTATCTTATCTCTTGAGCCTTTTTTGTCTCACATTCACCACAACGCTTCCATTTCTGGGTTTCTTTATGGAGACCAACATTTGAAGCTTTCTTCATATGCAGATGACATCTTACTTTTTATTTCCAATCCAGAGGCCTCTCTCCCCCGCCCTTATTACAAGAAATTTCAGATTTCTCAGCAGTATCAGGATACAAAATAAACTCTGACAAAACAGAAATCCTCCCAATAACCAAATTTTGTTCAAAGCCTCATTTTGACCTAACGGGATTCCGCTGAAATAATTCTAACATTAAATACCTAGGTATATGGTTTACCAACTCTATTCCGGACTTGACTACAATAAACATGAAAGAAATCCTAGATCGGATCTCCACACTACTTTCCCTATGGAACCCTTTCTTTCCTGGTGAGGCTTCCTAGATTCTATTATGATAATGGTCACGCCTATATTGTTATATATTATTTCAATGCTCCCAGTTCGTATCCCTTCCTTTTACTTCAAAAAATTGGATTCCCTTCTTTCTAAATTCCTATGGAATAGTAAAAAATCCAGAATCTCTTTATTTCATCTCAGAAAGTTAAAATCTATTGGAGGCGTGAATTTCCCAAATTTTAGATTATATCATAAGGCCTTTTGTCTCAAACATGCTTCTTATTGGCTTCATACAGATATCTCTTCTCTTACCCCTTTATAGGTCAATAGTGAACGCTGCCTTTTCTCCCCTTTCTCTTTCCGAGAGATCCTCACTTTTACCGCCAAAACTAGTCTTACATCTCTCCCACTATTTAAACACACTTGCTCATTATTACAACCTCACTGTCAACCAAAGTTAATATCTAGGAATATATTTTTAGGTTCTCCTCTCTGGCACAATCGCCTTCTTACCATCAACGTTACAACAAACAAATGATAGACGGAATGCTGACAATGCATACATTCTCCCCCAGTCAAGAGATCTGGGTTAAATCCATCGTTCTTTTGCCCACTACACCCCCCCAGTTTAGACATGGCCATATGCAAATCAGTCTTGACCCTGTGCCTCATGGGAACAGTCCAGCCCGAACTGCCAAGCCATGTCTTCCCTGGACCGGAATCAAGCATCCCAGCACCGGTTTCTGGCTATCAGCCGTCATCAGCCAGGATAGCTTGACTCCAGTGGCGTAGTGAGCACGGGTCCCACGTCTGGGAATACCCATGAGGCACAGGGTCAAGACTGATTTGCATATGGCCATGTCTGAACTGGGGTGGCGTAGTGGGCAAAAGAACGATGGATTTAACCCAGATCTCTTGACTGGGGGAGAATGTCTGCATTGTCAGCATTCCGTCCATCATTTGTTTGTTGTAACGCTTTTCGCCCTAAGTGGGATGGGTATTCCCAGACGTGGGACCCGTGCTCACTACGCCACTGGAGTCAAGCTATCCTGGCTGATGACGGCTGATAGCCAGAAACCGGTCCTAGGATGCTTGATTCCGGTCCAGGGAAGACATGGCTTGGCAGCTCGGGCTGGACTGTTCCCATGAGGCACAGGGTCAAGACTGATTTGCATATGGCCATGTCTGAACTGGGGTGGCGTAGTGGGCAAAAGAACGATGGATTTAACCCAGATCTCTTGACTGGGGGAGAATGTCTGCATTGTCAGCATTCCGTCCATCATTTGTTTGTTGTAACGTTCTTACCATCAACAACAGACCCTTTTTTTGGAGTTCTTGGAGATCTAAAGGTATCATCTGGATTCAAGACATGTTTGATGGTCTTTCTCCTTGTTCTTTTCCCCAGTTCCAAATCACTTTTCAATGTCCTCGTTCGTTTTTGAACAAATTCTTGTTACTGATGGAAACCATTTTAGAATTTTTTAATTCTCTTTCCCCTGAAGACTCCTTGTCTATGCAGGATCCGCTTATAAAAATGTTATCGTTATCTCCAAGGGCCTCTCTTATTTATAAATGTTTCAACTCTGCTGATCCAGAACGAGTCAAGACTAAGGTGGATCTTACGTGGGGAACGGATTTGGGTTGTGAATGGAGCACTGATTTCTGGAGCAGGATCTGGACCAGATCGTTAAAAATCTCTAGATCTGCATCTACCACTCAATCTATGTTTTTTCTATACCATAGATATTTTTTCACTCTTATTTCTATTGCTACTTTTCCACACTCCGATAACAAGACTTGCTGGTCTGGTGACCATCCATTGGCTGATCTATGTCACCTTCTTTTATCTTGTCCTCACGTAGCCTCTTTTTGGTCACAAATTTGGTCTAGGATCTTGATTATTTTTAATCTTCATACTCTTTTATCAAATATTCTTATCTTCATAGGTAGTTTATCAGAATCACTCGGGTTACTGTCTCATGAACAAGGGTTATTTGACCTCATATTAGCCTTAGCCTTTCAACAGATTACACTTAATTGGAAATGTTCAAACAGACTCTCACAGGTTAGATACTGCTTTGGCATCTTGTAATAATCCACAGAGAAATAGGGACATATTCTGATTCCTACTAACTGTTTATTTGAATAGGATTTCCATTGTTCAGACATCCCCTAATCGCTCTGAAAATTTTCAACTTCCATGATTTTCCTGCTCTACACCTTTGCCTTTTTTCTCTCTATTTTTTTATTTTTTTATTATTGTAATTCTATTTGAACATTTAAACCGCATTCCATTTTGTCCTGATGTACATTTATTGATATTTGATCCTCAGTTATAGAATATAGCTTATTTCTACCCTCTCTCTTCCCTCCCCTCCTTTACTTTTGCTTCCCTTGTAAATCTTTAACATTTGTAAACAGCTTTCTACTATATTTTATGGCACATTTTATACCTTGTATATCGTTTATTATTAAATGCTTTTATGGTTTTGCCCAGTATTGTATGTTGAATTTTTATGTCAAATGAAGCTTATTAAACATGAAAACCAGGAATTGAACACTCAGCCACAGAGTAAGGGACTAAGGAGCACTTGCAACAAGCAAAGGAATTGAGATTCTTTAATAGCGATTTTTAAGGAATTGCTATTAAGGAATCCAAATTCCTAATGCATGTAGGCTTCGCTAAAATATTAGCGATTCCTACACATTCCTTAATAGTGCATCGCAAATTGCGATTCGCTATTAGGGAATGCTTTCCCATTCATTCCTATGGACCTTGAGGCCCATAGGAATCAATGGGAAAGCATTTGCAATTTGCGATTACCAAATAGGCAATCGCAAATTGCAAATGCAATTTAAAGGGTGCTAGGTGCCATAAGGCCCCCCTGATGCACCCCCAAAAATGGTATGTGTGCACATGTGGTGCGCCACATGGCACTTAGAAAAATGCAATTTTGTAAATTTTTCTAAGGATTTGCAAATTAACATCAACCTGAAGTTGATGATACTTTGCGATTCCTTAATGCAAAGCCGCATTTTGAAAATGCTTCTTGCATTGCATTTAGGAAATCGCAAATTGCGATTCCCTAAATGTATTTGCAAAATAGGTAATCACAAAAAATCCAATTGCCTATTTTCAGAATGTATTTTGGGTTGATGCATCGCAAATGGCTTTTTACGAGTCGTTTGCAACCGGTAAATAGCTTGATGCATGTGCCCTAAGACCATAACCATTGACCCAAAGTGACTCTTAAGTCTCTTGCAGCCATTATTTGCTGATTCGTGCTGCTTCCTGGAACCAGCAGTTCTCACCCTCAGTCATGTACACAGCAGCTGTACATCGATTAATGCTACCAGGGAGTTGGGTGGGGGACGGCCTTAGCTCTAGAAATGACAGAAAAGGCATTTTGGAAAACGTTTTTTTTTAGACTTGACCCACTGAAGATTCGAACCGGTAGCTATTCTTGCTGAGCCTGCCACTCACTTCCATTCAGCTATCGCTACTTTTCTGAGCATTTCACTTGTGAGATTTGTAGCGCAACATTTTTTGGGTCGTGAACAAAAATGCAACTGAGTCACAGGCGCTAATCACATCATACCGAGACCCTGTCGTAAAGGGGAATAACATACGTTTAGACGACCTGTTACAGACTCGTGTGACACCACCATATTACCATATTTCTTTGCCCTTACTCAAAACACTTGCAATTGCCCAACCTCTTACCATGAACCATTGTAACTACTAGCACATCGCTAACTATGACTGCACCCAAGTTGTAACACGCTCCTGTCCACACTTCAGTGGCACAGTTGTGCAGAAACGGTACGAGTTAATAGTTAGTTTCAAAGTGCCCTACTGGCTATTCCATCACCCTCATGTTTCAACGTGATCCAATAACGTTCCGCTTCCTGGCATCTGCAAGATGGCCGCCCCCACACGGCTGCATGACTGGATCTCATTTACACATCGGTAACCAGTGCTTTAAATGGGCCGGCACTTGATTTAGCCCTTTGAACCCAAACTCCCTGGTCACTCACTGGCCCTTTCCTCGGCGCACTCTTAGAACGGCGGGGCCGGCATCGGCCACGCCAAAAGTATGGCAGTCGAGCCGGCCTCCTCCGCTACAGCCCGGGGTGTGCCTCTCGCGCACATGGTGTCGCGGCAGGCGTGCCCCCTATCCCCATTGGCTCAGGCGCGACCCGGAAGTGATGTGAATCACTTCCGGGTCGCGACGATGGCCAAACGTCCGGCCAGACCAGCATTGGGTATAGAGGGCTGGGGAGCCAGGAACCCGGCCTCTTGTTTCCTGACTCCCCAGCTTGCCCCCCACGCCTCACTAGGAGGCGGTAACTCGTATTTTCCTTTGTTTTCCAGGTGAACATCTTTGGGGCTTCAAGGAGACTGCAGGATCAAGATTTTCGGGACATCGGGCTCGTGTAACGTCGCATTGCTCGTCCACGGACTACAGGGGTCAAGCTGCGCTTCGGGATCGTGAACGTCGCGTTTCTGGAGGTCGCGATCAAGTCAAGTTGCAGCGGGATCGCCGGAAGACGCAGCCAAGACGGTCCAAGTGCAGCGGCTGGGGCAGGAGCATCCTGAGCAGGTACCCTGTTGGGGTTGTGCAGGGCCGGTAACGGCGCGCTCCCCTCCGGTCTGACGCTGTGGGCTGTGTGCACCGCTTTCACGGGGGCGTGAGTTTGAGCTTCCGGTGTGAATTTCAGTACGCGCTAGAAGGCAGGCATCTTTGAATAGTCCGGGTTGTTTCCTGCCACGCGTTCAAAAAGATATTGACGCACACGGGGGATTTTTGTTCGCGCGTTCCAGCTCAGGAGTGTGCCAAATCAAGTTGAGGTCCCCTGTTTTTTATCTGCTGCATAGTGTGTTTGTCCCCGCGGTAGCCTGTATGGTCTGAGACTCTTACTCTCATGGTTGCAGGTTCAATTCCCAGGGATATCTGTTCAAGTAGATCGCTTTAAGAAAGTGCCATATGGATGGGTGATAAGCAGAGCGCGTAGGATCACATACAAACGTTTTTGTATTTTTTGGGAGGATTGTATTATTATGAGAGTAGCCTAACGGTTAAGGTCTGAGACTCTTACTCCCAAGGTGGCATGTGCAATTCACTGTTCAGTCTGTTCAGGTTGATCTCTGTTACACTGTGCCATATGAATGTGTGATCAGCTGAGCGCGTAGGAACGCAATACAAACGTTCCTTTTGGAATCATTGTATTATTGTGAGGGTAGCCTAATGGTTAAGGTCTGAGATTCTTACTCTCAGGGTTGCAGGTTCAACTCCCATTGATTCTGTTCAGGTACATCTCCTTAATACTGTGCCATATGAATGTGTGATCAGCTGAACTCGTAGCATCTCAAGACAAACGTTAGTTTGTATTATTGGCTGTAAGCAGCTACACTTAAGGTTGCTGGTTCAATTCACATTGATCCTGTGCAATTAGCATTCCCCTGTTTAGCGTTTGTTAAATCAATTTTCATCTTAACACCTTCACGGTTAAGGGGTGCAGTTTATTCGGAGTGATTACATTATGGCAGGGAAGGCTAAGAGGGGGGAGCAGGGCTCTCGTATGGAAAGGCTGTTGGAGGATATGATGAAGAAAGTGACTGAGATGGGGCAGGATCTTGCTAATCTCAGATAGAAAGTTGAGGGTCGAGAAGGAGAGAATGTGCCTCCCAAGGGTGCCCTTCCGCCAATCCCCAAAAGGGTGAGGACAAAAATGCGTGTGCCTACGGGAATGCCTCCACTCACTCCCCAGACCCCGGGAGGTAACGACCCAGTGCCACCAACCCCATTGCCTGTCCCTCTACCAGAGCCAGTGTGCCCATTGTCACCGCTCCCGGCAACAGCCCCACCAGTACCTACACCGCCAGGGGCACCACTGATCCCACCTCTGCATCCAGAGCCACCAGCGATCCCCGTGGTTCCAGTTCCCCAACCCGCCAGTCCCGCCATCCCGGTTGCCATTCCTCTACCAACACCCGTGGGGGGGAATCCACGGGGGGGGGGTCCCTCAGGATGTTGTCTCACATTTGGCGGCAAATTTGCCATGGTTGGGGAAGGCAGGCATTCTCGCCCCAGCGGTGGGAGTAAAAGAGTTGGGTACCAATGCTTTAGCCGAAGCAACGCAAATTGTGAATGAATTCAATGCAGGGCCCAAGGAACCGATCAATGCTGGGCCAGTTGCACCGTTACCTGTCATTTCAGGGGGGGGGGGGGGTTCCGGCACTCTCGGGAACAAAGGGGTGTCAGTCCCCAGTGCAGCGGCAGGGATTCAGCCAGAGGCACCAGGAACAACGGTAACAGGTAAACTGCCAGCATTACCGATGTTGGGCGTGGGCGAGACCAGCTCCGAACGAGAGTTTTTAGGCAGGCACGTGTCTCTTGAGTTGACGAACAGAATTTGTGCTGGTGAATATATTAACATGTTTTCGTTACTGATCTGCGAAAGGGAGAGGGAAGAGTCAAGGAAGAACAAAGATTATATGCTCCCCAGAGAATGGGCCCGTGAGATGCTGAAATATAGGGTGGAGGAGAACTTACTCAACTGGATTAGAGCCTTTTCCATATTTATGGCAGTTACAGCTGAGCGTTTCCCAAACTTTCAGGCACAGATGGCCTGTTACCAGAACAGGATAGTGCTGGCCCATGATAAATTCGCAGGTGGAGGGTGGTTAGTTTATGACAAAAATTTCAGGGTGGCCAAGGCATCCGACCCAACACTTTCATGGGATCGAATTTACACTATATCTTGGTTGGATCTTTTTGGGGGCGAGGGACAGGGGAACACAAAGAGTCAGCCCCTGCAGTCAGCTCAGCCTTTTCAGCCCTTTTGGTCACAGAGTAACACAAGCTACACTAGTTCAAGCAGTAATAGTGGAAGGAAGGGGACGTGCTGGGACTTCAACAGGCGGACTTGCACCAGACCACAGGGGCAGTGCAGGTTCAAGCACGCGTGTTCCATTTGCGCCAACCCATCCCACCCCGAATCAAAATGCCTCAGAAGATCAAAGGATAAGGGTAGAAAGAAGCAAGAGTGAGATTGTGTCCCCGCTCAAAGCGCGGTCCCCCATTGATGTGACGGCTCTGACTCCATGGCTCAACACATACCCATACCATCTTACAGCGAGAACTCTGTTGGAGGGTTTCAGGGATGGTTTTAGGATACCAGCCCCTAACTATATGGGGTCATCTGAGTGCCAGAACCAACTCTCTGCCCGGACCAATCCAGGTATAGTCTCCTCAAAGATTGCCTAGGAGTTGCGCCTGGGTAGGGTGGCGGGCCCTTTCGAGTCTGTGCCAGTTGAGAACTTTGTTTGCTCCCCGTTGGGGGTAGTCCCCAAAAAGGTAGAGGGGGAATTCAGACTAATACACAACTTGTCAGCGCCCAAGGGTAATTAACTGAATGATGCAATTGATAATGAGTTATGCAGTGTTAAATACGCGTCCTTTGGCCAAGCGGTGGAGATCCTCAAGGGCTTGGGTCCTGGTGCTTTGATGGCAAAATCTGACATAGAATCAGCCTTTCGGTTACTCCCTGTACATCCGGACGATTATCACCTACTGGGTTTTAAATTTCAAGGGAGTTTTTATATGGATATGTGTATGCCAATGGGCTGCTCTGTTTCATGCGCATATTTTGAAAAATTCAGTTCATTCCTGGAATGGGTTTTCAGGCAGAGGACAGGGCACCAGTGGGTCATGCATTACCTGGATGACTTTTTTATCCTGGGGACACGGGGCTCCCCAGAATGTGGGTGGGCGCTCCAGGAGTTTTGCGTGCTCATGCATGATTTGGGAGTTCCTTTGGCTCCAGGAAAGACAGTTGGGCCGGCTTCTATGATAGAGTTCCTGGGCATTGAGCTGGATTCTATTCAGAGATGTTTTAGGTTACCCATGGACATAGTCAACAAATTCAGGGCTGCTTTACAGCTATGCTTGGGCAAACAGAAGGTCACACTGCAGCAGACAGTAGGGCAACTGAACTTTGCTTTAAGGGTCATTCCAATGGCTAGACCTTTCTCCAGATCCATCTCCCAAGCCATGGTGGGCCTCAAGGAGAAACATCACCACACAAGGCTGTCCGCTGAGGTTCGGCAGGACATGCGGATTTGGATGGCATTCCTGCAGGATTTCAATGGCAGAGTAGTGTGGCCCGGTCCGCCCACTGCGTCCGCGGAGTTGGGTTTAATGACTGACACCGCGGGCAGTGAGGGATTTGGTGCCATACTCGGTACCGAGTGGGTGGCACAACGGTGGCCGCCTTGGTGGGTAGAGAATGGTCTAACAGGTTACATTGGGTTCCTGGAGCTCTTCCCCATATGAGTGGCATTGACGGTATGGCCTGAATAATTGCGTAATCAGTCAGTAGTTTTCTGGTCAGACAACATGACCGTGGTTGAATGCATCAACCAGCAAGCGGCCCGGTGTAAGATGATTCTCCACCTCTTGAAGGAGATTGTTCTCAAATACATGAAATTGAATGTGCAACTTAGGGCTAAACACGTGCCTGGTGTCCTTAATCATGCTGCTGATGCACTTTCTCGCTTTAAGATGCAGGTTTTCAGGGCCCACCTCCCGACAGCGGCAGAGTATGCCACCCTCTTCCCAGAACGACTCTGGCAGATTGGTGCCCCCACCTACCGGACTTCGTGGCAGCAAGCCTAGCACCCAGGACCAGGAAAGCATACGAAGAGGCGTTTTGGCAATATTGTTCTTTCTTGGGTGCAGAGTGGGCTGAGCGGTGGCACGACACTGGGGCCCTCATTGCATACTTAGGTTGTTTAAGGACCAACGGGCGTTCGGCGGCAGCAGCTAGGAGACAGGTGGCGGCGATCTCCTTCTTCGCTCAGATCAGCGACAGGGGTGATCCCACTAACAGTTTCACAGTGAGGAAGGCTCTGAAAGGGTGGCAACGCCTCCAGGGGGCGGCCCCAGACACGAGGCAGCCAATTGGGGTGGAGCTTCTGATGTCAATACTAGCAGCCCTTCCCACAATTTGCAGCACATCAGGGGAAGTGCAGTTATTCACTGTGGCCTTTTTGTTGGCCTTTTACGGCGCATTTCGAATTGGGGAGCTAGTGGCCCAAAACAAGCTAGACATACACGGCGGCCTGCAGTTTGAATGCATTAAAATCATGGCCGATACCCTACTAATATCTATCAAGAAGTCTAAGACCGATCAGGAGGCCCGGGGTAATGGGGTAGTTCTCCACCGGGCACAGGGTAACCCATGCTGCCCTGTATCGCACGTGGAGACCTACTTACAGGTTAGGCCACTTAACGTAGGGGCGCCTCTCCTGATCCAGTCGGATGGGGTCCCGCTGACACGCTTTCTATTCAAAAGGGTGCTGGACATGACAATTCTGAAATCAGGTAAGAATCCAGAAAGATTTGGTACCCACTCCTTTAGGATAGGGGCTGCCAATGAAGCAACGGCCAGGGGTCTATCAAACAGTGACGTACAGAAGATAGGGAGATGGGTGTCCAATTGTTACAAACGTTATGTGCGCCTACACAAGCTGTGAGTGTGAGAGCCACACAGCGCTGATGCATTGTTTTTCTGCTTCCATTACAGTTTCTCAAGCCTGTCACGCAGGGGAGAAACTCAAGACACTGCACCAGCATCATTCAGCAATGCGGATTTCATCACCACGGAAGGAAAGGCTACAGACTGTGTGGATCATAGGCCATTCATATGTAAGGCGTCTGTCTAACCTTTTTTCCACAGGTGATTATAGGGAAAGAGCACGGCAGGCAGGTTTTGAAATAGCATGCCATGGAAAAGGGGGGCTATGTTTTGATCGGTTCAGGGGTATCGTACTGGACCTGTTAAAGAAAAGGGGTCCGCCCCCTAATATAATCATACTACACTTGGGGGGGAATGACTTAGCAAGACTGGGAAGAAGAGGGTTGGTGGAAACCATAGTCACTGAAATAGGCTGGTTAGCTAAGACTTGTCAGGGCTGCACTATCGGGTGGTCTCAGATGATACCCCGATTTTAATGGAGGGGGGGGAATCGGTAAAGGCTTTGAATCACTCTGCAAGGAGAATAAATAAAAAGATTGAGAGACTTTTCAGGGCTCCCCACTTACAGACCATCGCCCATGGATGCATTAGGGGTGAACCGTGCTTCTTAAAAGACGGCGTTCACTTATCCCAAATAGGCAATGAGGTGTTCCTGGAGAATATGTTGGCATGGTTGAGGGGCCTTAGTCGGAAGGGATGACCTTTCTAGTGAGCACAGGGGGGGATAGATAGTCGGTCAACTATGCTAGCCTGAGGCGGTAAGGTCATGATTGGTGAGCAGTAAATTTAAGGTCCTTAGAGGGCGGCGCCATTCCCGAATGGTGTCACCCAAGTGGGAGGGACAACTGGTCTCTGCTAGAACTCCAGGGGCAGTTGGGTGCGGGGGAGGAGGGAGTCACGCTTTCTCTAGGCTAATTGGCCATCCCGCACGTGCACAACGGCTGCAAGGGCCCCTTTATGGAGATCAGGTATAGAGCGTACGGGGGTAACCGGGGGAGGGGAAGTACCCTCACAGTGAACGGGCCCTCTGCGCATGCGCACTCCGGCTGGAGGGCGTGGTTAGAAATTGATAAGGATCTGATGCCAGTTAGTGACCTTGCCGTAGGCTCTATTAGGTACGCAGAAAATAAAGTTTGTAAAGATTAATAAAGATATGTTTAGATATGGATAGGAAACCTTTGTATTAGAGTTATGTTAAGGTTAGCCATCGGATATCTGTACTTATCAATTGTAATCAGTGTAAAGTATATTTTCTGCTACATTTTTTGTAAATATTGTAATTATGATTAATGTGTATTAATGTACATAATAAATACGGCCGGGGGGTGTCACGCCCCCCGCATCCAAATCTTCTCTCCTGTCACGGGTCTTGAATGGGGAGGAGGGGGTGTAGGTGGTACCTGGCCATATACAACGGCAGGGCCGGCATCGGCCATGCCAAAAGTATGATGGTTGAGCCGGCCCCCTCCGCTACAGCCGGGGGGGTGCCTCTCACGCACATGGTGTCGCGGCAGGCGCGCCCCCATCCCCATTGGCTCAGGCGCGACCTGGAAGTGATGAGAATCACTTCCGGGTCGCGACGATGGCCAAACGTCCGGCCAGTAGGACTGGCCGGACCAGCATCGGTATAAAGGGCTGGGGAGCCAGGGAACCGGGCTCTTGTTTCCTGATTCCCCAGCTTGCCCCCCACGCCTCGCTAGGAGGTGGAAACTTGTATTTTCCTACCCACCATCCCCTTAAAAGCAAATGGGTTTTAGGTGTTGCTTAGTCAAAGAATGTTTAAGCTATGTTTATTTGCAGGAGGACAAGGATTATTGTCAAGGTTTTGTATAAATGCCAATTTGGTTTATCACAGGTCTTATATCGTCGTATTTTGATTTCTGTTGGTCAGGCGGTAAGGTCATGATTGGTGAGCAGTGAATTTAAGGTCCTTAGAGGGCGGCGCCATTCCCGAATGGTGTCGCCCAAGTGGGAGGGACAACTGGTCTCTCCTAGAACTCCAGGGGCAGTTGGGTGCGGGGGAGGAGGGAGTCACACTTTCTCTAGGCTGATTGGCCATCCTGCACGTACACAACGGCTGCAAGGACCCCTTTATGGAGATCAGGTATAGAGCGTACGGGGGTAACTGGGGGGGAAGTACCCTCACGGTGAACGGCCCTCTGCGCATGCGCACTCCGGCTGGAGGGCGTGGTTAGAAATTGATAAGGATCTGACGCTAATTAGTGACCTTGCCGTAGGCTCTATTGGGAATGCAGAAAATAAAGTTTGTAAAGATTAATAAAGATATGCTTAGATATGGAT
This sequence comes from Triturus cristatus, assembly GCF_964204655.1. Classification (NCBI taxonomy): domain Eukaryota; kingdom Metazoa; phylum Chordata; class Amphibia; order Caudata; family Salamandridae; genus Triturus; species Triturus cristatus. The sequence goes on from NC_140595.1 coordinate 640,794,894, forward strand.
AGGAAACCTTTGTATTAGAGTTATGTTAAGGTTAGCCATCGGATATCTGTACTTATCAATTGTAATCAGTGTAAAGTATATTTTCTGCTACATTTTTTGTAAATATTGTAATTATGATTAATGTGTATTAATTGTATATAATAAATACGGCCGGGGGGTGTCACACCCCCCGCATCCAAAACTTCTCTCCTGTCAAGGGTCTTGAATGGGGAGGAGGGGGTGTAGGTAGTACCTGGCCATATACAACGGCGGGGCCAGCATCGGCCACGCCAAAAGTATGGTGGTTAAGCCGGCCCCCTCCGCTACAGCCGGGGGTGTGCTTCTCACGCACATGGTGTCACAGCAGGCGCGCCCCCTATCCCCATTGGCTCAGGCGCGACCTGGAAGTGATGGTCGCGACGATGGCCAAACGTCCGGCCAGTAGCACTGGCCGGACCAGCATCGGGTATAAAGGGCTGGGGAGCCAGGGAACTGGCCTCTTGTTTCCTGACTCCCCAGCTTGCCCCCCATGCCTCGCGTGGGGGTGTAGGTACTGGCCATATGCGCCCTGCTGCGGCCATGCCCTTTGTCTGCTGCCCGCGGGAGGAGTTAACCACCCTCCCTCTAAGCTCGGCTGTGCCTCCCGGTCTGCGGTAAAAAGTAGAAATGCACTTAAAAAAATTACAAGTGAAGAGACTATGCATTATAGTAACATGGAATACACAAGAATGTCAAACTTCTTCAGATAATCTGCCATTGTCAGAGATTCCTGGGAGAAGAACTGTAACTGTTTGTGAAATTCAAGATAGTTGGGAATTTACTACAAACGTAGTCATGTGTATGCTTCAGTGGATTCCTTTCCATTTCTTGTGAATCAAGCACCATATTATCTTTACACTTGTGCAGGGGTGTAGCTACCAATGGTGCAGCAGGTGCAGGGGCACAGGGGCCCAGAGACCTTGAGGGCCAATTGAATCTTGTTTATTGTTGTATTTTACTAGCTGCCCGTCAGTAAAAGGGCTCATTTGCCTTGCTTGCTCTGGGGCACTCGGGACGCCATGGCTCTTACGGTTCTGCAGAACAGGCAGTGTTAGAAGTTTTCTGTAACCTTTCATTCCTTGATCTTTCAACTAACACAAAAAGTAATAAAAGCACAATTCACGTGAAAGGGCGGACATTTCTTGATTATTAAATCCTAGACTCCAAGGCCTTTAGGTGCTCTTCTAATACCAAGTTATATGAAATATTGCAACAAATGGGGAAAACAGAAATTAATTGAAACTATGGAGCAGGCAACTGGGAATGCTCCATCCATTTCAAGTTGTATTATATCAGTAGTATTTCTGCTGCCTCATCTCTCCAGTTCTGCCAGTTTCATATCACAAGTATAAATCTTTAGAGTAATGTTATGAAGTTCAATATAGAGGAGCAGGTCTCTCATATTAGACAAGGATTGCCAAAGTCAATAGGTCTAGCATTGTCCTCTAGCCTCTTTCATCTGTCAATGCTTGTTTTGTCATGTTTTTTTTACAAATATATAATGTTGGAGAAGCTGTCAGGCCTCTGACAAAGCCAAAACATCTGGCTTACATGTGATGGTCCCTGGATGGTTCCAGATATGCAGTCAGTTATCGATCATCCGACCACTCAATCACTCATTATTCATTCTCAGTCATTCATTCTTCCACTCATGCATCTATTCATCCACCTGTTGACCCATTCTTGCATTCAGCCACTTGTCCATCAGCAATACCACACACAGAAACTCACCAATGAAGAGGCACATTCAGTTAATAAGCAGAACCTGCAGGTTTTGCTGCTAGTCTATGAGAAGTGCGAGAGGGCTGCTAATTTTCTGCAGTGTGTGAAGGTATGTAAGAGTGTTGTTGGCAGTGTGATACTGCTAGACTGTAAGCAGTGTGCAAGCGCTGTTGGTAGTGCGAGACTGCTAGTCTAGAAGGAGTGCAATAATGCTCTTCATAGTGTGTGACTGCTACTCTGATAGATGCGAGATTGCTGTCAGTCGTGTGACACTTCATGTCTGTGAGGGATATGAGAGTGTTTTCAGTAATGTGTGACAGTAAGTGTGTATGGAGTGTGAGAGAGCTGTCAGTAGTGTAAGAATGGTACTCTGTGAGAGCACTTTTGCTATTGTGAGACTGGTAGTTTAAGGGGCGCGAGAGGGGTGTCTGTAGTATGAGACAGCAAGTGTTTGAGGGCGCGCATGAAATTGTGAACGGCTGTTGTGTGAGAAATCTAAGAGTGTGGTTTGTAATGTTACTTTTGCCATGCGAGGAGTGTCAATGTGTGAGGGTTTTTTGGTGCAGTTAGTAATCTAAGATTACTACTTTGATGGGTATAAGAGTACTTCAGATTGCTTGTGCCTGCTAGTGTGTGAGGAGTGTGAGAGTAGTCGATAGTTTGAGACTGCTACTCCACGAGGAGTGTGAGAGTTCTGTTTGCAGCGTGAGACGTACTGCGTGGAGGGTGTGTGGGTGCTGTTGCTATTGTGAATCTGCTAGCATCTGAGATGCATGTGTGTTGTTAGTAGTGTGAGACAGCTGCTCCAAGAGATGTGGGAGAGCTTCACACGTGTGCTCTGCAGATGTGTCACATGCAGCTGTGGGCTGCCACCATAAGCAACAAGCATTTGCAATGCAATAGGTCTCGCATTTACGCGAGTTTGAGCTATTAGCACTGTAAATGGCAATGCCTTCTATTTATGTTTTGGTTTTCAAAGCATAAATAAAAGACACTGTCATTTACAATGGTAGTAGCTTAAACTCGCGTAAATGCGAGACCTATTGCAAATGCTTGTTCTTTCTGTATACACAGGCTAACCTGTCTTTTTCCTAAACATCCTGAATCCTGTTTTCACAAAGTTCCCCAGACAATAAATGTCCTCCTCTCTTTATAGCCTACCGGTAACCTCTCAGATAGAATGCCAGTTCTGCCCACTGCACCTCTTAAATGTCGTCAGCACATCCTGCTAATAGTTATTATAAACGGCCACAAGCAGAAGCAGTATGAATTGTTTATAAGTCGTGCATCACTTTTCTATCGGTGAATAGTGCACACTAATTAGTTAACCTAAGAGGTATGATTCACTTTCCAGCTGCACCTGCACTTTGCCCTGCACTTTATGACTCTCCAGTGGCCGGTGGCAGAGGAGCTCTGCTCTGCAGGCCTCAGGAATATTCTGCCAGCTCTCGATTTTAAGACTAAACAGGAGTGTGTGGGTCAGCTTCAGCAAGGCCACAAACCTCAAGTAGGGGTGTAGCTAGCGTTGATGCAGCAGGTGCAGTGACACCGGGGCCCGGAGTCGTGAGGGAACTTTAAACCCATTGAACTCCTGCAATTGCTGTATTTTACTGCCACAGCAGAAGTCATTGTTTACTTTATTTCGGTCATAAACAACCATAACAGTACAGTGCAACGAAAGTAAATCCCAAAAAAGACATCTTGCTACATGGAATAAAAAAAATCTATAATACAATAAAATACATTTTATTTAAAATGATCTAGTGAACCAGGATGTCAATGGTTCCCTAAACATCGTCCAATTACAAAAGAGAATACCCAGTCCGCTGTGTCTAGTGCATCTGGCCCCGTGTGCAAACATTTCAAGGAAATCAGCAGAGACCAAGCTTTTGTATAAAAACAAATGCTACTTGGTGACGGAATAGTTTCAATGCCAAGACACATTTGAGTTACATGGCAAATTCTTAGTTCAAAGTTACGCATTACAGGCATTCAAAGCAACAGGGATCAAATAAACATGCCAACTTACGCTTTATAAAAAATGTACGTGTAACATATTAAAAGAAATGCCATGTATAAAGTATCACATTACCCCAATCATTGTTCCGAGGAAAAGTCAATCCACTATAAAGTTTCTAGCGCATTTAGGCCTATGTGCAAATCATGCAAGGGCGTTCCATGTGCAAAGTCCAGGCTATTGTAAGAGAACAAGCAAATGTTTGGGGGAATAATCCAAAGCCAGATCACAGTTGGCTAACATATTAAAATCATAATTCATGATGGCTAATAGCAACGATTTATCATAGAGTAAACATTACAGTGCAAAATGTGTTAAAAATGTGTAAACGACATCAGTTAATGGGGTCATTTTCCTAGCTTGCAGCAGGGCCCGTGGCATCCATGTTACCTATTCCCCCCAGGGGGCCTCAGCACATACAAATAACACAGACAAACAAGCGGTCGTGCGGCCGCGAAAGTGATCGCGATCACGATCAAACATCAAAGCGGCCGTGCAGCCGCGAAAGTAATCGCGGTAAAGCGCGGCGCGCGCGCCCCCGCACATGCACTGTAGCTCTAGGCTGGCCTGGTAGCACTTTTTGGAGCCCTTTCAATAAGTCTCGCCAGACCAGCGCATGCGCTGGGTCAGGCGAGACCTAAAAATACAGCTACTTTCAAAGCAGCTCAGGTTGCAGGTAAAACCAGAAGGGTTCAGAGAATGAAAGGAGGAGCAGCCGAAGCAGAAGGGTCTGTAGGATTAGATGATCTGCCCAGGTCTCATCTTGTTCCTTCCGTGCAAAAGTGTTCCACTTTCACACCTGTGGGCTTCTCCTTCTTGCAGCCCGCAGTGAGGAATGGACAAGGTAGGCATTACAAAAGTAGAGTAATATTAACTTGCAATTCCTTTACAGCACCATTGAAGGGAATCCTTCTTATTAGTATACATTCTTTTTTAAAACATATTTTATTGGATTTTTTGCCAAAATATGGCCCAGGGGACCAAATTTTGATACAGTAGATCACCAGATAGATGGAACGGCATTATTCCCAGTAAGAAAACTAAGGATTAGTACAAAGAAAAGGAAAAGAAAACATCAATGAGACATGAACATGCGCACAATAACCCTCCAATATCCCACCCATCCCACTGCCCATAGTCCGACACATGTATACTTTATGAAGCATGAGAGTCCATGCAGGTGTGCTGGCCAAACTGTTGAATTTCAGCTTCCAGTTGCATATCAGACAGCAGAGTGTACAGGCTCGAGAATCAAGACATGATAGACAGCCCATTGCTGCCAGATTTTGGGATGCTTTCGCGGGCATCCCCTTGCCTGAAACACAATGACCTCGAGGCCCATACAGAAGTCCAGATCTTTCTTACAGACGCCTCGCAACTGTGGGTTTGCAGTTTTCCATTGTCGGGCGATACCACATTTAGCAAGGGTAAGACCAAAGAACAACAAAGTATGTTTATATCTAATACTGCCTATTGCCTCAGTGCTATGTAGCAGAAGTAATTTCAGGGTCATTGGAATATCCCACGTGAGAACTTCGACCAAGCAAAAAACAATCTACCTCTAAAACTGGGCCAGAGCCCTGCAGTCCTAAACTATATGTAAGAAAGTGCAATTTTCTGACTGCTATTTATCCTGCTCTGGGAGGCGATCCAAGCACCCTCTAATACTGCTGTTGGGGTAGGCCCAGCTGCCGACGTGCCATCCAGCTCCCGTCTTCCCGACCACATGTCTCTAGGTCTACCATCTGAGCCTCAATCTGTGATAATTCTGTCACCGTGGTTTGTGCTCCACCAAACAAATACTAATGTCTATGCCATGTACGGTGGGCTTCATTACTTCCCACATAATGATTTTGAAGGAGGCGGTTGCCTTTATTGAGGAGAAAATATTCCTTCACTGGGCCATCGAAACGGAGGGTGCAGGGACCCTCAAAAAGTCATAGTACCACCCTCTAGGTAGAATCTCTATGTTGGATACTCTATGTGTGTGGCCCATTGACACAAATAGGTAGTCAACCCGAGAGAATGACTTTTGCACTGTAGAATAGAAGGTAAGGCCTGTGTCAGTGGGATAATAGATGCGCCACATGTCCACCCACCCCACCGCCTCTACCATGGATCTCAAGCGGGACACCCGCATGTCGCCCACTTGCCTGTCTCCCACCATCTATCCCATTCCAGACACATAACATCATTCCAGTCACCCCCAATGCCAGCCAGACCTCCCGGCAAGGATCCCCATACACCCACAATACGATACACAACAGTTTGTCCAAATGGTGGAGGGCATAGACACAGCCTATAATGATGGATTCCCGGTACATATCCCAGACAAAAAGACAAATCTCCCTTGTTTGTCAACACAGGTCTGTAGGGCCTGAAAGGGAACCCTGTGGTGTATGAGAATGGCCATTCCCCGTAAACCTCTTACAAAACCTGAATGATAGGTCTGCACATACCCAAAGTGAGCTTAACAGAGGAAATTACACCCACGGAGGTGAATCTCCTGCAACAAAAGGATATTGGACTGTGGCTGTTTGGCCTCATGGAGCACAGGACCTCATCTTACCTCATCTAGACCACCACAAACATTCAATGTGACAATATGGATCCTTCCTGAAAGAGCAACAGTATTTGTGTCAGCCATCTGGGTGCAAGCTAATGTGAACCAGACTGTCTAGGAGCAGGACAGTTGTTAGGAATACGCCACAACTATTTAACCATTCCCACCTACCCTCCCCATCCCAATACCTCAGCAGCATTGTAGTATCTGTAGCAGAAGGAGCCCAGACTGTAGCGGCTCCTGGAGGAAGTGCTGCAGGGCGATGGGGCGGGGAGGGGCAGGGTGGGGGGTAGTAAACTACAGCATATGGACGAACGGAGGTAAGTACATAAATAAATAAATAACACAAATTATTGCACACGCTGTATCGCCATTTGGCGTTGCAGCTTGCGCAATGTAATTTGTTTTATTTATTTATGTACTTACCTCCATTCGGCCTTATGCCGTAGTTTACTACCCCCCCACCCTGCCCCTCTCCCGCCCCATCGCACCGCAGCACTCCCTCCAGGAGCCACTACTGAGCCCAGAGCCGACCCCAACGGGGCTCGCAGCCATGCCCGTCCAATGGATCCCCATGTATCCCATCAACAAATAGTCTCTCTGGAAGGCCCTGTAGTAAGGCAAACCAGAGATGTAGCCAATGGTAGTATGCAATCAGTACGCTTAGAAATACAAGTTTTCAATTCGGCCACCTTACTCGGCGGCGGAGGCTGAGAAGACCCAGTTGGCCAGAAGATCAACCCCTATATCTTATGAGTGTCTTCAAGTTCCTCTGTGAGGGGCCTGGAGCACCAGAAAGAGCGGTACCTGTGATGGCGCTTCTCCTTAGGTTTAGACTTCTGTAGGCATTTATCACTGGAGGATGAATCATAGTCAAGGAGCTGCAAAGCAGAGTTTGAGGTTCAATAGTAATTACTTCATCCGCCCATGCGAACACCTCCTCAGAGGTATCAAAGAACAGAGTGTGGGAGTTATAGACCACTCCCAACCGGGCAGTAAATAGGAACATGAATTACATTTTGAGGTCACTGAGCTGTTTTTTCGCTGCTGTGTTGGATTGACGCTTCTGTTGGACCATTTTAGTGTAATCAGGAAAGATCCTGATGCGATGTGATTCAAATAGTAGTGTTTCCTGGGTGCTTGCCAATTTAAGGATGAATTCTCTATCATGAGAGTTAAGTTTTTTGGCAATGACAGGTCATGGTCGGGAGCCGGATGGGGATTTCTATACCAGATCTCTGTTGACTCACTTAATGAGGAGGCAGGAGGAGAGGGAATCTGATAGCATCCATTGGGAGATCCAATGGCCGATATCCTCTCTCTCGCAACCCTCTGGAAAGTCCACGAAGTGAAGGGTGTTACGGCGGGCCCGGCGTTCGCATCTTCTACTCGTGCAGCAAGCACTTTGGTCATAGTCATGAGGGAATTAACTTTTTGTTGCAAATTAGTAACAACATCTTCCACATTAGAAACACGAGTCTCAGCCTCTGTGATGTGATCCACCACCTTCCGTTGGTCCTGGCGCACTAATGTTACATCAGAGGCAGCTGCAGCAGCCAACAAAGCACCGTTGTCCTGTGTAGTGCCATGAGCCCCACCTGTATCAGCCCCTACCACTCCAGCCCCAGTGAAGCGATCCATTGTGCTCTGTTTAGATGCGGGCCCAGAGGGTTTGTCTTTGGTCATTGTGGGGAGTCTGTAGAGAAGTGGGTCTCAACAGCAAAGTTCAAGATCAATAGGGCGCACCTACTGCCCAAGACGTCTGTACACAGGTACCCTGGTCAAAATGTATTGGGAGGCCCAGCGAATGGCGGGGGGGGCAAGCGTTGGTCACCAGCAGTGGACGACGAGGACTAGGGGGGCCGCTCCCCACCACAAACCACACAGAGACCTGGTCCAGCCAACCCAGCAGTCAGGAGTAGGCCACTCCCACCCCATAATGGGCTCCTCACCTGGTAGTGGTCGTGTAGCCACACACCAGAGTTGATCTTTTGGAAGGCCAGGCGCAGTCTTCAAGCGTCCTCCTCAGGTTGCGTTAGACTGCTCCAGCTAGAGATTACCAGGCTGGCCGGGCTAGATGAAGCTGCGCTGGATGGTCAGGGCACCAGCAGTGAGAAAGGTCAGGACCCCCACTTCTCCTCTTGCTGCCCCTCAGCAATGATGCTGTTGCCTCACCCCACCACCAACTGGAAAATGCACTGGCACCCGTGGCCACAGCACAACAAGGCACAGCCCGGGAAGCCTCTCAGGCTGCGGCAGATCCGAGAGCTGCTGGCTTGGCTGCAGCCGCCCAGACCCTGCAGTCAACAACCGCATACAGCGCATGGCCACCCGGCCCTATGCGCCAATTGGGTCACCTCCTAGAGCCTGAGGGGTCAGTCCGACAGCGGCAGGCCCAAAAACTCCACTGGACCTGACACAGCCGCTGACTCCCTTAGGGTCACCCAGCTCAGTGTTGCGAGGCTGATCTTCAAGGCCCCTTCAACGCGTTTGCTTGATCTTAGGCTGTCGCCCACGAGGTCCCCATTCTCTCCCACTCGGGGAGTGGTGTTAGATGATAGAGGGCTGCAAATCCAGCAGGATAATGAAAGTGGCTGCTGTAGCTCTTCTAAGGCGTGTACACCATGTTGGACGGCTAGGCCATGCCCCTGCCTTATTAGTAATTTTGGTGCAATTTTTTTTCTGGAAGTAAAAAGAAGGAAGCATGTTTTGAATATTAATTTTTCACTGCATACAGTCCAGCTTTCCTGCTCTTTCTCTTACTGCAGCTTCTCTGTCGGTAGCTTTACTCTGCCATTTGTGTGGAATTTACCACCAGCTTGTAGCTGGTGTCAATAATGAACAACGGGTAATAATATTGCCAAATCAGTTCAAAACAGATTTCTTCTACTGCTTTTGCTATTCTCAATTATTTAAACTGGGATCATAATCAAGTGCATACACACGCATGATATCCTACACACATCTTACATGTGTACGTGGGATTTTGGGCCTAGTATTGCCTCCTGAGTCTAAATGACTGATACAGTGAAGGGGTTGTGAATATATGTCTGAATATCCCAGTTAAAACATTGAAATGTGACACTGGGTCTATTGAGTTTCCCAAATCCTGAGTTCTTAGAGTTTCCCAAATCCTTCACTCCACCAAAACCTTAAATTAAAAAAAATAACAGCTTACTGGGCAAGTGTTTACATTTTCAAGAGCGCGATGTGTCAGAATGCTTCCTCCATCTTCTTATGGATGCTCCTATACAGTGCAGAGTCTTCTTCACTGAGGAAGTATGACAACATGATGAACAGATCCAGGCAAGTCCAGTATGGGCAATGTTTACTTTTTCTTAGAATAAACCATGCAAACTCCTTCAAATACTGTGTTTTGGACAACAATTTAAGACTATATAAGATGCATGGAGTAAGAATACCTGGTCAAAGGTTATAGAAGTGAATCATGTGTGTGATTCTTCTTGTTAGATATCAGTATAACAAGTCAGAACTAGTCCATGCCTCAACAAGTATCAATACACAAGTTCGGGAGAGAAAAAGAGCAAGAAAAATAGTTTTTTGGGTGCAAGTAGCAACGAGCAGGAATGACATTCCACTAGAATTTGTATGAGTTGAGGGCCTTTTCCTTTTTATGATGAAGCTACAAATATTTATTTTCGAAAAATGAGCAAGAGCTCAGCAATATGAACGTGAAGAATCTGGGAAATCTCTTTGACCCTCAGTCAACATTTGCCCCTCCAGGTAAAGCTGCACCCAAGAGCATCAATTTGCAGCTTCTCATACATCAAAACCTGTCACTGTTCTCTAGACCATGAATACTCATCCACATTTGCCCACGGACCAGAAGGTTTGGTCTGTAGTGTGACCGAGGGCAGCATTGATTCCAACAGGGAGGCGGTCAGAGAGGAGGCCGGACAGTGGGCAGAAAGGTGGGTGTAGGGGAAGCGAAGCAAGTACTTCTAGTATCTTAATTGCACAATGTGAAACCAGAACATCTGGGATCAATCCCAGCTTCCCCACTGGACCAAATTGTGTGATCCTAGGATATTGTTTTATTTCACTTTTTCTCCTTTTTCTTCATTATTACATAATAGAGGACCTCGAAATGCATAACTTCAGGATGTGAGCTGTACGAAACCATCTCCTGTGTTTGATTTAATAAACTATAATGTTCCTCATGTAAAACAGCAACCCATGCCACCCAAAGGGTATATCTAACAATTGACTTTCATCTTGGTTCGCTATTGGCATTGTTGTCAGGGTGTGGAAAAGCATGAGCATTTCTAAATTCATGCTTGAAAACTATAGCTTAAAAAAAAATACTACACAATGCACTGGTATAATCTGATGTACTAAGGAGACACAGTTCTGCATGTTCATGAAACACACTTTGTGAATTTTGAAGACTTTACCATATTTTCACACATTCGATGCAAGGTATCTTGAAAAATGAAGGTGTACCTAAAGTTAAGTCTTGCAGGACATCCTATTTGCTTCCTTTCTTTCCCTTCAATTAATCTTTAAATCTTTAAATAAATGTTTGCTCTTAATTTATCATCTTTTTAATGGTAGTGTTGAGTGGAATAAACTTCAGCCCAGTGGTGCTGTTGACCAGGGGGCCGCATACGGTCCCTGGGCTGTACTTTGAGCATCACTGCTCAAGACGAATCACTGAGCCAAGTTGTTCAGAGCTCTGGTAGATTATTGCAACCTCACATACATTGGAGAAGCTCATTAACAGGCGGCAAAGATTCCAAAAAGGATGACATAGCGCTCTTGAACCTACAAGGATAGACCACATTAAACCTATCCTGAAAGAGCTCCATTGGTTTCTTATGGAGGTGAGTAAATAAGTATATAAATGAATATCAACCAATGCCAGCAACCAGTGACCCACCACAAGAGACACACACCAGTGTGATATATAATGCACTCTACAACATATCCTGACATGCCAATTCAGTTTATGTGCATAAAAAGATGTGAAAATTAACTTTTAGGAGAAACTTGTTTGCTGACTACTTCATCTCCATAGAGGTCAATAAAGTCCTGTTGTTTTTGAAGAATGGGATGTGAGCCTTTGCATAGACGTCCACAAATCTAACCTGAAAGACGACCACAGAAGTGAGGATTGTTCTTCAGCTCTCGGCAATCTGTCCCTCTTCTACAGATACAGATTGTTTTTCAGATTAAGCACTTTCGGAAGATAATTAAAAAGCAGGCATAGCAAGGTTATTATACAAATCACTATTTCAGATTCTGACTTAAATTACAGCACAAAAAGCACCACCAGGGGCCGTATTACAGATGGTGCCCCGGGGGCGCAAGAGGCGTTTACGCCCACTTTGCGCACCCCCCGGCAACTTTGGTATTATAGAAGGGGACTCAGACGCTTGTGCATCCCCTTCTATAATAGCGATAGTGCTGGCGCACTTAAAGCGCCAGCGCAATCAACAGAGGGTGTTCCTTCATTTGCACAGGGGCGTGCCCTATGCAAATGAGGGAATTCCTTTGACTCTGCGTCCGCGCCATATTACAGATGCGAGCGCAGAGTCAAAGAAGCCCTCAGGAGGTGCACTGACAGTGCGCCATTAAAAAGGTGGTGCACTGTCAGTGCGCCTCCTGAGATCAGCCCTCTGCAGGGGGTAAAGGGGGTCCCATGGACACCCTGCAGGCATCCCCCTGTGGGCAGGTGCAGTCACTGACTACACCTGCCTGCAAGGGGATCTCTAATCCCCTTTAAAAGTGCAGGCGGGTGCCGCCTGCACTGTGAAAACATGGAGCGGCTGCTCTGTGTTTTCACATGAATGCGCTGCCCTGGGGACAACGCGAGTTTGCGGATGCCTTAAGACAGCGCATACATCATAATGTGGCGCATTATCACTGTTTTCGCCCGGCGCACCTTTTGAAAGGTGCGACAGGCGCAAACAGTGATAATGTGTAATACGGCCCCAGATGCGCATAATCAGCTCTACTTGAAATCTATTAAAGCTCCTATCGCTCTGACATGAAACACCAACATCAATTATTATTTATAAGCATCGTTTCATAGTTTCAAAATAAATAACTAAAACATTAGAAAATTGGTTTCTTTATTGTACAGTTAGGTATTATTTGTCACACTAAAATGCAATTGCCAGCGAATGTAAAACTGGCGAAAAGTCTACACTGCCCTTGCCTTTTTTTGCCTGAAAAAAGTTGTTTTTATTGCGTTTTGCACTATAATGCCATACGTTGATGGTCTCTGCTCACAAGATATTAACGATTCAGCCTAAATCCGCTGTAACCATCATTAAACCAAAACTGAGTGAAAGGTTAATCCCTCTCTCCACCCCTCCCCCCCAAACCAAAAAGAATCAATGTTCCCTCCCTGTGAAGAATTCAAGCCTTACATTATGAGAGAAAGTAACTTTAGTCAACTATAAATGTAATTATAAGCTAATACTCCTTCTGCGTATCTCACATATGTACATCTCTTCTGATTTATTAGTAAGAAAATACGGTAGCGCTGTAAGTCTGGGCGGACAGTGTACAAACAAAAGGTGCACCGAAAGGTATTGTGATGGGCTTTTTCTTTCCATCGCCAATAGGCTCCAGCCACTGATGACGCTATGCAAGAGATGGGGCATCCCTGAGTGTCCAATTGAAGGCCAGGGCTAACTGCTAGCTCCCATACAGTCCATAAGAGAGCTCTATCTGACTTTGCTTGCTTTATGAATATTGAGAAGCATGGTCACAGGAGCAGTGTGACCAGGTCATTTGGTAAGGAATAGGAAAGGATAGTTTTCAGTGCAGCTAGGATCTCTGCCCAATAAGTCTTATTCGAATGCAATCTACCCAAATATGTTGGAAGTTACCCAGGTGGGCAAAAACCTTCCAGCAAAGTAGATTGCTCTGTGGGTAGAATAGGTAGAGCCTCTTCAGTTATATTTATCAGCCAACCATGGCTTTGTAATGGCAAATAAACATCACCTCTAAGGATAGTGCTAAAGTATATGGCATGTAGATGTATAATAGAATGGATTGGTGGATTATGGGTTCATGTCCACTACTTGTAGGAACTGTTTCTATTGTTTATAAATTTACAATAGTATTGAAATCTATGATTCCGAAGTTCTTTCCTTGTAGGAATTGTTGCTAGTGCCTATGAATTAATAAACAGTCTTGTAATTTTGTTACAGAAAGAACTTTTCCCTAGAAAAAAACCACGTATGGATGTAGAAAAAATTGATTTGGAGGATTGTAGATTTGTGTCCGCTATGTGCATCAATTGTCTATAAATATACAATGGTATTATAATCTGCGATTTCACATTCTTTCCATTTAGGAATTGTTGCTTCTGTCTATGAATTTATAAAATTTCTGTTATTTCAGTGTGATGGATGCAAGGAAATAAATGCTGAATTTTCATTCTGAAAGTAATGTTGTATCTTGAGTAGTATGCAGAGACAGACATATAGAGTAGTTCGAAATGATCGTGGTTTCGCGTCTCCTATCTAAAGTCACAAATGTGCATTTTGAAATGCTGCAATTTTAGGAGAAGTCCTCAAAGCATCTTGCTTTTAAGTCTTGATGTAGGACTGGGAAATTAGATTGCAGGAACAACAGAAAGATAATACTTTGGTGTGATAAACTTATCATTTAATGTCGGGGAGGCCACATTATGGAAATTTGAATGTATTAGATGTGGTATGTGCTCACTAGATATCTAATGACGGATCATTGTGATTGAGTTTCAATTTCTTCTTGTGCTGAGTTTAGATATCAATTATTTTGGGCTTGCTGGATTGCAGGAATGACATCAGATGCCATGGACCTGATCATGTGTATTTAAGGAAGTGGTTTAGATGAAGAGAGGTTTGTTTTGCTATATGGAGAAGGGGCCATGCTGTAATGTACAGGTGAGGGGAAATATCATGGAAATGGATGCATTTGTGGTTACGTTGTTCCCAAAAAAACTTTCAATGTGTTTAGAGGATTAGCTGATACAGTGGAATACAGAGATGCATAAATAACTTTGGAGATTAGTATTGTATTGCAATATTTGGAATAATAGTTCTTCATCTAAATTTAGGATTAATATCTCAGACTGCCAATAATGAATAGGAATTAATTAGTTGGTGCAGTCCAGTATATATGATGATAAGTACCAATATACTGTGTCCCTGTGAATTAAAGAACAAATGATTAATCTACACATTGTGATTAACATGATAAAGCTATATACTGAATAGTAATTGTATACCCCTACCACTGAAGGAATGAGCAGACAGAGAATATCAGAAGGAAATCGAAAATGTAATAGCATACCTATATATGGGGAGATGATAAGAGTCTATTTTTAGGAGATATTTTTAATAGATTTCTGCCTGAAGGAAGTACTATGAAGAATGCCCTTATAAATATAGTTTGAGCCGGAAACGCTTGTGGAATTAGGGTATAATGGAACATTATTGCAGATTGGGCACTTGATTACTATGAGGTAAGATATCTACAAAATATATGTGTTATATGAGTCACTTTGAGAAACTTATAATACTATAGCATGGGTAAATAAATTAGAACTGCATCATCTTTTTAATTTTTTCCACCTCCTGGGGTTAATATGAGAAGATTATTTCTGTCAATTAGAATATCAAAATCATATTGTGCTGCACAGCATTGTAGAGATGCTATTGAGAGAGTTCCAATAAAGAAGAGTGATTGAAACACAGACCATCATATAGGTAAGCAGCCGAATGTTGTATCTATGCAAACTTGTAGTATCAAAATGCCCCTTGCAGGATGATATGGCAGTAGGGCAATTAACATTACACTATGAATTAGCTCTAATCAGTTTCAACTAAAAATCAAGATCATATTCTTATATTTATTATGGATTAATCTTTAGTAAACCATGGCTCACTTATACCTGCTGTATATAGCATCTACTTTTGTGTCATTGTTCATTCTTGTCCTCCTGTCGGAAACGGGCTCTTAAGTTTGAAAAACTCCATCTCAATTGTTTGAAAGTGACAGTAGAACATGGATTATGACTGCAGATATTCATGACAACTATAGCTATGCACATAATGTTGGTTAGAGCTAAATATCAGGGGTGGGTGGAATTGATGGACTTTTGGCCATTCCACGTTAATCTTTAACATGGAGTTCTGGCCAAATTCCACCAATCTTCTGCGATGTTCCAGAATATGCGAGCCGTCAAGCGTGAGCAAGATTTTGCATCCCCTAGCTTGGTTTTCTAAGGCAGGTGGCTGCCGGCATTGACTAGCAGTCATGGTCAGAGGGCTGCCATTCGAGTAGATTTGCTGCTGCTTGTGTAGATTTTCAACTCGAGTGGCAGAAAAATCAATTGAATGGCGGTGCTCCTTTGCACAACACATTGTGCCGTTTGTACTGCTAATCAGCGCTGTTCATGCTACTGGCATGCATATTTTCGGCCTGTTGTCTGAATTCTGCAGAATCTCGCTGCGTTTTTCTGCAACTCCGCAGACAAACGCAGAGACATATTGTAAACATTGTATTAAGATATATATCTTTCAATTTGTTATTCTCACAGCCCTGAGGCAGTGGCATCAAACCTGTGAAACACTTGTTGGCTGTACCCTGCGAGAATCTGCATAATAGTGCCATTCTTGGGTATATCTTGCCAAAGTAGTCAAGGCAGTCTTAAAAGCCTCTGATATCTCTGTCCTCAGACCCTTCTACTAGTGTTTTATAAGGTCAATGATTAATAAGACCTGCTTTGATTAAGATATCTTAAATAGTGAATAGTGCCCTTTGAACCAGCCACTGATTCTATACATTGCTTGAAGGCTTCTTACTTCACTTTGGGTTCATTACTCAGTGCCTTGGTTCAGCATAATTTAATTGTTCTTTCTAATTGTTTTTAAACTCTGATTCACATGCTTCAAATTATTTGATTTGTGTAATCTTAGACATGTCCTGAATTATAGTAAAGCCTCCGTCATGCTTTCTATCAAATGAGACCTATTTAAGCACTGGGGTTAAGTCTGAATTAAAGTGAATCCGAGTATAAATGGGGAAAAGTGGTCAGGGTATAATGTTTTTAATCATTGCTTCTCAAACTGTAAGAACGGCACCTGTTCAAGGGCTAAGGTATAGATTAAGGGGCATCAAGTCTCGAGTTTCCAAGATAGATTCCATAAGTAACCTCTTGTTAGGACTTACTTCTTGTGTGGTTAGGGTTTTGTCTGTTTCACAGTGGGACATGTCACCAAGTACCCTTAGGTGAGCAGCATTATATTAAATATATATTACCGGGAGTCCCAAGCCTCCCTTTTCACTTTCAAAGAGTTCTATAGGCTCATTGTAGACATGTGCCCTTCCAAATGAAGCAGGTGAGTGCTTGTTTAAGCTCCTGTTAAAAAATATTTTCTTCACGGTAATTGGAAGAGCCTGAAATAAATAGAGGAGCCTCAGAAATAGGTTTATTTTGACAACATTGAAGGTGTCCCAGGCATGACATGTTCTGGGGTACCATTTTTTAAGTCACAGTGCAAAGTGCTGTAAACTGTGGGAAGTTTGCTCCATGAGGAGTATTTAGTTAGAGGGTGAGGTGGAAGTGCCCCATATATTTGTGAACCTATCGGAATAGGGATAGTCCTTTCTTTTTTTTTTTTTTAATTTTTTTATTGAACAGGCAGACAGAGAAAGAAAAAAAACAAATATACATACTTACATCAGTTAGCGTCTATAATCGGAAAAATTACACTATATTCTCAGCATTAAATAAAAACCTGGAGCAGTAAGAACAGGAGGGAAAAAAAAAAAAAAAAAAAAAAAAACACAAACAACAGAAACAACCCCGCCTCATACCATAAAGGTTCCCCAATTTTTTTCATGTTTGCTTATGGAGCGGCTCCCTCTTAACCGAGCTAATGCAGACTCCATGGTATATATCTCAGTAACCAGCGCCCACCAATCCCAAACCGTAGGTGGATCGGTGCCGATCCAGGCTCTTGCCACGGTGAGTTTGGCGCATGACATGAGTATAGAAATCAACGCGGCTTGTGGGATTGGGTTAGAGTATATGTCAAGCAAGACTGAGGCTGCAGTGAATGTAGGTACTTGAATATGTTTGATTTTTAAAACCATCTGAATATCCCCCCAATAATTCTTGAGGACAGGGCACGAAAACAGCATATGTGTCAGATTGGCAGCCTCAGTGGAGCATTTTGGACATTTAGTTCGGTCGCTGTGAGAGTTATTAATAGGCCATTTAGATATTATTTCAGGGGTATAATATAGCATACAGCTAGTTCTAAACTGTTGAAGCCTTAAACTTGAAGAGCGAACCAGTTGATTAATGTTTGACAAGGAGCACCCTATTTCTCTAGCTGTAATATTTATCCCTAATAGTCGCCCCCATTTATCTGCTAACTTAGAGCAGTCATTCGGTTTGTAGCAAGATAAAACCTGATAAGTGTCTCTTATAGTTGATTTAGTTTTCCCAGAGTATAAACAAGACCAGATTTCGTTGTCCGTAACTACTGAAATTTGTTTTTTATTAATCAAATAGTCGTGCAGTTGCAGGTGTTTGTATCTCATAGTTTCCGAAAGATTGAATAGTATTTTAAGAGTATTGAATTCTATAAATCCATGAATACCATATAAATCCCCTAATAGATTGATACCCTTCCTAGACCAGCTATAAGTAGAGTTATCATTAAAGATACCTGGTAAACCCGGGTTGCCCCATAACGGCATCTTTGGATGATAGTAAGTTATTTTACAGAAGTTTGAGATATTGCCCCAGATCTTTATTATGTCTTTGGCAGTCTTAAATTTGACTCTCTTAAAATAGTTTGGGTCGTTGGCGCTAAGCAAAAACATGTTTGCGTCTTGTTTTAGCATAAGAGTGTGAAAGGGGAGTGCACTTTCTTTAATGAGCAGTGAGCGAATACGCAAAATAAACGCAGACCAAAAATACAACTTAAGATCAGGGAAATTCAGCCCTCCTAAATTCGTGTTGTTTGTCAGAGATTTTATCGACCTTCTCGCCTTCTTGTAGCTCCAAATAAATCTGCTGAATACACCGTCCAGCTCTTTAAAAAATATATTATTTAAATTAAGTGGTATGGATCGAAACAAGTATAAAAATTTTGGCAATATCGTCATCTTAATAAGGTTAATTCTTCCGATTAAGTTCAGGGGTAATCTATGCCATTTTTTTAAAAGTAAGGTAGTAGATTTGATTAATGTTTTGTAGTTTAAATTAATAATATCCTGAATTTTAGCCGTAATTTTAACACCAAGGTATGTGGCGCTCTTACAGATTTCAGGGACTACCACATTCGGTGTATAATTAGAAATGACTAGAGTCTTTTGTACATTAAGTTTATACCCTGAGATATTCCCAAATTTTCCAGCCTCAGAAACAATACTTTTAAGTGCCATCACAATATCTTGTGTATAAATGGCAATATCATCAGCATACGCTGTTATTTTCAGTGTTTGTGAGCCAGAACTAAAAGGTACTATTTGGTCCTGAGACTGTAGAGCAGATAAAAAAGGTTCTAATGAGAGAGCAAACAAAAGGGGTGAGAGGGGACAGCCCTGACGGGTACCACGGCATATTGGAAAGTCAGGGGAAGTCAGGCCCGCATAATAAACATAAGCAGTAGGGTTTTCGTAAAGAGCCTGTATTCCCCGCAAAAACTGTCCCCCAAACCCCATTTTAGATAGAACGCACCATAGATAGTCCCATCCCACTCGGTCGAACGCCTTCTCGGCGTCTAAAAGTATCATACCGAGTGGGGTGTTCTCTATCTCCGCTACGTCAAATGCAGTTATTGCCATATTTACGTGCGTAGTAGTGTCTCGACCGGATATAAACCCATGTTGCTGTGGGTTGATGATCTTAAGTAGTATAGGGGATAATCTTATAGCCAATATTTTGGCAAAGATTTTTGCATCAACGTTTATAAGGGATATGGGTCGGTATGACCCTCTCTCCTCCTTAGGTTTATCTTTTTTCAAGAAAAATATTATTTTCGCCCTATTCCATGATTTAGGGGTATTGCCAGTAACACCAACAGATTGCAGTACCTTCAGGAATAGGGGTTCCAGCTCCGCTAAACACACTTTATATAGCTCTAAAGGTATTGAGTCCTCCCCTGCCGCTTTCCCTACAGGTAGGAGGGCTATAGCTTGATGCAATTCAGCCATTGTAATGGTGTTGGACAATAAGTCTGTTCCAGTTATGCTCTGTAAGTTTGTTATGTGTTTGTCTAAATAGCACCGGATTGCCTCTAAATTAGGAATGCTTTCTGGGGTGTATAAGTTCTTATAATAGTCAGCGAATTGTCCTACTATATCCTGAGGTTGATTATAATTTTTATAGTCGCTCCCCCGTATACTGGTAATTGTTGTGCTAGCTCTATCTTCTGCAACCTTATAGGCCAAAATTTTGCCAATTTTGTCGCCACCCTCGTACTGTGCGATTTTAAATTTGTGGATCTTGGCACTGCGCTTCTGTATAAGTTTGGTCTTAGTTTCATTTTTTAAAAGTCCGAGTTTGAGGCCTATTTCAGTTGTTGTTGGTAATTTTAGTCGGAGTGCAGTAGCGAGTAGTTCCTCTTGTTTAGTTATACTAGTTATAAGCAAAGAGTTAGCCTTTCTGTGTTCCATATTTTGTCTAATCGTGTAAGCTTGAGTGAATCCCCTGATACTAGCTTTACAAGCATCCCAAACAATACCACAGTCAGTGGAGTCTATATTGATATCCAGAAAGTCTATGAGGTGAGATTTAAGCTGTATCAGGTACTGTGGGTCTGAAGTCAGATATCTAGGGAAAGAAAATGGTCTGGGCGGAGTCCTAGTATGTGCGGTGCTTATTGTAAGAATCAATGGGATATGATCTGAGGAGATGCGAGGGCATAGAACCAGATTAGAACACTTCAATAGATTGTCCCCTATTAATACCATATCTAATCTCGAACACAGTTTATGGGGGGCAGAGTAATAGGTATAGCCTGGTTGGTTTGAAAATAAATATCGCCAGGCGTCTTTAATGTTATGAATGCGGCATAGGTCTAAGATGGATAATCTAGTTTTGCGCATCCTTTGGAAGCTACCAGATCTGGTTGTGTCAATCTTATAGTCCATGATGCAATTAAAATCTCCCATAACAATGAGTTCTCCCTCCCAGCCCAGGAGTGTGGTATTCAACTGGTCGAAAATCTTCGGTTCATCGGTATTTGAACCATAAATTACACAAAAAACATATTTTGAGCTCTCGGAGTTAATCTGGGCTATCGCCCATCTACCCTCTTTGTCACAGAGAGTCTGTAGTGTTTCAATCTTGAACCGCTTATCCTTAAGGATGGCCACACCTCTTTTTGATTGTATGAAGTTCGATGCTATCAGAACGTCATAGCCCAATTGATTCATTAATTTGCTATCTTTGCTCGCTATGTGTGTTTCGGTGAGAAGAGCCATATGGGGGTTATGTAGTTTTAATTCTTCTGTGATCAGGAGTCTTTTATTTTTGCTATTCATACCAGAGACATTCCAGGTTAAACATTTTAGATCATACATTTGTGATAGATAGAGAGCACAGCCTTAACCCCAGTTCCAAAGACCCTGATGCAATTCCTGTTATTTACTTCTAATGTGATAGCAACAAATATAGAAAAAAAAAGAAAAGAGAATTGAGCTGATGTAATCGCTAACAGCTCGTTAAGCTCATCCCTGTCTGCCTGAAATTTTTTAAAGAATAGTCCTTTCAAGGAGCTGACAGTTGCATGGCTACGGGTTAGATTGTGGATTTTATGCTGCTGGAATTGATTGTGAAGCCTGCCACATTTCCAAATTTCTTAAATGCACCAGTTGAGTCAGAAGTGAAGTTTTGGATGTCTGTATTAGAAGTTTCATGGCAAACACAAACGATGATAGTTTATGAATAACTTGGCGAAAAGAAATCCCCATCTTCCATTTTTTACACAGCCAAGGGTTCACACCTGAGATTGAAGAGAGGAGGTAAGAGATGACATGCCTGTCTGGTAACCTTAACCAGAAGAAATGTCCAAGACATGCTTTCATTCAGACCTACACTACACAGGGGATTGTGGTATTTAGCTAAGGCCATCAAGATACAGGCCCTGTTTATACGTAACTTTGGAAAGAAATTGTCAGCCAGCTAACTAAAATAGCAGGGAAGTATTTAATCTTGGGAAATCTATCAAACCCTATCTAGCCATCTTACTTGCTTAAAAGTCAGAACTGAATCTACCTATGGAAGAAGAGAGTGACACCATTGTATATGGCGTAGAAGGATGGAAGACAGTCAGGAATTGCATTTATCTTAGTTGGGTTTGCCCCCTTCTTTTTCATTTGGTTTTCTGCTATAGCTATATTATCTATGTTTCCTCTCACAAGTGTCACAACAAATTTCATGCTTTAATTTAGAGCATTTAGACCTTTAATGTTTATTGAAATTATGGGAATCTTTCCTCTATTTTTGTCAATTGAGTCTTAGTGAAGCTTCCAATTTCTTAATATATGAGGGAGAGTCCAGCCTGTAATCCTAGTTGGAAAATATACCTAGAGTTTAGACTAAAATCCCCTCCCCTTAACCCAAGATACATGACCCCCCAAACTGAGAACTCAGATCATATAGTAGAACAGAAATGGTCAGCGATACATCAATAGATCAAGCACATAAACTTAGATAACCTGTCTAGAACAGTAAAAGGCTATTATAGTGCAGAGTCCCTCCTTGGGTGATGACAGAACATGTACTCTATCTCCAATTTATAAGAACAGTAATAAAGAGGAAGGAGAATCCGACCCCCGATCTCCAGCCACTGAGCCCCAAAGAAGTATAACTGAACTTTGCAAATTCATTAGACCAACTAGTGGTGATTCCCTCCTTCTGCCTTCATCGGGGGAGAGAGAAAAAGAAGCAAAAAGTAGTCTATTGTTGTGAAATAATCAGCTCTCTACATACCTATGAATGATAAAGTCTACACTAGGGAGGTGGTGGATCATGCTACCAGGGAAAGAACAAGATAGACCTATCGGACTTTGGAGTTTAAATTCCTCTTTTCCCCATGTTGAAGTATTTCCAGTTGACCATTCCACACTGTGATCTTGTGTGCTTTTTTCCCGCGGCTGAAGGTTAACCTCTGAGGCTTCTCTTTCAGTAGTGACCGATCTGGTTGCCTTTGTTTTCCAAGTTTGTTTGAGTTGGATACTCATGTAGCTAGGTGGGGGCGGTGGGGGCGGTCCGCCCCAGGCGGCAATATTTTGGGGGCGGACAAAGGTATTCAGATAAGGCTTGGCTTGCTTTCGTGGACGTTCGGGGACGGGCAGAGAAGGAATAGGACTCGGGCAATGTCCTCTTCTTTTTTGTGCTGGCAGCTGCCCCCCCCTCTCTTCCTATTATTCCCTCTCTTTCTGTCTTGCTGCTCACTTACTGAAAACGGTAACTTGAAGAAACGGTTCACAACCTCTTTCCTTCTTTCATTTAGTTGTTTCCCTGTGAAATGGATCCAAAAAAGATAAACACTCTTGCAGGAAATGCCCTTTTTCTGACATTTTTCTATTCCATAGTGCAGCGGGATGGAGAGAAATAGAAGGTTTTAAATATGAAAAAAAAATACATAACTAAATAAAGCAAGACAGAGTGGTTGCAAAGTGGCCAGATTGATTTTATTCACATCCAAACACATCAGCCTCACTGTACAGACTTTGCAGTGAAGCGCTACTTTTGTTTTCTCGTCTTTCTTTGAACAGCATTGTTGTCTCCAGGTGGGGAAGTGCACCATTCCTGGAGGTACTGCAATACCTGGTTGATGGGTGGATTGGAAAACAAAATGTGTACCATGGCTCTGTTTATGGATGTGGTCTTTTTAAACCATACTGCTTACGTTTATTAAGGATATAAGCAACGGACATTGAAACGGTTCCCTTCAGGGCCCTGTAGTCATGTCCTTAACTTTTCAGGTAAAACCACTCGCTGATTTCTGAATAGTGAGTGAGAGATCGTTAAGGTAACCATGTTGTTTCTGCTTACATTTCACATGCTTTACTTAATCTTGCATTCCCTATGAGTGTTTGCTTTTACTTTTTTTTTTTTAAGGCAGCATATTACTCTTATCAAGTGCATAATTTGAATTGAGCCACATCCAAGTGTTTATAGCGGGCACAATTAGGTTGTAGCTGAAGGTAGTGCGAGTTTCTCTCAGTGGGGCAGTATGGTGTTCAGTGGGGGAGAGGATGTGGCACTATGGCCAGAGCTGTCGAATTTGGAACTGGGGAACTTGGTTCAGCCTTCATGACCAGCCAACCAGACCACTCTACTGAGGGAGCATATTCCCATGCTAGACCTTACAAGGCCCCACTAGACCTTAGAAGGCTTGATGTCTTAGCACAAGCAGGTGTACCCTAGTGGTGTCAATTGTGAGTTAACCTTGAAGGCTTGTCCACCACAATCCATACTGAAGTTCATCTCCAGTCTTGCGGGCAGGCCTACGAAGCAGCACACCCTAGAGCAACAGTGATCCAGTCACTGTGACTCTGTCACTGAGGTCACATGAACCTTGAGCAGGTTAGGGTGGTGCAAACGGTGTGACCGCACTGGGTACCTATTTCGGGTGGGTGCGTAGTGTTTGCAAGTATATTATAGTTTAAAAAAAACTTGCTGCCTCCTTCCTGGCCTCCAGCAATTTTCAGAAACAATAAAAATGTCATGATAACTTCGGTGATTAATGTTCTTCCTAGAGAGAGATCCGAGTTTTGTCTAGTGGAAGGGTTGACTCCTGGAAAGGTAGCACAGAGGGTTAATGTGCCTGCTGCAAAGAACATGTACCATGCAGATCACAAAGTGCACTGCTTTAATAGGGGGACCATGATGAATGGTCATTTAATGTCAGCTGTAGATAATGGATCCCTGAACAGTGTCATGTATGTGCATGTTTGCATTGTGCTGAGGGGATTACTAGGTAATTGTTCACGCATCTCTCTGATGGATGTCACATGCGGTTTTTCTGAGTCCCCAGATAGATCATGCAGTCTGTGTGTTCTCTTTTGTACTGCCAGTCACTGCCAGTCACCGGTGTATTCAACTGTGTAGCCTTGGACCGTGTCATATATGTGCATGTAACTTGCATGATCGAGGTAACTATTAGTGGCGATACTACGTGTCTCTCGGTCCTCTTTCAAGTGCTTGCCGTCCTTTTTCCCCATCAACCCCCCCCCCCCCCCCCCCCAGTGGCGGCAATCTGAAGGATAGCCCCGGGGTGCCACAAGCTCTAGCTATGCCTCTGCTTCAGCAGCCTTTTCCTTGGTCTTGAAATGCCATTGTTTATTTGCATGTTCTAAAGTAATGCCGAAAGGGACTGCTCATCGTTATTTTCACATTGCCTGCTCTCATTTTAACAATCTGGAATCCGTTTTCAGTGCTTGGAGACCCAAGCAAAAGCAGCCTTAATGTCTTTGTGCAGTTCTGATTTGAAGGTCGCAAGGCTGATAATCAAGTCCTCTTTGGTGAGCTCCATTATATTCTGTAATCCCTTATGCAGGATGCACAGCTGATGGGACTTGCTCATCCTGGGTTTGACCTGATGTGGGCTAGCCCACTTTGTCTCTGTGTGTTTTTTTCTTCCATAGTGAATGCAGGACTTGGGGCATGGCACAAGGAGCCCGCTTTCTACATTTTTTGTCCCATTTGCGTGATCTCGCTGATCTCGTCAAACCGGGAAACTACCTTTACAACACAGTCATTACATCGCACTACCTTTACATAGCAGTCATTACATCGCAACATCCTTTACACCGTATGTCATTACAACCCAGCCATTACATTGCATGTCACTACAACGCATGTCATTACAATGCATGTTACTACAACGCAAGCATTACATCGCAAGTCATTACAATGCATACCATTACAACGTATAGTACCCTTACACTATCCAACACTTACCCTACTGTTGCACTCACAGGAGTTAGAATAGTAATTTTTACCCCTACATTCTCCAACACTTACCCTACTGTTGCACTCACTGGAGTTAGAATAGTAATTATTACCCCTATACTATCCAACAATTACCTTAAATGGGATGTAATGCTATGCATTGTAATGGTATGCGTTGTAAAGGTATAATGCGATGTAATGGAATGCGTTGTAAAGGTAGTTTCTGAAAATGCTATGTAATGGCATGCGATGTAAAAGAATGCATTGTAAAGGATGTTCCAATGTAAAAACTGCATTGTAAAGGCATGCATTGTAAATGTATGCGTTGCAACGTCATACATTCGTTGTGCTGTGGGAGGGATTCCAGAATTGGCAGTGGTTTTTATTAAATTAGAGGAGTTTTTGGCTTATTGGCAGTTATAATCCGAGCGCGTGATTCAAGCGCACTTTTGTCCTCTGATGTGCTGTGCCAACTTGACATGGCGGCTATATTGGTTTGGACTAAGCCCTCAGTCTGAAACCCAACAACACTGCGTTTTCATGTTTTAGCAGCGCAATGTGTGGCAGCAATACGCAGCTCTAATTACCGGCTACTGTTGGATTTTAGTTTCTGATTGCTTCCATTTAACAGAGGACTATTTTTTAAGAAGGTACATTTTATTATTCATATTTTACAGTATGTCTGGAATACAGTAATTTGTTCAGATACAGCCATTTCTACAACATCCTGGTAAGCCTATCTATTTTCACGCCCTCAACAGAGGGTGAAGGCTGGAATGATTATTTTCACACTGTCTGCAGAGGGTGAAGGCTGGAATGATTATTTGGAGGCTATCACAAGACTGAAGAATAAGTTTACGGAACAACCTAGTGGCCTTTGAGAAAGATTTAATTTTAATAAAAGGAAACAGACCCTGTAGGAAACAATTGAGAAGTATATGTCTGCACTTGGAATTCTTGCTGCAAAATGCAATTTTGGATCTATGTTGGACACAGCCATCGGGGACCAGTTTGTCTTTGGCTGCAATTCAAGAAAAATACAGGAACATCTATATTTCTTTCGAGATCCCACCTTAACTGAAGTACAAGATATTGCTAAAGCTATAGACCATTCTATTATGTCTAGGAAATGAATGTCAGCGGACCTCAATTTATAGCCTGTGACCACTGTGCAGGTTTGAGATTCTGTTAATAATTTATCACACAGGGGGAAAAAAACAACCAGTTTTTGCAGAAAAGGAACAGAGCATTTTGCTATAGATGATATTTGAAAACTCATCTTACCAATTATGCTGTGTGTCCAGCCGTTGGAAAAGATGCACGAAGTGCCACAAAAGGGCTCATTTTCAGGTTGTCTGCAGGAGTGCAGGATATACCTCTCATCTTGGCTTTGTGGACATAGCCTCTGTTACAGAGGGCTGCACACTGAATTTATCGAGAGTTGTCCTTATATTTGATGTGGACGCAATTGATGTGAAACCTATGAATGGGCCACTATGTCATTTTCACATTGGTCCTGTTAAGCTTTGGTATGAAGGCTCATTCAGGAGCACCCATTTCAGATACATTGTATGATCAAAGCTGGGCTAACCTTAAACCATTACACAACCCTGATCTGTTTCCCAAAGCTTATGGTGACCAGAATATTGAAATGGTTGTTGTTTCATGGAAAATGTGAGGTGTTGAGGTAGAGAAACATACACAAAAATATATGTGGCTAAAAAGGCTCATTTATTCTTGGTTGGCAAGATTTAACAAGGTTGGGGTTGATGCTTGTGCCTCGTTCACATAATCCAGTCAGGGTGTGTGAGGTGCAAATGGCTTCAATAGAAAACACTGAATGTCGCATCTTATCAGAAATTATGTGCACTTTTCCAGACATTTTACTAATAAAATCATTACAATCCACATGTTTGAAAATAAGATAAAACTTTTAAAAAATACTATTACCTTTTCACATAAGGTTAGCTCTGTGCCTTTGTTATTGAGATCTGAGCTCAATATATTACTTGAGCAGCTAGTTAAAGACCAGGTGATTGTACAGACTGATTCTTCAGAGTGGGTCATTCCCATTGTTGCAGTTCGCAAGAAAGATGGGATCATAAGATTGTGTGCAGACTTACACACACTCAATAAAAACCTGGTAATTGAGTGCCACCCTTTTCCCAAAATTGAGGATTAACCTTCAAATATCAGTGGAGCTAAAAACATTCTCTTCACTAGATCTTCACTTCACTTATCATCAAGTCCCACTCGCTACAAATTCACAAGACCTCATGATCTTTGTCATTTCTTTTGGAGCCTACAAGTTTCTAAGTTTGCCATTTGGTCTTACATCTGCAGCGAGCATGTTCCAGAAGTTGATGGACACCATTTTAGCTGATATCCCAGGTACTCAAGCTTACGAGGATGACATTTTGATATTTTCAAAAACAGTAGATGAACATAAACATGCGTTACAGAAGGTTTTGGAGGTTTTCAGAGAAGTAGGTATCACACATAAGCATGAGAAGTGTCACCCACGCAAGGTTCAGTTAGACTATTTAGATCATCATATCTCTAATACTAGTATACATCAAAATTTTCTTTGGTACAGGCCAAACAGGATGTAACTCCTCCCAATGATAAGGACACCTTGAAATCTTTCCTGGGAATGAGTGAATACTATTTCAAATTCATACAAGGTTCTGCTATTATTGTACAACCTCTTAGAACATTTTTGCTGAAACATCAATTTGTCTGGGATGATGCAGCTGACCAAGCTTTCACCAAAGTCAAGAATGTAATTACGAATGCACCAGCCTTATCTGCTTTTAAGCCTAATTGCAAGTGCATACTAACTGTTGATGCAGTCAGGTTGGGATAGGAGATGCTTTGGCACAATGTTATGAGAACAGTGAACACACAGTGGCCTTCGCCTCCAGCTCTCTGAAAATTTCACAATCTCATTATAGCACATTAGAGAGGGAGGTGTTGGCCAGTTCTTGGGCCATTGGAAAGTTCAAGACCTATCTTTGGGGTCTGAGTTTTGTTCTTTTCACAGAGCCTTTAGTTCATTTACTCAATGTGAATGGCTCAGGTAAAGCTTCAGCAAGGCTAGTCAGACTTCCTTCATGCATACAAGAGTACAATTTTAAAATTAATTACATCCCTGGTAACAGAAACTCAAGGGCAGATTTGTTTTTAATCAAGAATGCCCCTTCAAGATGTGAACTACACCCATGAAGAAGTTGAGTTAGTGGTAGCCACTTTGGAGGATATTTTAAGCACCTCTGAGCTTGTTTCCTTGAAAGATTGGTTGACTGCCATTAATAAGAATGGTGTGTTAACCTTGGTAATGGAATTGTCAGCAAAGGTTGGCCTAAAGAAAGGTCACTGTCCACCCCACTCAGACCTTTCTCACATATAGCTAGTGAGCTACAGATTGTCAATGGACTGCTTTTTCACAACGATGTTACGGTTCCCCCAGCTGCAGTTAGACCTAAACTCTTTCAAGCCTAGGGTCATTTAGGGGTGGGAGCTGCTTACAAACATTTAAAGCAGTATTTCTGGTGGCCGTCTTTAGATTCTCAAGTGGCTAACTAGATATCTTCATGCAGTACTTGCCTGCTATCAGACAAACACTGGGTTACCCACAACACACACACCATTACCCATGGTCCCATTTCCTGAAGAACCCTTGTCAAAAGTAGCTCTAGATTTTGCAGGGCCATTTGATTTACTACTCTCAGACAAGACAATATTAATAGTTCTTGTTGATTATTTTTCTAAATGGGTGTTTTTAACGTAAATTCCAGTAGCCAACACTTCTTTTGTATTTTGTGAAGGTTTTAAACAAGATCTTTTGAAAATAAAGAACCTCCTAAGGATTTGATCACCGATAATGGGACTCACTTTGTCTCTTTTCACATGAAGGAGTTCATACAGAATCATCACATCAGACATTTGAAGGCGGCCTTGTATTCACTGACCGCAAATGGTCTGGTGGAAAGAATGAAGAGTTTTTTGAAAGAAGGGATACAGTCTTTTTTGACTAGAAGGGTGCCTGTTGATTTTTTTAGATAAAAGGTGTGGGCATACCACCCCACGGTACATTCTACTATAGGTGTTTCTCCTTTTTGTCTATTAAGGGAAAGGAAACCAAGGTCTGAGGTCTGCCCGGATTGGGTGAAGGATGTAATGCCCAAAGACAAAGATTGCCAATTAGTAAAGAAAAGAGTTGAGGCAGCTCAGAAAAAGCATAACATATATTATGACACCACACATGGTGTGAAGTGTGTTGATTTTTATAGTAAATGACTGGTTTTTGGTCAAACCACCCACTAGTGTTAAAAAATAAGAATCAGTGTTTTCTGACGAGGTTAAAATTGCAAACGTTTCAAAAGGTTCGATCATGCTGAAGGGCAAAGGTGGGTGGAGTAAGAGGTCTCTTGTTTGTTTGATGCCTCAAGCGAAGTAACTCCGGCTGGAGTACAAGACACAAATACCTGAGCTGACAAGAAGCATACTGCTGCTAAGAATCCAACAGTGCTGCCAAATTCAAGAGCCCTGATGAGAGTCCGCATATTCAATATTAGAGACTCGAAACGCGTTGGCTTATGATGATACATGATAGAAACACGGAGGAATTATGAATTTATTTTCCGTCTACATATAGAGGAAAAGTCCCATGTATTAGACATTAATGTGTTCCCTGTGTTTCCCCATTCTTCCTTTATTGAAATTTAGATGCACACAATATCTTTAGAATGTTAATTAACATTTAGACTTTGTTGCTAAAGGTAACATAAGATCATTAACATAATTGGATGGTTGTTTGTTCATGATTCCTTCTCATGTATGTTTGTCCATATTGTGTATTCAAAACACATTATTGTTGTTTAATGTCTTGAGAATCAAATGTACATATGAACTTTCTGTATATAGACTTTATTGTCTCTTTCTGTTTTTGAGTATACAACAACATTTTTTAAAAAGTTAAAGAAAAGGTATAAATAAAGTACCGGCTCAAATGTAAATAGATTGTGTGATCTAGCGTGAATCAAAAGACGCAAATCAAAATAAAACAGGTTCAGGCATTCCCACTTGTTTCACATATATATACGGCCCAGCCAGAACCTGGCCTCTTGGGCCTAACTCCCTTTGTTATCAATATTTCCTCTAAAGGCATAAAATTTGGCACTAGTGCCAGTCGGAGGTTGTATAACATCACCTGACATTGGGCTTCGTTGGTACATACAATGATAAAGGCAGTGAGGAAGGTACAACAATCTACTGGTACATAAAGGCACCTGTCACAAGGATTCTAAGAAGTTTCCATGAAAAAGGGTGACGCATGGGGATAACTCCAAAAATAGAAACTCTGATTCTCTGAAAACATTTATGTAAAATAAATTATTCTCCAGTGGAAAGCTGAAGATGCATACTGAGACTAGAGAATGAATAAGGTAAGTGCTGACGTTTTGAAGAACGACTCCTCTGGTGATTTTAAGTAGAGTCCCAGCACAGCACTAAAGACCCCTCCCTGGAAGAAGCAGAACATCAATCAGTTTGTGTCTATAATGTGAATGTTCCCGTAAGCTGTACGTTCTAGTTACAAGGCCTTCACTGTTGTACTCCCTTCTTGTTAAAGGTTTCCATGGAAGCAGCTGTGATGATACTAAAAACAGTGAATAAAAGGGCGCAAGTGCATGCATACTAGCCTAAATTGTGAAAATAAGCCCTCATAATTTCCAATTTGATAGACATTGTAAACACACTGTTAAGGAGTTCAAGTATTTTCTTTAATTTCTGGATTCCACATCAAAAGTTCTATGCAGTTTAATTTTAGAAGTAGAACATCCTCTTCTTCCTTGTGAACTAGATGAACACCACACTCTATGTCATTATGGATACATCTTCCAGTAGTGGGTTTATGTGTCAGCCAAATGCATTCTGGCTGTTGTAATCTTGGTTTGATTTCCCTCAAACAATTAGACCTTCACATCTGATAACAATGATTTGCAGTTGATAAATTTCAGGGCTTGAAGTTGTGTCACTGATGACATGGAGTGTGGAGGTCGCTCTATAGTGTTTGTCATATCCTCAGTAGAGGAGTCAGAGTTTTATTCAGACTTTACGATAGGTCTTCTTGCAGATTGTTTGTGATTATTGCGAAAAACCAGCCTGAAGAAATATATCCTGACGAATATTTTTCGTTACATTTTTTATGACAAATGTTTGTTCAAGAATGACTTTCACCAGGCCTATGAAACCAACCTGGCGAATGCCCTTGAAGGCAGTGCTTATTTTGAGCCAGTGGTTTCCGATGCTCGGCACCGGCACTTAATTGTCAAGATAGGCACTTATGACAGTCTACCACAGTCTGCCACATGGCGGCGCTGTCCTGGTAATTTAGAGATGAGCACAACAATAGTTGATTAATAATTAAATATAAATTAAAAATTACTATTAATTACCACCTAAATCATTTTTATTGCTTTGGGTGACCTGGAGTAGTCTGAATTGTCACACTTGTGTGAGTGTGATGGTCAGTAGTTATGGTGGTACTGTCATTGGAAGTGCTGGCTAAGCACCATTTGAAGGTCAGAGCTACATCCGGGAGTGTGATGGATGAAGAGGTCTGCCACTTTACGAGTTTAATGCTGTTGCTGTAGGCCAAGACATTTCCTCTGATTGTATGTGAGAGCAACTTCGGGGGAAATCTAAATGACAGTACTTACACCACACCTGTACACAGAGCTGGCCTTTGCTAAGATATCACCCTGGGCGTGGGCGGAGAGAAATTTGGCACCCTTGCTGATGATAGTGAATTAAATCAGGCAGCAAGGGGACCCTTTTCTGTTCACTGCTCAGTACCTGGATGAGCAGAGACTGGCCCCTAAACACAAACATTCCTGGATCTCCCTGATCTCATGAGAATCACCAATAGCTTAGTTGCCTTACGCAGATGTTGGACAGGATATCACATTCAAATTCTAGTGACATGGATAAACCTGATTAATGAACGTGCACCAACTACACGTTCAAGAAAACATGACAAAACAAGAGAATTTTAGTTACTGCATCTTAAAATCATACAGAAGAGGTATAATCTAGATGATACTATATGTATAAATAATATAGATTGTGATTTACTAATAGGAAAATAACTATATGTTATTAATGGAGTGATAGAGATGTGTAAATGGTAAATTCGCACAATATGGGGTTTACCTCTAATCTAATCGTTCTTTATTTTCAGTTATGAGTATGCATAACTGATGTGGAATCAATCAAACTTTAAGATTAACATGATCATGATAGCAAATGTTATTAAAATATATCTCTGTGTGTGTAAATGTGTGCATCGAAATGACAAAAGAAATGTAGGTGCTACATATTTCAAATTAATAATGCATTCATGAAACTTTCATAGACTGTATTTTATATATGTACTAATAGTATACGCCTAAAAGAATACTATGATTCTATGTCGTAGAAATATTTACACGTTAGTATTTTGGAAAGCAGAAATCTATCAAACTGACGCGTATTTTTTGTAACCATACTAAATGATTTCAAGTGCATCAGAATCGTACTAGAGTCATGACGAATCATATTCTCTATGATTGTATGCTTATTAATCATATTATGTTTTATGTTATATTAGCTCAATTTAATGTAGGCCTGACTGCATATGTAAAGTCTCTTGACTTGTTTGAATCTACTGTTCGTGAAAGAATTCCTCAGTATAACAAATTATGTGAATCAGTGTTTTCTTCCTGAGTTGTCATGTACTGTACAAGATACTTTTCTACATTTTTCGATACAGCCCTGAACAGCTGCCTGGGAAACTGTCCTCTTGAACTCGCTTATGTGCTCTTGCTAAAGGAGCATTGTTCTAACATTTCACATATTGGATTGCTTAAGGACTGCGTAACAGTCCCACCTATTTCTCTACATTTTGTGTCTTTTTTATGTCACCTGCCTGGTAACAAAATCTAAACAATGTACCTAATTATGTATATGAGAGGGCAAAAGTCACAATACAGCCCACAAAATCCCCAAAAGTCTCATAATGGAATCTTTCACATGGGATTAAATATAACAAATGTACTAATTTTTGTTAACAAATGCATAATTAGAGACATTGTTTAGATTTAGTTACCAGGCAGGGTTTTGTTTTGTTTATAGATTGGCGTATTTCCACTGAACCTGCTGGTATCTCCGTTTACAGGGGCCCTCTGTGCTTTTGTTTTTGTTTCTTTATGTCGCCTGACACCCATCCTATACGAACTGACTAATGGACTGAGTGGTCTGACCAAATGAGGTTATTACAGGAGGTGTCACCCCAGGAACTTTAGGAATATAATATTGGTCGGCATACCGGGCAGTGGGTGGAGGAGCGAGCGGCTGTTGGAGCTGGATGGTGATGGATGAGTTGCTCATTTTTTTCTTGCTTACTAAATTTTTTGCAGAACTTTCCTTTGACAAACTGAACTTGCCCAATTGTGGACTCACCTGGCTTCCTTTCTGAACTGATGCATACGCTGTGTGAGTTTAGTGGTCTCTTCCTTTTTGGGAGACTGTTTGAACTGGTATGTTTCATGCCCCTTCCTGAACTCTTGAGCTTTGGCATCTTATTTCAAATTAAATCAAAAAGAGGAGCTAAAGAGGGAAGACTTGCCAGAACACCCTCCAATCAAATACTATTTCAACAAGCAAGAACTGGCACCGCGTAGCATAATTTTAATGTAGTCTGGACTGAGTGGAGGAAAGAATGTTTTATCAAAAACCTCCAGTACCTATTAAATCATATGGTATAACCCTATCCAGTGTGCTACCAATACTTAAAATTTCAAAGCAACAGAAAAGATGGAAACAAGAAAGTGAAAGGTCAGTCCACAGATTAGTTTAATAACTTTACTCACTCTACACACAGCCTCATTATTAGAAAAGGTAGGTGAAAAAATGTGTAAAGAAAGAGAAAGTATCTCACGTGCGTACCACCAGAGGAGCTACTGCTTGGTTCTCACCAGCTTGCCCACGTTTATTTCATCATCGATGACTTTCTCATAAGAAAAAGAGTGATGTGTCCAGTGCAAAGAAAGACAAACACAACAAAAAGGATGTGTACTGTGAAAACAAGAACAAAGGATGTACCAACAAATACAAAGAAGGGGTTAGACTCACAATTGTACTTTTATTTTAATTAGGAGTCTATCCCACTGTTTAAAAACACAGCATGTTGTATACCTTATTGATGACGAACAACATGTTTCATTGCCAATTAATTTGTGGCAAATTCATCAGGGCTATAGAGGTCGAAAATCACCTCCCTGGACACACAACAATAAAAAGGACTAGTCGGAGCCTTGGGCCCACATACCAGCTCGCAACCAGTCACAGGGGCGTATAACCTGTTTGCTTTCGCCTCCCTGTTCAAAGACGCACAACCGTTGCTAGTGCCTGTATCGTATACCTTTACATACGGGCGGTAACTCAACCCAGCATCTGCAGCATGTCTTTGTTGGTACATCCTTTGTTCTTGTTTTCACAGTACACATCCTTTTTGTTGTGTTTGTCTTTCTTTGCACTGGACACATCACTCTTTTTCTTATGAGAAAGTCATCGATGATGAAATAAACGTGGGCAAGCTGGTGAGAACCAACCAGTAGCTCCTCTGGTGGTGCGCACGTGAGATACTTTCTCTTTCGTTACACATTTTTTCACCTACCTTTTCTAATAATGAGGGTGTGTGTAGAGTGAGTAAAGTTGTTAAACTAATCTGTGGACTGACCTTTCACTTTCTTGTTTCCATCTTTTCTGTTGCTTTGAAATTTTAAGTATTGGTAGCACACTGGATGGGGTTAGACCATATGATTTAATGGGTACTGGAGGTTTTTGATAAAACATTCTTTCCTCCACTCAGTCCAGACTACATGAAAATTATGCTACGCGGTGCCAGTTCTTGCTTGTTGAAATCTTATTTCAAATGCCTTATTAGAATTTGACTAAATTGTCTATAACCTGATTTACTGATGCACTTGTTTACCTTAAAATTCTTATACACTAAACTAAATTACCATATCGACTCAGCTATCCTGATTGTTTCTCTTCAATTGAGTGTGCATTTCTAATGGGAGACTAATGACCAGAGGAGGTCATGTCAGAGAGATCTCAGAACATCAAATACTAATGCTGTTATTCAGTGTAGCTTTATCGGCACTCTCAGTGTGTATGATTTTGGTTCGCCTACGTTTCTTCAGGAGATTTGGGCTTGCCATGATAATCTTTTATCTTTATAGTATTGTCTTGAGAATGATCTATAGATGTTTGAATTCTAGTTTGTAGTTCAGTCATTCATTTCCTGATCCTCATTGGATGACTGTTGGAACCTTTTATATCCAACCCCACTCAGCACTAAACAAGATCGATCGAAGGACCAAGAGGGACAGAGCCAAACATTGACAGGGAAAAGGGAAAAATGTTTTCAGGTATAAGATTAAGGTGGCCTAGTAACCCTATAACAATGGTTTTGTCGATGTGTGCTGGCAGGGGCCAAGAGGTGAAGGGAGGGCAAGGAAGAGGGCTAAAAGGGTGTTAAAAACATCACCTGCCCTATGATAATGAAGGAATAAGACCACTTTACACATGCAAATCAGACAGAAACGAACAGACAAGGACAAGCCTAGAGCAAGGTGAGGAGGGTGCTGCTGTTGGCAAAACCTTAATGCACACAACTCCATGCACCCCTCAGACAATTGTCACCCTGGGTCTGGGCCCAACTCGCCCATGCTAAAGGCCGGCCCTGCCTGTATGACATGGCAAAATACCCATCACAAATGTGGATGGGTAAAATCTATTAGCATAACTTCCCCATCCCACTTTTGGGGGTACATTTTTAGTACCTGGATTATCTTGGGAATTTTGTCTAAGAACTTCAGGAATATTTGCAAGTCTTCCCATGCCAGGGTGGAATGATTACATGGTATACAAGGACGTGATGCTGTCAAAATGGCAACTGTCGGACACAGTGGTGTTGTGAATCCCCCCTCCCCTCCCCCCCCCCCCCGCTTTTGCTGCTTAAGCAGGGGTGGTGTTGGCACACAGTTATTTATTAGCCTTTCCTGCCTGCAGCTCTGCAGACAAAAGCTCTTAAAAATTCGGACACTGATAACAAAGGTCAAGCAAGAAAAGTTAATTACAACAAAGAAATGACGATGAAAAGAGAGGTAAAGAGAGAGAGAGAGGGCTGGAAGGAAGAGTGGAAAGAAGGGCATATGAAAATAAGAAACTGTGACGAGAATCAAGGGTAAAAAGGATGAAAGAATAGATGCACGGCCGAATGGACTGATGGATGTAAGCATAAAACAATATTTGCATAAGTAAGAGAAAGAAAGTGGCTAGAATGATAAAAGTCTGAATGAATGGGTGAATGGATGAATGGTCGCCTGGATGGAGGTGTGGAAGGATGGATTGTTGTATTGGTAAAATGAGGGTGAATTGGTGGATGGATGAAGAAAAATGGATGGATGGATGGGTAAACGGATATATGTATGTTTGGACTTGAGTGGATGAATTGATTGATGGATGGATGGATGGATGGATGGAAAACTAATAATGAAATGATGGATACAAGTATGAAAAGATGGATAGAAGGATGTATGCATGAAAGGCTTATAGATGAACGGAAGGGACCTCATCTAGAGTCAGTGGGGCTTGCTCGTTTCGCTCCCCCAAAGCCATTCGAGGTATGGATCCAAGTGGGGGGCATTTTAATTTGCTGGTTACCCCCATGGCCTGACGTCCCTGAAGTGCGTGGTATCACGATCGTCCAATAGTTTTGCAGCTGCAGAGTTAGGTGCGGCTCGGATAGCAGGAACCCCGTAGCCCCCGCACTGTAAAGAAGGAAGTGAAATACAGGGGTGGGCGGCCTGGCCATCAGCCACAGCTTGGCAGATGCCATGCTGCTGCCCACTGCTGCATCAGGCGTTCGACCTCTGGGATAAGTATTGGTATTACAGCAATACAGCCCATGGCATCCCGACCTTGCAGCACCTCAGACACAAAAATAAATTCAGCAATGTCCTCTGAATTTGTCCTTTGACTGAATCCGGTGTCATTTTTAAACAGAGTGCACTGTGCCAAGCATTGCGATATTAATATATCATAAACCTCGGGGCGAAGTAACCTGTGTCAATACTCAGGGGCGAGCCTACACCATAGATAAATCATTGCTTGGAGGGTTAACTCAATTCTCTCCCTGCAGTTATGCGGCTACATAGGCATACATTTCCCTGTGAGGCCCTCCCTGCGCCCCCTGACCCCCCCCCCCACCCCCACCCCCCCTCCCGCGTGCTTTTTTGCTTGTAAAGTGTGAGCTGGGGATGTGGAGTGTTTGTCACTTGGCCTCGTCATGTTACCTTTGACAGACAAATTCATTTCTCCGCTGTCCAGAAGTCTTCACAAAAAGTGGGTGGAAACGCCTGGCCCCTTGACGGGCCCTCCTGAAACAGGACATGCGCAGCGCTTCGGTCCGCAAGGTTGCCTAACAGTAAGGAATTTCTAAATGTGAAAGTTAACCAGGGTGATAGAAACGTGCCTGGTTATTCATTCACACATAGCACTTCTGCCGTCATGTATAGTTTCTGATAACAGAACTTCTGCCACTTCCGCCCCAACGCAAACACACAGACAGGTGCTTGGTATATTTATTTTAAAAGCTCCCTGCAAAACGCTGTCGCTTTTAGATGCTCATACATGTTACATATGTTCAAGAGTCAGATCATTGCTAGAGCTCCCTTGAGCATGAACATTTCATACACGTAGACAGACAAGTTAGGATCATTACATTTGCATCGCATGACAACACACTAGAGCTGACAGACACTGTACATCACAGCTGGAAGCTAGGCTCTCATAAACTTTATGGTCCAAACGAATTCATTTCAGGTTTCAAAAATGAAATTAAGGAAGCTCTTGTCTGTATTTCTGTTTAAAGGAGACCTGGCCCAGATGTTCAGGGTGGACCATGTCTTTTGGGCCAGGCCAAGACTGATTTACGTGTAATTGATCCCTTTCTGTTAAGCTAGAGATGATCCAATTAATAATAAGATGGAATGTGTCCCAGAGTAATTACCTTTGGCTGAGATTAATTCGTGCACTCTACCCGTCACTCTTTGTGGCAAGTGAGTTTCCCTAAGTAGGAGGATCTCCCCAGATGTGGGCCCCATGGCTGCTCTGCCTTATGACCTAATCTGCACTTCAAATTATTGCTTAATTTGAGTCTGCGGTTGTGGTTGCAGTTTGAGCCATCTAGCACTCATATTAGAAGTCTGAGACTTATTTTCACCATCTGATTTTGACCGAGAACAAGAGGGAGAAAGGCAGAAAAAGAGGAAAGACGACTGAAAACAAAGTAGAGGAAACAGACAAAGAGAGAAACATAGGATAAAAAATAACCTGCAAGAGTGACATAAATGGACATGGAGTGTTGGGTGGTGGTTGAAAGAGGCATAAGGTGGAATTAGGAGTAGACAACCTAAAAATTCAGCTGCAGCAGCCTTCTTTACGAATTAAGCACTGATTCAAGACCAACATTGCAGAAACCGGTCTTGGGTTGCTTGTGCTCCCATTCATAGGCGATCTGGCCGAGCAGTTCAGATTGGACTATCCATTTTAGAGCAGGCCGGGCTGGTTTGCATGTTGTTGATCCCTGTCTCTAATGGAGCAGGCAACCTCAAAACAATTGGATGGAATGTGGGCCAGAGTTATTATCGGTGTCTAAGATTGATTCAAGCATTCAAATCAGGTGTAGCAGTTCAGGCTTGACCACCCCTTTTGGGAGAGGTTCGTGAATGATTTGCATGGGTTTGGCCCTTGTCTGTAATTGCATAGACCAGCCAAAGAATGATGGTGTACATAATGACCTGAAGGAAGTGACCCGAATTGAGTCACCCTGCTCGCGACCACCTCTCTGCCTTCCAAGAAATGAGGAGTCAGGTAGACATTAGCGAATACAAACCAAGTTATTTATTAGTAAATGCGCTACAACGGAGTCCGCTTTGACCAGCCTCATGGGATAGCTGCTGAGGGACTGACGTCAGAACACTTGGTACAACATAATATGCATTTCCAACACCCACAAGACATGCTCAGGTTGGAAATTTCCACCTGGAACTAGTTACAAATGCAGAAAGACAGAGGGATAAGTTTTAATTCTGAGTCTGAGCACACACTATCTGTGCACCAAGGTCACTCTACCTGCCTTCGCAGCTAAACCAGTGGGAGCAGGCTTCCATCTCATGGGAAAGGTATGCAGAAGTACAAAACAATGCATTCATTAGCACAGCGAGGCCCAACCTTGAGAGACACAAATGCATCACAGCAGTTTTCTAGCTGAGAGAGCAGAAATTAGCTTCGATCAGTAAGACAAAATGGCGGCTACGAAGAAAATGGCGCCACAAATGCTAACTTAACATAGGGCAATACAATGCAAATAACATTTAGGGCCATATGTATCATTAAAAATTGCGATCGCAAATGCCGAAATTCACAGAATATCGGCGTTTGCGATCGCAATTTAGCTAAGTGGGATGTATGAAAGAAAAACAGCCTCGCAAAATAAGGAATCGCAAAATTTGCGATTCCTTATTTTGCAATTGCATTTAAGGAATCGCAAATTGCGATTCCCTAAATGCAATGTAAGAGGCCCAGAAAAAGTGCAATTTGGCCTTAAGGAATCTCAAATTACCACCAACTTAAAGTTGGTGGTAATTTGCGATTTGTTTGAAAAATGCACTTTTTTGCATTTTTAAAAGTGCCATGTGGCACACAAACATGCCCTTAGGGTATGTATGTGTGCCACATGTGCACACATGGACATTTCAGGGGTGCAACAGGGAGTCCTTTTGACACCCTGGCACCCTTGAAATTGCATTCTCAATTTGTGATTCTCTAATTGAAAATCGCAAATTGAGAATGTCTTCCCATTCATTCCTATGGGCTTGTAGGCCCATAGGAATGAATGGGAAGGTATTCCTTAATTGCGAATTGCAATTTGCAATTAAGTAATATGTAGGATTCGCAAAATTATTTGAAAATCCAACATACATAGCATTTTGCGATTCTCAAATAGCGATTCTCTAAAAATCGATATTTGAGAATCGCAAAACCAAAGTTTCATAAATTTGGCCCTCATTCCAACCGACCCATAATTATTATTAGTATCTGATATTAATTCAGGTATCCCAAACATTATTTATTTTGGTGCCTGATAGTCTGGAACGCTCATCTCCATCAGGATCTTAATGTTAAATAACATCACAACAGGGGATAGTGAGGAAGAGAGATTATAGTAACACAGAGCGTTCGAGGAACAAATGAGAGCCTTGGATATATTTTTTACCACAGCCCCTGTTTATTGTTCATCCCAGACTCTCTACTTGTCTCATTGAATTAAAATTGCTTTGTTAAGTGTCTGATTTCAGGTGGCTGCATGCTTTTAATCATAGGGAGGCATTCATTTTCCATTGATCATTTTCATGTCATTTCATTTTCTATTGTTTAGTTATGAATAGATCTTTAAAAAAGCGATATGTGATTTCCATTCTCAGCTTTAGATTAATTCTGTGATAGATTTATTAAATATTCACTTTTGTGATATAATCACCTATATAAAAGTACACTTTATTAAACATTCAGTATCTTTCCAAATATTGCCAAAATGTTCCTGAATAGAAAACGGAAGCGTGGTTGTTCGTTTTTCATTCAGATAGTACTGATTAATATCATGCGGTTTGGCAGATCAATGCTTATATTCCACTTTTTAAATTGGCGGCTGCAGTATGTGGCCACTATCATGCTTGCATACTTAGCATGTTTGAGTAGGACCATCTTGTAGCCTAAAATTCTGTGTTTTCTCAAGGAGTTATGTTCTTGGTGGTTCTCAGTTGTTTAGCGGCACTCTCAGACTCAACATGGATGCTCCTCCAACTGTGCCTTTTTGGCAAAACAGAAAGAAATGACTATATTTTAAGTGGCATTCTCCCAGATTTCTGCCTTCTGTAGCTGAACCCATTCTTTTTGGCATTTGCACTTTGTGCACTTTATCCTGGCTAACCAAAGTCAAAGGGTGTATTCTCTTACTTTTAAAGCATGCTTAAACTGCCATAAACCTATGTGGCACATTTAATTACTTATACATCCCTAGTATATAGTACTATGTGTGCATAAGGCCTGTAAATTAAATACTACAAGTGGGCTGCAGCACTCATTGTGCCACACACTAGAGTAATACTGAAAATCACGTCTACAGGCCTGCCCTTGCAGCATGTGTATACAGTTGTAAACTGTCATTTCGACTTGGCAAAATAAACATTTGCCAGGCCTAAACCTTTATTTTTATTACTTATAAGACACCTGTTAGTTAGGCCCTGAATGCTCATAGGGCAGGGTGCATGGAATTGAAAAAGGTAGGATATGTATATTTCAAATTTTACATGTCCTGGTAGTGAAATGTTTCCAAAGTTGTTGTTTAGGTATCGTGCGCACACCACTTCCGCTGTGCTTGTGAAATCTATTATATTTAATATACTTCTTACAAGGGGCTTACATGCCGCCCTCTCTTTTCATCGGTTCCTGTGCTTGACACTTACTTTTCCTCTGTTTCTATTGGCTGTTTCATACTATTTCCTGTTGTTTTCCTCATGTGCTTCTCTTATCAGTCACCTTAGACCCAAGTACTCATTTTCATCCGTGTTGGTGGGTGGAACTTCTTTTATTCCCTTTCGTTTGCACCACGTTTTTGGTTTAGGTTTACCTAATCTCTCCCTGTCTGCACGCATTTGAAGCGTGCTTGTTGACTGCATGTTTTTCACAGTGCCCGCTGCTCTATGTGTATCCCCTCCCTTTGTGTGCTCACGACCCAACCTCGTATTTACAGCTCAAGTGCTCATCTCCACTACAGTTCTTCCGTGGGTACCCACTGTTGTACTGCTGCCGGTGGTGCAAGTCGCACTACATAGCCAGTGGCTTCAAGTTAATGCGGCACAAGCTTCATCATTTATTTTGCACTATATAATATTAATTTGCAAAAATAACTTCCTTCAATATTTCATTTAATGTACATCGTAACATGGAGAGTGAACGTAAATTAAGAAGAAATGTTAAAAGATGCTACAAAATGTATATTTTTTCCCAAAGTTTAATATTGAATGGTTGACTCTGGGTAAGCAAATATGGCGAGCTTGCTGATGGACACCCCATGCAGTAGACTAAATGACCTCGAACCTTTCATACTATTAGTAGCCATACCAAGGCCAGGCACATTATATTAAATTTTTTTCCAAACCTCATTCCCATGTTCATAAACTAGAGTGAGTTGACTGACCCTAACGTGGCCGCTCTTCTCATTTGCAGTCTAGATGATTTTGCACAAACTCAGAAATTAATTGGTAGGCTCAGTCCTTCGTCACTGTTTATGATTGTCTCCTTTGCAGATTGTGCTTTAAAGTTGTTGTAGTACTAGACAACGTGTCTGAGTACCTTATGCGTTATCCTGCAAGCCTGCTGGAGACTGGTGTGCTACACACCGTGAGAGCACACGCGGGATGGAGTACGTCTTGCTTCTACTGTTCATGCTGCACATGATGTCTGCTCTTGATCACCAGGAAGTGGGTATGTACCTACAAATGCTTCTGTAAAGCATGCACTGATTTCAACCTATACTACCTCGTTCTGATCCCTTCTTTCCCTTAACCTACTCTCAGACACCTCTCATTCTACACACTCACTCACCATTTGCTCTGCACAGTCACCCTGACATTGCGCTGGCAGTCAGATACTGCTCACCTACCACTCACACAGTGCGGACTCTACAAGCACACACCATTGACATCACCAAGCACTCACATTACTCTCACCCTCCACCTACACCTCCCCTGAACTCAAAACATTCATCCTGCACTTATACTAATGACATACCCTTCACACTATACTAACACACCTCTTACCTTGTACAGAGTAACATCTCACCCTGTACACTCACACAAATATCATTCTGTACTGAACACACATCAATCACCATGCATAGACGCACTTTCACCCTGCATGCAGACACTTATCAACCTTCATTAATGCACCACTCACCCTGCACAGAGAACACTCACTCCATTGTCCCTGCACTTATACACTGCTCCCACACCTCTTAACTTATTAATAATCCCATAGGCGAAACCTAATGCATTTACCAATATTTGTCTATTGCGGCATGACTGGCCTCTCATATACTAACATTGGTTTACCCAGACCCTTCCTGGCTTTATAGGATGCCTACCCTTTCACTGGCAAATGCAGTTCACATCTGGACCTGCCTGTCCATTGCTTCACTAAAAAGACTGGAGACAAACTCAGGGAA
Organism: Triturus cristatus; assembly: GCF_964204655.1. Classification (NCBI taxonomy): domain Eukaryota; kingdom Metazoa; phylum Chordata; class Amphibia; order Caudata; family Salamandridae; genus Triturus; species Triturus cristatus. The sequence continues at coordinate 640,838,560 of NC_140595.1, forward strand.
AAGAGTCAAAGTGACCAGCTTTAGAGTTAGACTAATGTGGTGTCCCCCATCCACAGTCTGGCACTGGGAATACACGTGGCATCTCCAGAACCTGAAATTAGAACACTTCAGGATCTTTGGGGACTCAAAAGAAGGACTGACCTGCTGTCTGAAGCCTGAAGGGAGGCTGGACCTGCTTGCCTTGAACCCAGCACCCCAGAAGGGACTCCAAAGGTCAGTTGGCTGCCCTCCTCTTTGAGCTACCAGGACATAACAAGCTTCTAGAGGCCTTTCCTGCTTCCAGCTGACAAGACTCAACTGGACCTGGCCTGGTCACATCTGCTAGCCTCTTTGGAAGTAAGTCCTGATCCCCAAGTGATGTCCTCTGAGTCCTGGACCCTTGGCTGGAGTCAGAGTGTAACTCTCCCTGCTAACCGAAGGTTTCACCGGATTTGACTCAGAGCGATGCAACACGATTTATTGCTTTGCACTGTGGAATTAAGCAGCTTCTTATCAGTGGCTTCACTAGATCTGATGCAGAATGAAGGGGCAGAGCTGTGCATATCCTGGCTGAAAGTGTCATCAGATCCAAAGCACAGTGGCGGCTCACCGAGGGAGGGCTGCGGGGTGATGAGGTGGGGTGCGGGAGGGGCAGAGTGGGGGGTAGAAGAGTCCGACATACGACGGACATAAATAAATAAAACAATTTACCGTGCGTGCGCTGCATCACCAACTCGGCGTTGCAGAGCGCGCAAGGTAAATTGTTTTATTTATTTAATTACTTGCCTTACTCCTGTCCGTCGTATGTCGGACTCTACTACACCCACCCTGCCCTTCCCCGCACCACCTCGCTGCCCCACAGCACTCCCTCGGCAAGCCACCACTGCCAAAGCATCATGACACAGAGCAGTGCAGAACCCCTCGGAGTTATGCAGAGTCATGCTGCACCGTCTTCAATCAAAGTCAGAAGGTAAAACTTCCACTGGGATGAAACTGGTCCTGTATCTGGCCTGTGCTCCACTGTGGTTGGTCTGAACTTGTGACTTTGTCCTGATCCAGCATGACCAAAAACCCGCAGTTGGCGCTTCGTGCTTTTTGGTGCTATTTTTACGTTAAACTCCGTCTCTATTGATTGAATTTTTGTCATTTTGGAGTCTTTTTATTTATTGAAATATATTCCATTTCTTTAAATTTGTTTGGAATTTTTCCTTTGTGCTGTGTTTTCAGTTTATTACTGTTTGAGTACTATATAAATACATTACACATTGCCTTTATGCTAAGCCTTACTGCCTTTGTGCTAAACTACCAGAGGGTTAGGCACAGGTTTATTTAGTGACTTTCATGGTGCACTCTGGCAACCAGGGGAGGCTCCTCCGCAATGGCAAAGGAGCGTCGCCCCACTCGTCAGAGTCAGTCAGAGAAAAATGAAATGATAATAAAACAATATCATTTTATTTTCACGGAGGGGTGTTGCGGGCCGGGCCATGACAGGCAGGTCATGGCACTTAGAAGTGCGCATGTATGTTTGGCTGGCCGTCCTAGGCCGGCCAAACATACATGTGCACTTCTATTTCACCAACTTACCTGTGTTCACAGCCAGGTTGGAGAAATTATTCAGGCTCACAGGCAGTGTCTGAGCGGCAGAGCAGGCCTTTCAGCCCAATCCTGGGGCAGCTCTCCTACGAGAGCATGCCAGGGTTGGCTGAGCAACCTCTTCCTTCCCAGAAACTGCTGAGAGAGTTCCGAGGCCGCCGCGGCCATTGGTGTCGGAGGCTGTGTTTTTTAAAATTATTATTATTCTCCCTCCACCCGCCCATCCGTACCCCACCCCCTCACCTTCGTGTTGTGGTGTCGTCACTGCTGGCAACACTTATGATTATTATTTGAAGTGGGCTCTCACCACTTTAGGCCAATAATCTAACTTCTTACACTTGGTCTATGTTACTACTTCATTGCATCTCTGTTGCAATTACTGGTTTGCTAAACAGTTCTTTTTTCAGCATATTTCAACAGAGCAGGTAGATAGGCTGTACTCTCAACACCAAATCAATGTATTTCAAATTGGGGATACATGAACTTGAACATTGGATTCCATATGTTTGCATTTTGAACTTTTTTTTATGCTTGGATTTTTGCACTGATTAGCAATTGCATATATATATATATATATATATATATATATATATATATATATATATATATATATATATATATATATATATATATATATATATATATATATTGAAGTCGCCAGTAGGTAGTTATAGTTACAACCTAGTTTCAATAGGAAAAACATTTTTTGATTTGCTAATAACTTTGGCGTCGTTTGATGACTCTTTGCGAAATTCTTCATTCTTCCTATCCTGAAAGTTTGGGGGTGATTCGTCAAGCGGGGGCTGAGAAAAAAGGGGGGTCCCAAAACGTGTTTTCCCAATGTTCATTTTCATAGGAAATTTAGCGGCGAGCTGCAGCCCGAACTGCTGAACGGAATTACTCCAAATTTGGCAGAAAAGTAGAGCTTGGTTCAGAAAGCGACCTTTTTTTTAAATGGTGTAAATCCGTTCAGTAGTTTTTGAGAAATTGAAAAAATAAGAGTGAAAAAATTTGTGCAAGGCTACAGCCGAAACTATGAACGGAATTACCCCAAATTTGGCAGAAAGGTAGTGCTTGGTCAGAAAGCGACTTTTTTTAAATGGCGTAAATCCATTCAGTATTTGCTGAGAAAATGTAAAAATATACGTTTTGATATCTGGGCGGAGCCTAAGTCCCGAGCACGAGCTTCACTGTAATTGGCTGCCAACACTCCAAAACCAGGAAGTGTTGGCAGCCATCTTGTGACTCGGTAGAAGCGAGTCACAAGAAAACTGAGAAACGAAGATATAAAACAAGAGAAGGGGGCAGGGTAGAAACACCCTGACCCCCAAGGCCTGCTTAGGGGGTCCCAGAAGGTCCCCCAGGGCCAAAAAAAGCATTTTAAAAAAAAAGAATCGTCGCAATTCACACTGGGGTTGCGGATTCTCGCATTATATAGCAGTGTGACCCGCTCTCTGGAGGCAGTTTCCTACCTTCTGAGCCCCAATGGGGACATTTCGCAGAACCGTCTCCTAGATTTCCAGAACATCCATAAGGATCTCCTTGGCAGCCTGGCTGGCTTCTTTTATAGTCCTACTGCCACAAGACCAAGGCCTTTAAGGCCTGAGCACTGGTTTAATGGTTCTTGTAGGCGGGCTAAGACTGCCCTGATAAAAGAGGTAAAAGAGGGCACACAGTCTAGTATCCGGGCGGCGAGGGCCTCCTACAAAAATCTGATTAAGGAGGCAAAATCCGAGTGGGAGGATCAAAGGTGGCAAAATTTAATGCAAGCAATAGCAGACCGTGACTCGAGGGCGTTTTGGAACATTGTTCGAACTGGTACGGTAGCCAGCAGCCCCGCAATTATTCCTAATCTCAGCGAGGAGGTCTGGCTTGCCCACTTTAAACCCCTCTTTTCTGTCAGTAAACCCAAGGGAGGTCCCGATCCGGGCACCCCGCCGAATGATATTGTAACGGACCAGCTGGGCCAGGAAGAATTAGAGAGCCGATTCTTCTCCCTCTCAGAAATAGAATTGGCCCTCAACACCCTATCAGTAGGGAAAGCCCCGGGGCTCGACAGGATCCCTGGTGACCTGTACAGAAGTGATCCAAAAATCTGGGCCCCTTATATTTGTGTATATTTTAACGCCATTTTGCAGGGCCTTAGAATCCCGGATACCTGGTTGGGTGCAGAAATTATACCCATTTATAAAAAATCTTCCCCTTTGGATCCAGCCAATTACCGCCCCATAAGTTTGATTGATGTCTTACAGAAGCTGTTTGCCCGAGTCCTTTTAACCAGACTGCAGACCTGGATGGAGGATCACCAAATTCTAACCTCCCTCCAGGCGGGGTTCCGTGCAAAGGTTTCTACCATTGACCAATTATTCAGATTACAGTTGATTTACTGGAAGTCAGTCAGCATGGGTGCTGGCAATCTTTATTTGATTTTTGTGGACCTTCGGTCCGCATTTGATATGGTTCAAAGGGAAAAATTATGGGCCCTTTTGTTAGAGATGGGTGTTCCCCCCTACCTTTGCCACTTATTCAAACGTCTCCATTCAGGCACTTATGCAAGGGTGAGATATGGTTGATGTGGGGACATTTCTGGGCCATTTCCGGTTGAAAAGGGTGTGAGGCAGGGCTGTGTCCTGGCCCCCACTCTTTTCTCCCTTTTTATCAATCGGTTGATTGAGTATCTCCTGTGCACCGCTAATTTGGACTCCCCTATCCTGGCGGGGCGTAAGGTACCGGCCCTAATGTTCGCGGATGACACGCTTTTGCTGTCTAAATCTTACATGGGCATCCAGCGTACATTAGAGGCCTTCTGCTCTTTTTGTAAAAACAGGGATTTGGAACTGAATCTATTCAAAACAAAATTTATGGTTTTCGGCTCCAATTCATTTAACTGCCCCCACCCTAAGATGGGAGATGTAGAGCTGGATAGGGTCTCCACTTTTGATTATTTGGGGGTGACCCTTAATGACAAAATGAAATGGGGGTCCCATTTGGCAAAGGCTAATTTGAAACTAGCTCAATCAGTGGGGGGTATCCTGAAGGTGTATAATAACACCTCTCTTAAACCTTTGGCCCCCCCCCCATGGAAATCTACAAATCCCAAGCTAGAGGGGGGGCGCTTTATGGCGCTGAACTCTGGGGATATTCCATTCCCGCTTCCCTTTCTTCAATTGAGAATTCTTTCATTAGGAGACTGCTGAAACTACCTGTTAGCACTCCTTTAACTCCCTTGAGATGGGATCTGGGTCTGGTTCCCATAGAAGAGATTGCCCTGAATCGCCCTCTCCAGTTCTGGAGACGACTTTGGTCAACGCCCGAGCTGGCAAGCTATAGGTATGATCTTGGTGATATACTGGCAAGGGGAAAATTGGATAAAATCCCTTGGCTTACCTACGTAAAGAACCTCTGCTACTCCATAGGGATGGGGAACCTATGGTCCGCCCCGGAAGAGACATGCTGTGCACTTTCGAAGAAATCATTGCGGGAGGTTTTGAAATCATATCGGAAGGAAATGCTATTCCACTCCTCTCTGGGTAGGCTTACCGACACCTTCCTGGATATTAAGATTAGTCCCCAGTTCGAAGTTTTTCTGGATGTCATCCAACCGCCTTTGGCAAAGAAACTTTACATCCAGTTCAGATACGGCTCGCTACCGCTGAGGGATTTTACTCATAGATGGTCTAATGTTTCGGATCCCTTAAGCACGTGTCCTGTATGTACTGACACCTGTGAAACAGAGTTGCATGTTGTCCTTTTCTGCCCTTTATATATCAAGGCAAGAAAAAAGTGGATCGTTCAGTTATGCAAGTCTAGGGGTCTTAGGGACTACCAGGAGGTGTTTAGAATTTTGAAATACGATACTACCCCATTGATAGTGTTTGCAATGGCCAAATTTCTTCTTTCCATGTGGTTTACAAGGTCCAAAACTATGATTTCTGTCACACAATCCTCCTGATTCTAGTATTGTCACCATTGCTACCATAGAACTCTGTGGTGTAGTGAGTACATTTTTGGCCTCGGATATACTTTTAATAATTTGTTTTTGTGGAATAACTTTGTTCCTTCGTTGTGTAATTTATTTCATGTAACAATTTTAATGCTTCAATGGATTGCACTCTATACAATGTCTATTTAATCATGTTTTAATGTATATCACTATTTATGTCTTTCTATGGTATTTTACCGAAATAAAAGCTTTGACTGACTGACTGGCATTTTATTTTAATGAGGCCCCTGGGTGGGCTAGGTCCCGGGGATATTTCTTAAAGAAATAAAAGCGGGGGCTCGCTGGGGCCCCCGCAGTCCCGGGGCTTTACTTATGTTGGGAGTGGGGTTCAGTAGGCTGTGGAAATTATATAGAGAAAACAACAATGCGCCGTATTGCGGCCTTCCTTTAATATAATGCGGAATAATGTTTACTTATTATGCAGTGTTCACTTTTATCACGGATAGAGTCACTTTGTTACAGGAAATTTATTAATATGTGGGAGGGCGTGTTCTGTATCTGTGCGCCAAACAAAATTAACGTTTAATTGGCTGTGGTGTTCTAACAACAAGCTTAATGTTCATTGGCTGCGAACCATCGAAAGTAGAAGTGTTTCCTGCCATTCACTGCCCCTCCGCAGAGTAGCAAGGACATCTAATTGCCTCACATGTTGTAAGGAGGACCTTCCAGAGCTTAATGTTGATTGGTTACGAACTATTGAAAGTAGAAGTGTTGCTAGGTGTTCCCTTCTCCTTCGTGGAGTAGGAGGGACATCTTATTGGCTGATATGTTCTAAGGAGGAGCTTCCAGAGCTTCATGTTGATTGGTTGCTAACTATTGAAAGTAGAAGTGTTGGCAGCCACTCACTTCCCCTACGTGGAGTAGGAGGGACATCTGATTGGCTGACGTGTTCCAAGGAGGACTTTCCCAAGCTTAATGTTGATTGGCTGTAAACCATTGAAAGTAGAAGTGTTGTCAGCGATTCCTTCCCCCTCCGCGGAGTATTAGGGACATCTCATTGGGTAACATGTTCCAAGCTGGACCTTCCCAAGCATAATGTTCATTGGCTGTGAAGCAATAAAAGTAGAAGTATTGGCAGCCATTCCCTCCTCCTCTGTGGAACAACATGGACATTTTATTGGCTAAAGTGTTCCGAGTACAAGTTTGCTCCTTATTGAGTGGGAACGGTTCACTGTTGTCAGCGATTTTGTGACGCACTTCCAAAGGAGTACTGGAAATCAAAGTAGAGAGGGGAGGGTAGGAACACTATTAACTCTGTACTGTGGTCACAAGGTGGTGGAGAGGGATTGTAAAGGTAAAAATAGTTTTTTATATACTTTAAGGACCATTTATATAATTTACGTGGGGTGTGCAAATAATGGCGGAAAAATAACAGAGTGTGTTTCGGTCTTCATTTTATTAAGTTTGCGGGTGGGATACTTCCCAGGAGCACTATTTACTCATAATGTGGTGTTTACTTTTCTGACGGGGAGGTGTGGTTGAGCAGCAAAAATGTCAGTTTAATTTTCAGACAGTTTTTATTTAGCAATTACAAATGAACTTTCTTCGGATACTGATGCTGTATATATTAAAGGGGTGACAAATAAAAATGGAATTTCATAAAATATCACTTAAGCGTGGCCACACCCTCCTTTTTTCTGCTATAGTTTGTAAAAGTGTTGCCCCATATTCTTGATAATATAAGAGGGCATCAGTCACTTTTAGATAAAATAGAAAAGAAGTGCTACAACAAACACTCCCGCATTACATCATCTGAGGTCAGAAGAATAGGTAAAAAACTGTTTGTCACAAATGTCTTCAAATGTATGTCATAGAAATGTATGCATTATCATTTTTCAAGTTTGTATTTTGTAGAATTCGGGAACGTTCTGTCGTAGTGCTTAGAGGTCGCACACTGTTCCGCTAACAAATCACGTACTCATTTAAGAATATATAGGAAAGTACTAATATAATATACAGTACTGGTCTTATATATTCTATAGGGAGAAGGTGAATAGGAAACGCAACTGAGAAAAATAGAAATTAGAAAATGACATTCAGAAATGTAGGGTTTATCAAATGTTTAAAGTAAGAAAGTATGTATGAAAGCTATATTTTTTTAGACTGCAATTTTGTAAAATATGCTCCCTGAAAAAATATCTGATCAAGTATGTTATAAAGCTTAGTAAGCTGTATTTCAGATGGCACAGACAAATCTCCAATTCCTCTTCTGTAACAATAGGACAGTCTATCACCATATAACGAGTGACACCATTGTTACAGTAAAAAGAAAAGGAAAGGAATATGCTACTTACCAGTATGCATCTGTTCTTGGCATGTAGAGCTGCAGATCTATACACTGTGCATAGCTCGCCATCTGGTGTTGGGCCCGGATGTTTGCAGTTTATTTTTCCTCTTGGAAAGTCTTTGGAAGTCACGAGTTCGATGACTCCTTCCTTGGTTCGTATTGCGCATGAGCTTCGGCTCCATCCTCAGATTGTTTTTCGCCAGCAGGGAAAGATGGAGCGTAGTGGTAACAGTAAAGAAACCCATGTGTGTTGTATCTAAATAAGATAAGACTGGAACGGATACAGGTAGCCGGGGAGGCAGGTGGGAGTGTATAGATCTGCAGCTCTACATGACAAGAACAGATGCATACTGGTAAGTAGCATATTCCGTTCGAGGCATATGAGCTGCAGATTATACACTGTGCATAGATTATATAGCAGTACCCAACCCTAGCGGCGACCACCGGCATCCGTTGCAGTAGTTTGGAACAGTGTTTTGAGTACAGCCTGGCCCACATTAGCTTGTTGCTTGGTTTGCACATCTACACAGTAATGTTTTGTGAAAGTGTGCGGTGTTGACCATGTGGCTGCCTTGCATATATCATCTAGTGGTATGTTTCCTAGAAAAGCCATAGAAGCCCCTATCTTTCTTGTAGAGTGGGCTTTAGGGGGAACCGATAGCGTTCGTTTTGCTTTGTGGTAGCAAATCTGTATGCATTTTACAATCCACCTAGCTATCCCTGATTTAGAAATAGGGTTGCCCTTATGTGGTGGAGAGAAGGAGACAAATAGCTGTTTGGTTTTCCTGAAAGGTTGTGCGCGTTGGATGTAGTAAAGTAAAGCCCTTTTTACATCCAGTGTGTGTAACGCTCTTTCCGCAACAGTTTGAGGTTGTGAGAAAAAGACTGGTAATTCTACCGACTGGTTTAAATGGAATGGAGAAATGACTTTGGGTAGAAACTTTGGGTTGGTGCGGAGTACAACCTTGTTCTGATGCATTTGGAGAAAAGGTTCCTGTATAGTGAGTGCTTGTATTTCACTAACCCTTCTGAGGGAAGTGATGGCCACTAGAAAAGCTGTTTTCCATGTGAGAAATTGGAGCTCACATTTATGTAATGGTTCGAAAGGGGGTCCCATTAACCGTGTAAGAACTATATTCAAATTCCAGACCGGTGAGGGTGGTACTCTGGGTGGAATTACTCTTTTGAGGCCCTCCATGAAGGCCTTGATGGCAGGCACTCTGAAGAGTGATAGGTGCTGCCTGTTCTGTAAGTAAGCAGCAATGGCAGCGAGATGTAACCTAATGGAAGTATATGCTAGGTTACACCTTTGTAGGTGGAGTAAATAACATATGATGTGCTGTATGGACACATTTAAAGGATTGATTGTGTTGTTGTGGCAGTAAACAACAAATCTTTTCCACTTTGCCGCATAGCATGCCCTAGTAGTAGGGCGTCTAGCTTCCCTGATAATGTTCATGCAATCAGGGGGAAGGTCAAGGTATTCAAATTCTAGGACCTCAGGAGCCAGATCGCAAGGTTGAGCTGAGCTGGGTCCGGGTGCCTGATCTCTCCATGGTTCTGGGTTAGGAGGCATGGTGAGAGGTGTAGCTTTTGGTGTGGTACTACTGAGAGTTCCAGCAGTGTGGTGTACCACGGTTGTCTGGCCCATGTTGGAGCTACTAGGATCAGTGTTAGGGAATGCTGTTGTAGCTTTCGCACCACTAATGGAATTAGTGGGAGAGGTGGAAAAGCGTATGCAAATTTGTTTGACCAGTTCATCCATATCGCATTGCCTTTGGACAATGGGTGTGGATATCTGGCGGCGAAGCTTGGGCATTTTTTGTTTTCGTGGGTGGCGAATAGATCTATGTGTGGATGCCCCCACTTCTGAAAGAACGGGTGAAGAACTTGTGGGTGAAGTTCCCACTCGTGGATCTGCTGCGTCTGTCTGCTGAGCAGATCTGCCACAGTGTTTTGGACTCCTGGGACGTGTTGGGCCAGGAGAAAGATGTTTTGTGGAATTGCCCATCTCCACATGCTCTGTGCTAGCTGAGAGAGCTGTGGAGAGTGTGTGCCCCCCTGCTTTTGAATGTAGTACATGGCAGTCATGTTGTCTGTGCGAATGAGGACTGCCATGCCTGAAATCTGCATCTGGAAGGATTTTAGGGCCAGGAAGATTGCTAGTAACTCCAGATGGTTGATGTGGAGTAACTTTTGTTGTGGCGTCCATATGCCCTGTGCTGTGAGATATAACAGATGAGCTCCCCAGCCGGAGAGCGATGCGTCTGTTGTGAGGATTATCTGTGGGACCGGGTCCAGGAACGGTCGACCTCTGGAAAGGTTTGTGGTGTTCCACCACTGCAGAGAGCGATGGGTGCGACCGTCTACCAACACCAGATCTGCCAGTTGTCCCTGGGCCTGGTTCCACTGGCGCGCTAAGCACTCTTGGAGTGGACGCATCTGGAGTCTTGCATGGGGCACTATGAAGATGCAAGAGGCCATCATCCCTATCAGTTGCATAAACACTCTTGCTGGGAGAGAGTATTGGGATATGAATTTTTGGCGCAGAGCCTGTATCTTTGCAATCCTGGCAGGATTGGGATAGGCTATGGCTTTTGAGGTGTCTATGGTGGCACCGAAGTATTGTTTTGTGTGTGATGGTACCAGGTGGGATTTCTGATGGTTCACCGTGAACCCTAGCTGGTGGAGTAGTTGGACTGTAGCGGCGGTATGATGCACACATTGTTCGTAGGACGTGGCCAACTGTCCAGATACGGGAAGACGTGAATGTGCTGTCTTCTGAGGTGTGCAGCCACTACTGCTAGGTACTTGGAGAATACCCTTGGTGCTGTTGTTACCCCGAACTGGAGCACCTTGAACTGGTAGTGTTGCCAGTCCACCACAAATCTGAGGTACTTTCTGTGAGACCGGTGTACTGGAATATGAAAGTATGCGTCTTTCAAGTCCAGAGTGGTGAGAAAATCGTTCTGGGAGCGAAGTGGGAGAACCTGTTGAAGGGTTACCATGTGAAAATGGTCTGAGTGTATGTAAGAGTTTAGAGGTCTGAGATCTAGGATAGGTCGTAGAGTCTCGTCTGTCTTTTGAATCAGAAAGTACAGGGAGTAGACCCCTAAATTTTGCTGATTTATGGGGACCTGCTCTATGGCTCCTTTTTGCAGGAGGGAGGTCACCTCTTGTTTTAGCAGTGCAGTATGTTCTTGAGACATAAGGCGGTGCCTGGGTGGAATGTTTGGGGGGGCAGATGTTAGTTCTAAGCAATACCCCGACTGAATAATTTGTGTCACCCATTTGTCTGAGGTGATTGTCTCCCAGACGTGAAGGAAATGTTGTATTCTGCCCCCGACCTGAGTGGAATGGTCTGGAGGGAGCGGGGGAAAGTCATTGGGTAGTAGGTGTGGCAGAGCGGGCGGTATTTGTTTTGCCTCTGCCCTTATTATTATTGCCTCTGTATCCGCTTCTTTGATAACCCTTTGTGAAGGTAGATTGAGGAGGGGATTTGTAGGACGTGGATGCACTATCCGAGGAGTAGCCTCTGCCCGTGCCTCGAAAGGAAGACCGGCGAAAGGAGCGCCTAGGAGTGTGTGACTGTAGGGCTCCCATGGATTTCGCCGTGTCAGTATCTTTTTTCATCTTTTCGAGGGCTTCATCAACTTTTGGGCCAAACAGATGATCTTGGTCGAATGGGTGATTTAATATAGAGGCTTGTACCTCAGGTTTAAAACCTGAAACTCTGAGCCAGGCATGACGACGTAGAAGGACACTGGTGTTTATGGCCCTGGAGGCTGTATCTGCTGCATCTAGGGCACAGCGAATAGAGGTATTAGTTATTATTTTTCCCTCTTGGATCAATTCATTGGCCCTGTTCTTATATTTTTCAGGGAGATGGTGCATGATGGTCTCTAACTCATCGTAATGTGCCCTGTCGTATCTGGCCAATAGCGCTTGCGTGTTGGCGATACGCCATATGTTGGCGGCTTGCGACGCAGTGCGCTTCCCTGATGCGTCTAGGAGCTTGGACTCTTTGTCAGGTGGTGGTGCTTCGCCTGACGTTTGAGAATTGGAGCGTTTCCTAGCTGTGGATACCACTAGGGAATCCAATGGTGCAGGGCCTTTAACATATGAAGGGTCTGTGGGGGCGGCTTTGTATTTCTTCTCTATACGGGGGTTTAGGACCCTGGCCCTGACAGGGTCTTTAAAGACTTCCGGTGCATGTTTAATCACCCCTTTTAACATAGGTAGGATGGCAGTAGACCTATGTGTGTCTTCAAATGTGTCTAGAAGGAATTCCTCCTCTATCGGGTCAGTGTGTAACTCCACCCCGTGGTAGTGTGCCGCCCTCTGTAATAGGTGGTGAAAACCCAAGGAATCTTCAGGTGGGGATGGCCTAGATGGGTAAAGGTCATCCTGTGGGACATCTGGGATGTCCGGATTATTATAGTCGTCCCATGGGTCTGGAGATCCAGTAGGGGTGGGATCCTGTGGCACATCTGCTGGATCATAAAATGGGTCTCCTAAGTCGTCTGGGACAGGAGACAAGGTCTTCAAATGTGTCTAGAAGGAATTCCTCCTCTATCGGGTCAGTGTGTAACTCCACCCCGTGGTAGTGTGCCGCCCTCTGTAATAGGTGGTGAAAACCCAAGGAATCTTCAGGTGGGGATGGCCTAGATGGGTAAAGGTCATCCTGTGGGACATCTGGGATGTCCGGATTATTATAGTCGTCCCATGGGTCTGGAGATCCAGTAGGGGTGGGATCCTGTGGCACATCTGCTGGATCATAAAATGGGTCTCCTAAGTCGTCTGGGACAGGAGACAAGGTTGGGGAACGATGAAGCGGGGGTGGAGAGGGTGGGGGTGGAGAGGATGGAGTTGGGGAGGGTGGAGGAGGTGGAGGAGGAGGGGAAGGCACTCTGAAAGGGGAGGTAGCAGTGTCTTTCCTCTTTGGAGGTGGAGCTGGTTTATCCAAGTGTCTCTTTTTTGTAGACAATGTCAAATGTCCAGTTTTTGGATCCTTGGTGAGTGTCTTTTGGAGAGGATCCGGTGTAAAAAGTTCTTGCGACACTGGTTGTTCGGTCGGCGCCGAAGTTTTCGGGGCCGACGGCTTTTTAGGCTTGTCCAAGCCGTGCTTCTTTGGGACCTCCGATTTTTTGGTCGGTGCCGAAGAAGGCTTCGGCACGGGAGTGTCGGAGCCGAGGGCCTTGTGATGTTTGGTCGGCACCGGCAGGGTAGGTTTCGACACCGAAGGCTTTGGTACTGGGTTCGGTGTGGAGATGGAGGCCGATCTTTTCTTCGGTGCCGAAGGGTGTTTTTCGGTACCGATGGTAGGCTGGCTCGAGCCCGAGCTGCCGGAAGGCTTAATAGGCTTCTTTACCGGGCCCGAAGGCGGGGTGTGAGAAGCAGTGTCCTTGGTCTTGCCTAGGCCCGAAGGCGAAGGTGTGACCGAAGCCTTTTTGGGTGTCGGCGTGTGTGTGGGAGGGGGTATTGTACTCACGGCCCTCTGCGCCGGGGTGATGTCCTCCACATCTGAGTCTTCGGCCTCGGAAGCACTGACGAGGTCGTCGTCCTCCTGTTCGATGTTCTGCTGTCCCAGAGCTTCGACGTCGTCCCCGAAGATGTCGACTGGAGCGGAGGTCGAGGAGTGCGCCATGTTGCGTCTAGCCCGTCGATCTCGAATGGTCTTTTTGGAATGAAAAGACTTGCAGGCGGGACAGTCTCGAGCCTCGTGTTCAGGGGAGAGGCAGAGGTTGCACACCTCGTGGAGATCGGTGTGGGGAAACTTGGACCCACATAGAGGGCACTTCTTGAAAGGAGTTCTTTCCATCAGCCGAGACCGGAGCCGGAATAGGCCCAAAGGCCGCCGTCGACGACCGGAATCGAAGAGGTGCCGAAGAGAAGGTGATAAAGACGATTTATCATCTGAAGGATCTCGGTGAGCGAGGATTTTGCGTCGATCGGTGAACTGGAAAGTTCGGAACCGGAGTGCGAAGTATTCCATCCGAGCCCGATGGCGGAAAAAAACAATCTGAGGATGGAGCCGAAGCCCATGCGCAATACAAACCAAGGGAGGAGTCACCGAACTCGTGACTTCCAAAGACTTTCCAAGAGGAAAAACAAACTGCAAACATCCGGGCCCAACACCAGATGGCGAGCTATGCACAGTGTATAATCTGCAGCTCATATGCCTCGAACATAAAGTTATGAATACAACAGAAGATCAATAACAAAATACTTTCGAGCGGTGAATATTTTCAGAGCTTCTTTTCTCCGGGACTTTGAAATTTTGATCTTCGTGGTGACGGGTCATAAACTCCTCTGAGATCATTATGACTGTGAAAATTATAATATACATATTCACAGTATATGATCAAAAGGGGTGAACAGACTAAAATCCGGAAGCTGGTGACGTTGCTTATATATCTTTACTCTTTGCGCCAAATGCAGCACGTTTTCCTTAAAGGAAAACGGGATGCATTTACAAGTGCCTGCCCTTAAAAACTATTTATGCATGCATTTGCAAAGAGGAAGGGGTACCTGGGGACCCCTTCCCATTTGCGACTGCATTATCACCTACATGAACTAGGTGGTAAATTGCAACTGTTTTGCAACCGCAATTGCAGTGGCAAAACAGTCATACATGGGGCTCAGTGTCACAATTAGGAAGGGATGCCCTTGAAATGCCCCTTCCTAATTGTGAGTCACAAACACTATTTAGCGAGTTGCAAACAAATTGCGACTCACTAAATAGCGCTGGGATACTCAAGGGTGACTACGCGCTCTATAAAAACCAAATAATAATAATAATAATAAATAGCGTTTATACATGGCCCTGTAGGGTTTTTGCATGCGCAAACGGGTCGCAGACTAGGCCTGGGCGAAAATTTCGTTCCGTTCGCGGAAATTGCGATAATTTGACATTTTCGCGTTCCGCGGAGAGCGCGAAAATGTCAAAAATTCCGGTTTCCGCAGCTTGGCGATAATTTGTTGCTTGCTCGCGCTGTAAAATAATACATTCTCGCGCGCGCGCGATCGCCTTGCCTGAATCCCTGCGTTCGCCGACAAGTTTTCTTGATCCGGTCGCGTTCTCCATGAGATGTTGTATTGTTTTTAGCCATTTGCGCTATCTCGCGACAGTTCGCGCCCGCAGTGACGTCATGCGTCGCGCGATCACGTCTTTCTTCTCGCGATCATGCACCGCAAGACAACTCAAAACAAGATGACCGCGCCCGCAAGCAACCACATGGGTAAGTTGGCGACCCGCAACCATGCAGAAAATCTCGCGAACATGCAGGAAAAAAACTTCCGCATCTTCGCGATATTTCCGCTTGTTTGCGATAATTTTAAACATTTTCGCGATAATTTGCGAAAGTTAATTTCGCAAATTCCGCCCACCCCTATCGCAGACCCCTTTGCGCATCCAAAAAAAGATCTTACATCCTACCCTCAGACTCTTAATTTGACATGGTTACACCGTGCAGAGCATCTTGGAAATGTTGGGGTTGAGACCTATGAGTAGAACTTCAAAAATGAATGGCACAGTGCATAGGTGCAATGGAAGTCTGCTTTGCCTTTCTCTTAAGCTATCTGAATGCGACTAGAGCTGCGTGTGCCCTGTTGTGCGGATAGGAATCTTGCAGAATACTGGTGAGCTGGAACTTGTTTGTCACATGGTCCAACCATAACTGGCAGTTCACTTGTAGATTTAATATCTTGAATTGTGCATAAACACTATGCCAAACAAGAGGCGAGCTATGGGTGATCCACACATTACCAGCTGGTTAACCATGAGGGTTTCCGTATTCTTTCTGCGGTTGATGGTCTTTTTGTTATGGGTAGTGACCAACCACAGGTCAATATTACCTAGAAGCAATATTTTCTGGTCACATCTTCCAGATAAATGTCAGCTTAAGTACTCAATTTTAGAAGACCACCTGGTAGGGTTTTTTTTTCACAACATTCACGTATTTTCACAAAAACTGTTCAAATATGCAAAGGTTGTGAAATTATATGCAACTGTGCTTTTTCATAACTTTTAGGAATTTTATAAAGTTTTTAATATTGCATACTCTTTTCTTTTCACTGCATAAATCTTTCATGTGCCTGAAAAAACTTCGCAAGAAACCTTTCTTTGCACCACAGTTATATGTGATTTTTTTAGTACGGTAGGGCCATCACCTGGCAAGTGTCGGAATCACCCATGAGGAAAATCACTCTTAATAAATGCTCAACAAGACACAGTTTGAGGATACTCTGTGCAGAATATTCCCATTACTTTACTGCTAAGGCCCTCATTAGGAGCTGCACATTAAGGTCCCTGTTATTCCCTCCTCGTAAGTCTTCCTCGCCACTTGAGTTACACAGTGAGCTTTAGCTCCACAACAGAACCCTCTAAGCAATTTTACGCTCTAGTCCTCCCATCCCTCCCCAACATGGCCGGCCTCCTTCTGCCCTGACCCAGTAGAAGAGGAGGGATGACTCACCATGCTTCCTGTACAACTACCAAGCCCAGTAATCAACCACATGAAGCCGAGAGCCAAACAGGGAGGAAGGGATGGGAACTCATGTGGCGAGGAAGACTATACTCGGAGTAATGAAGATTACTGGTAAGTAACTAGAGCATTACCTCATCATAAGTCTTCCTCGCCACCTGAGTTACACAGTGAGCTGAAGTTTACTGTGTAAATCAGGTGGCGAGGAAGACTATACGTGGAGTAATGAAGATTACCGGTACGTAACAGGGGCATTTACCCACACCGTTAGAGGGGGTCGCAGTGAATTCAAAGGAGGAGGAAAAATTGGGTTTACACGTACACGTTATAGGAGGAGTGAACTACTGGAATCAGTGTTTCCACGCCGTTTCCACTGAGTTCTCATACTGACAAGTTGGCAGCTGAAAGAAGTTAACATTTTGGAGCGAAACAGAAAAACCTGAGATTCTAGAGGATCCGGTAGCTTTTGTTATGGGGGGAGGGGGAGGCATCAGAATTTCTGGTCCACTAATATAAAGTGAAGAAAAATTATGCTTGGCCGAAAGTGATGGGAAAACAGTAAACTCCATGAATTACGCGAAAACCTAAAAGGGAACTTTGTAAACCATTCCTAGCATTGTAAAAAACTTTGCACAACTGTACAGTAAACCTTCACTCCACAAGATTGGCAACCTTGCAATTCAAGTATGCAGAGTAACCAAGTACTCCAGTGCTTGGGAGGCCATTTGTAAAAAACATTATAATGCAGGGCTATAAGCACGAGAAATGTATTTCACCCCGAGAAATTTACCTCACATGTACATCTGCAAATACCCAAAATCAGGTGGTGCACAAAATATAATTTTTGCCTCAAATAAAAAAAAAACAGGAAAAGGTAACTAGATTACAGAGCTATAGGTTTAAAATGTAGTTCGACAGTATTTTGGGCAACTTTTTTCCGGGTGCATACCCTGCAAAATATTAGTAATAGACTGGTTCGAGCAGATATCTTACAGCATGACATTATTTTTGTTTTTTTACACATAACAGTCTTCCCTAAGTAAAAATTATGGAAAATTGCACAATTTTTAAACTGTGGGAAATTTAGCGAATTCCATGAATTATGAAGTCGTGAATTTCGTCCTGGCCTATTCAATATATACCAATGGACTGAGCTAGCAGCATTCACACCATTAACTACTCGTGAAGAATAGGCAAATAATTTCGATATGTTCGTGACATAAGCGCCACGCGCCACACCATTGCCACTGCTCTCTCATGTCTGTTGCGTGCTCCTTTCATAGAGCTCGTTGTGGAACAAAAACACGCCCTTTTCTAGGTATCAGTGCACACTTAAGAGTGGATTTCAACGTAATCTTGACATCTGATGTCTTGGTCTGCAGTTTATCTCCTGAGCCCCGGATTAAGAGATCAGGCGGTGGGACTGACGTGCTTTCTTCTGCGAGTGGCGCTGACAGCTCGCGCTGCAGTAATAACGTGCTCTCAATATACATATAATCATTTGCGGGGGCGTTTGTGGCATCAATCTGTTTCTTTTCGAAACCAGACACTGTTCCATACTAACGCAGGATCGCACTCATCAGTGGGAGGCATACCAGCCAGCTGAACTAATCACTCCAGACAAAGCCCCGGTGCATTGTGGGTGCTAGCACCAGATGTGATGGGAAGTACAGTTTTGTGCTCGCAAACGCCCCTTGAAAGATGTAGTGCATTCTGCTAACGTTTCTGTGTTGTTTACAGCATTACCTCATCCTGCTTTTATACATTGAAAATTCTTAGGAAAATTCTCCCTTTCATCCCTATGGCCCTTAGGAAAATGGTCGTTACAGCTCTGATCTCGTCAAAAATTGACTACTGTAACTCACTCTACCTTGGAGCCAAAAAGAGTGTGATATTTAAACTTCAGACTTTGCAAAATGCGGCTGCCCGTCTACTATTAAAATAACCCAAATTTAGTCCTATTAGTCTAATTACTCGAGAACAACTACACTGGTTGCCCATTTCGGCCAGGATCAAGTTTAAATCTATGTGTATTTTACACAAGATTCTGCACGGGAAGGGACCCGTGCAGATCAGTCAATACATTAAGCGCTACACCCCACAGAGATGCCTCCGTTCAGCATCAGCATCTCTGCTTGTGGTTCCAAGGGTAAAAACGCTGAAATGGGGTGGCAGAAGTTTCCGATACTTAGCCTCAAGGCTATGGAATTCTATGCCCCTGCACCTCAGAATTCAAAACAACCTATTACAGTTCAGGAAGGAACTTAAAACTTGGTTATTTGTGTGCACCCAATCGGGGGTTTGATTTTCTGGTTACACTCTATGGCAGTAAGCGCTAAGATGCCACGGCAAACACGCGCTCTACAACAACCCATTTTTCATTTCATTTTGTTTATGTGTTTTTCACCGGTTTACTCTTGACCCCTCATCTGTTCAAGAGTTCCCATCCTAGGCAGTGGCGTAGCTAGAGCTGCTGGCGCCCGGGGCTGTCCCTCAGATTGCCGCCCATGGCTGGTAGCGGCGGGAGGGAGCGGAGGAAGGGTCTGGGGAAATATTACGGCGAGCAGCAGGGGTGGATTGGCAGGGTTTAAGTTACGACGCCACTCTCTACTCCACTGCATAAGAAAGGGCATGAAGCTGCGGCGTAAGCATAGAGCAATCCTCGAAGGTCAAGTTTCAGTTGATGAAGGGCCACCAGCACTGAAATAGTAGCTAAATGCATAAGTAAATGTATCCCTTCCTCCTCTTTACACCACTCCATACTTAACTGCTGCTACAAGACCACAGCAGTCAAACCACCCGCTAGACATCAAGCACAACACCAAAACAACTCCCACATAGGTCACACTCTACACCCACACTCTACCAAACAATGACAGTATATAGAAACATAAGCAGAGCTATAGCTATCTCCTTTTTGCTCCACTCCATGCATGTCATTTAAGAAACACCCCTCAAGTCCTTATGCATGAAACCAATGTCACATAGGCTACACTATGCACATTCATTCTCCAGACTAACCACAACTAAGGGAGTAGCAGGCACCTCGTCCACGGAAGGGACTTAAGGGCTCCATCAGGGTGTACGTGCTACACAAATGCAACTACAATGCATAAAGTGTATATTCAATGGGGGAGAAATCAGATGCAGCCCCTGCAGCATCCCAGTTAACTGCTGTAAGGACTGGAGGTGGGCGAGCCAGCAGATTTATATAGAGAGCCAAGTCCTAGCTGAGCCAGGAGCCTGTCTGGGCTGTGAGAGGCACAGAACAAGCGGAGGCATCAATAGGCTGATACAGCAAATATCAAATCAAATATGACAAACTGTCTTTCACATCAAAGCAGGTTATTTCGTCAACACTGGTGTTTGACTTTAGAGCATTAGATCATATCACTACATTACCATCTGCGAAAGTTATTACATTTTAAACATGAGCTTTCTCCCCCCTCCAACTTTTCCCTACACTGTCATTAGTGCACCAAGAGCTATATCTTTGTCATTTCCATTGTATACAGAGACAATATCACTATACTATGTGCTGCTACATTATTAGATATTAAACCACATTAAAGTGAGATTTTTATATAACACATAATCTGAACTTAATTTCTTCCTCAGTTTGCCTAAGGTTTGCTGCTCAATCACAATGAGACTCCGTGAAGTAAACAGATTTGCACAGGATCCACAATTCTGTCAAGAAGCTGTGATTTCAAACCAGGCTTCCTGGTTGTGCATTGTGTGGAACTGCCACTGGATAAATATATATTCTTTCACTTTCATCCCCAAAGTATAATATTTTGTGTTCAGTTATTCCCAAATTAGTTCACTGTGTTCAATAAATACAAGTATCACAGGTTACGAAAGTTATATGTATAAACTGTTTCTTGAAAAAAAAAAGGTGTAAGGAAACATTGTTGGTGTAATGAAATGTATTCCTACCTGATGCAGCAGCTTCAGTTGTATCTCGACTGACTTTATTAGACGTCTGGTTTGACAGTTTTGATTGTGTTTGATGTATTCTGATCCCTCACAATCTTAGGTGCTTTAATAGTTTTTAATTGTTTTTGCCACCCCTTTTTCCTTGTGGCTATTGATTGTACATGTGAGTTTCAGTGGGGGGCTTTTTTCCATGCCGTGCCTTGTATCCCTATTACCCCCTTGGTGATTACCAGTTGAAAGGCAGTGCCTGTGATAATTGGCTCAGCTCTGTTTTGGTTCAGCCAGTCCCCATGGGCCGAGCTACAGACAGTCGTTCATCCTGAGCGAAGCTCGAGACTCGCTGGCTTGCCCATCTCTGGTAGGAATCAAGAACTCACAAACTAGCCGCCACTCCCCATACACACACACACACTGGATAACTACGGACAACAATAGCCAGATGTGGCTTTGTAATAAAAAATGTCTTGGCTCCAGCATAGGTGCGTTATCATTACGTTTGCTATAGCAGTGGTCTGATGCATACATTTTCATGCAAAATGTGTATTTTGTGACATTAAAGTGCAGTGTGTCCCATTTTTTACCTCGTATCATTGAGGTGTGCAGTATTTCCTAATTCCTAGCTCTGGTTTAATTCGGGTACAAAGGTAAATCCATTTTCATTTCCTGGCGTTACATTCCTTTTAAATGCCATTTCGGTACCCCTAGCGCTAAAACAGCTCAGCCATGTTACTGATGTCCCTCTTAATGCAAGGGCGCAGTGACAGCACTGAAGTGCCGGCCCTGCCCTCCCCGGTTTCGCAAGCATCCACCGCAAGGCCTAGTCTAGAAGGTGCCAGCCACTCCAGCAACATCCAGAACCTGCTGGGCCTCTCTGGGTGTTGCAGCTGCCCACGCCATCTCACCCAAACATGGGGCGCAAGGGCCACGTGTTTCCCAAGCCTCAGCTATCGCCCGCTTCGATAAATAGACAAGTAGGGCCGTGGGCATTAGGGGCAGAGGGGTGCGGGACAGGATTTAGTCAATATGTATTTCCCAAACTCTAGAGCTTGGGTAGCATATTCTCCACAAATGGCCCAGTGTAGCAGGTAGCTACTTTAAATACGGGGTAAATCTAATGTTTCGTTTCATTAGCAATGCCCCTGAAATAGGCAGGTCCCCCCTACCCCCACCAGGGCCCCCTCGTCAGTGCACCGCCCCATGGGCGCTTTGAGCTCATATCATGGAGCTATATATTCTGAATGAGCCTCGCAAACCCTAGCTCACGAGGAAACAAGAGCAGAGATTTGTGCGAACATAGGAGCCGCGCGGATATTCAGAACTTTCTTATACTACAGTGAGTGCCTTTCTGTTTATTTGACTTTTTCGGAGCAGTCAGTGTCGCACATGGGGCATAGGACCACTTAAAAGAAACCAAACTAACAAGTGCAGGTCTATCCTAACTAAAGCTTACCTGAGAATTATGTGCTATTTCATTCTGGCCGATTCAAATCGCTAGGGCCACCTTATGTAGGCTTGGAGCGGTGGTTGTCGGTCTCAAACTAAGTGAGACTGCTGCTGTTCTAAATCTTGCTGAACTGTCTGTCTGCACCAAATCGCCCAGCAGCACTGCCGAGACTCCGAGAGCGCGTAGTGGTGGCGTACGCGTGCGTGTCCCTGCTTGCATTTAACAGCACAGCGCGGTGGCTGGCCCAAAATGATGCCCAGGGCCTTCAATGGTGTAGTATCTGGCTGGATACATTCTAGTGTTTCACTCACACTGAACATCCGCCCCTCACAGGCGTCACCAGTCAGGTGACCCTGTCAATAAAAGGGGCCAGAGTGCACGTGCTCCAGGCCAGTTGCAGTATCATACCAACAGTGTCCATGTCCATGATTTAGCAGCATGTGGGTCCAGGGTCCAGGATGCCACAATGGCGACGAGCGGGTCGGCCCTGCGCATGTGCTAGTTGCAGTCCCTGGTGGGGAGAAGAGCAGCCAGGTCACAAGGCGCCTACTACCAGCATGACCGCGATTGAAGGAAAGCAAGAGTAAAGCCTCCCGGAGAGCGAGCATGCCGTTGCCCAAAAGCAAAGGTCCGCAGCTCCCACCGGCAGCCCCCACCATGCTGACAGGCTCTGCTGCGAGAGATCCGTAGAAAAGAGTGGGGTTCCAAAGCCAACACCGGGCTGAAGTGCACGCAGGCTGCCTCCCGCACCTACCATGACTGTCCCAATTGCCTGCAGAGGAAAAGGGAACAGCATCAGTCTTTCGCCGTAACCAGAGCAGTGCAGAGGCCCAGCGAGAGGCCAGCCGACTGCCTGCTGAGGCCCTGCACACAAGGGAGAGGCGCATGGATCCGCAGTTGCTCCTACGGTGAGTGTCACCACCACGTAGCGATAAAGACAGTGCACGCATGAAAATGAGCCATAGCCTGCATCTCGGGATAGACGGTCGCAGCCTGCCATTTGAGGCGTCCGTAGTGCCAGAGGGTAGCTGTTGTATGGCACCACATCAGGGCCAGACAGCGTCCGCCTGCAAAGTCTGAGACCGCACACTTCCTGCACCGCATGCTCCGAGCTGCACCCTTCTGCACCGCATGCTCCGAGCTGACCCTTCCGGCATCGCATGCTCCAGCACCCCGCAGGCACAAAGGAAAGGACCGAGGCCTCCTTTAGCGGGAGTAGGGCCAGCCCCTGACGCCTCCTGCATACCCAGCCGGCAGTGTAAGGCATGAACTGCAGCATGAAGGAGGTTACCGCAGCCGTGTAAAGACTTTTCTGCGCCATCCGACGGTCAAGGCTGCAATCATCTGACTATACCGGCAGTGCCTGCAAGGGCGGAAGGACCCGTAGCAGCAAGCTTCCCTGCCAACCAGCATTAGCAAGGAAGCCGCCACACACTCCGCAAATCAGCTGTGAGTGAGTCTTCCGCTAATGCTGACGGCGGCCACCAGCTCCCATCAGAGAACCTCGTGCCTCTCACCTGCACTGCTACACCCCCAACGGTAACCAGGCCCGCAGCATCAGGAAGGCTGTTGTGGCTTTGGGAAATATTGCACCGCCACCTGGTGGTCAGTAGGCCTCACTGCACTCAGTCCGGGAGATTGCTGCTGGAGCACCTACGCTTGTGCAGCATACAAGGCAATGCGTCCAGAAGGCCAGCAGTGCCCCACGACTATGCTTCAGTAATGCACTGCCCCACCTAACGCAAGGCTGAAAACAGGGACATCTACAGCTCTGCACCTCCCTTGCTCAACGGAAACTGAGGCTGCGAAGCACAACCAGTACAAGAACTGACTGCACCCAGCTGTCCTGCAGGAGAAAGGCACATGAGAGGCCTACAGTGTCTTTGTCCCTACGCAGCAAGCCCAATGCGCCAGGAGAAGGCACGCATGAACAGACTGCTAACCCCTTCACAAAGCTCCTGCCAAGAGAGCGGCCAGGAACACAGCAAAAGCCAAAGCTGTGAAATCACGTGCAGCTAGGGACAGTCCAGAGTGAGGGACTAAGAACAGCCCCAAGGCGACAAGCCCCAGAAAGGCGCAAGGAAGACGTGCATAGTGTGAGCAACCCCACAAGGGCCGCCTATCCCCTAGGAGGGGAAGAGACTGTTAACTGTTAACCCCCACAGGAAAGTCATAGCTGCCCAACTGCAAAAGCTGCCTGGGATCCAGGTTCACCCACACAGCACAGTAAAGGACGGCAAGTCCCACAGCGCAGCTAGTACGCCACCAGGACCCCAGAACACTGTACGCGCCAAACCCCAGGGAACGTCCTCAGACTGAGTCAGCGAGAAGCGTGCGCCACCCAACCCAGTGGTGAATGGCCACCACCGCAAGCTAGGAGAGAACGCCCAAGAAGAGCGAATGCCCTGATAGTCCGGTCTGGCGCCCTAGGGATAGAGACACCCCCACAATGATGAAGCACTGGTAAGCTGTGGCTCAACACAGCAAGGAGATCACCCGCATCTCCATCACGCCAACGACGCCCCGCAGCGGGCCGAAGACCACACAGAGTGTCCTCCCCTCACACTGCCTTCAGACGGAGTTGCCAGATGCCCAAAACAGTCAAGAGGAGAGTCACACACCACACGTGGCAATCCGCCACCACAACAGGTACTAGGACGATGAGTAGCACGTGGCCGGACGCCACATCCCTATAGCAAGTACGGAGCAAGTCACTGGAATTGACCGACCCTGCCAAGCATGCTGGAACAGCGGCAGGATCAAGCGCCATGACGACACAACCTTGAGGCGCACACACGATGCCCTCGAGTGAAGAAAGCAAAGGTAACACAGGAGTCAAGTGGCTGGACGCCACCCAGGAGTAAGAATGTGCATGTGACTGCACCAGGAGGAGGAATGGAAGTGAAGAGTGACAACCCCGTCACGCAAAGTGACCAGTCCGGACCAGCACACCGGAAGAAAGGAAGAAGCAGCCACCACGATGGCGCAGACTCGAGGCGCAAGCATGATGCCCTCGAGCGAAGAGAGAAGAGGGACACCGAGAAATCCCTGAGGAGGGGATGGTGCCAATAGAAGTCCCCAAGGAGCACAGGCAAGTCCTACGGACAGGACAGGCCTACAACAGGCCCGCAAAAAGAAGGAGAAGAACGGGGCACAACGCCACTCAGCAAATGAGGAAAGAACAGTGGCATGACGCCACAGGGCAGACAACCACCACTGGCGCGCAAGATGGAACTTAGAAGAGCGACAGGACCAAGTACCAGCAGTAAGGAAGGTGTTCATCCCCACAAGCCAGCCACCGGGGTACAGAGACGTCACTAGAGACAGCTCCGTGGGAGGGCCTACCATAAGCCGCTAGCAGCGCAATATGCGTTCTGACCCCACGCTTCCCAGTTCGACCGTCCTCTCACCTGTCACCGGCTGTTTGGTATCGATAGCACCATACCTCGCGGTGCACCTGCCTGAAGACAACTGAGCAGTGCCACAGAGTCCATCAAGTCCTCCTCACTCCCCAAGGTCACCCCGACAGAAGATCGCAGCCTGTTTGTCCACTGAACAAAACCAACATTATGTTATCACCATCCAGGTGCATCATCGCCAAGTAGCATCGCACCACCCGAGGGAATCCACACACGCCCCAAACAACTGGAGGTCAATGAGGCGACTCACCTAGGAACCTTCTGTGCACTTCAGTCAACCTACAGCCTGCCGTAGTCGAGCACACCCGGCCATTGGAAGATCCGCCCTTGGGGACTACACAAGACTTGGTCGTGGCCCTGTGGGGAGTTCTGTAGCGACCCCTAAGCGTGGCCTACACAATGGCCCTCACAGCCCACGTGGTCATGTGGCAGTCCAGGGAACAAGGGCCTCGATGGAGTTCACGTGCGAAGGGAGTCCGAGTAGGAGAGATGTGTCGGCCGCAGCTCCACGTCAGGCGCAGGAAACACGAAAGTCACGGCGGAAGACTGGTCACCCACAAGATCGCCAGAGGAAGGTGCAGAACCTGAGTCCAGACGGCGAGGACGCCCAGACAACGACAACACCCTCGGAGGCTACATGAGCGACTTGGCTGTGAATCCGTTGGCAGTTCCTCAGCGACGCCTTTGCGCGGCTCACGCAAATCCCTGCACGCTCCACACAGTCCCATGACAGCCGGCAAGGGAAGCCATCCAAGAGGCTCCAGTGGCAGAGGAGTCCAGGTGAGAGAGGCAAGTCGGATAGAGCTCAGCAGTCAGGATTAAAGAAGGCCAACAAGCACGCCACTCGAAAGGAAGGCATCACTCAAAGAGATCGTCTCCAACAGCCGCAGGTTCTGTTATCCACCGAGGCCTGATCGCCTGAGAGATCCCCCAGAGTGGATTCCACTGCTCCAGATGCACCGATAGCGGAACTTTGTAATTAGACTCTTAACACCGCGGGACCAGGCTGGTCTGTACTTCACCACTGAGGGGGAGTCAAGCATCTTCACCTTGCCGTCCAGAACTCTAACACCGCCCAGCAGACGGCCTGAAGAGACTCATTGGTTGGTGTGTTTTGCTTATTTGTTTTTCTTACAGGTTGGACTTTTGTTTGTTCCTTTTCATTAAAGTTTGGGAGGTATGTAGTATCCGGCTGGATCCATTCCAGTGTTTCACTCACACTGAACATCCACCCCTCACAGGCATCACCAGTCAGGTGACACTGTCAATAAAAGGGGCCGGAGTGCACGTGCTCCAGGCCAGTTGCAGTATCATACCAATGGTGTCCATGTCCATGATTTAGCAGCATGTGGGCCCAAAGCCCATGATGCCACAAATTGTAGCGTTTTCCCGTGCTCCCCCTACGTCAGAGGGGAGCTTACAAATACAGCTGTAACCTACCTAGATGTGCTCCCCCATGGGTTTGTGCTCCCCCTACATCAGAGGGGAGGTTAAAAATACAGCTATAACCTGCATGTTGGTGCCTGGCCGTATGTATGTGCCTCCCCTAAAGCGCTGCAGCTGTTTGTGCGTGCGCCTGACCGAAAACTGTTACGGCATGCGTAAAGTTGGCAAATAATTACTGTTTTAAACAATAATTTTGAATCTATTTTCGTATGTGTCTTCACAGGCTGGTTACCTCATGAAAGTCTGGGCCTGGTCCATGCAGCACGCCGCGGTGGCGCGCTGTCTTCACAGGCTGGTTAACTGCCACAATCATAATATCGTCATTGGCATCCTTTTCTACCCCTCCAACATAATATATATTTCCCATGAATAAACACACAACACAAATTTTTTGTTTGGGTACAATTGCTGCAGGTTTATTACATACACCGTTATGTAATAGGTGAGTTATCTTACGGGCGATCCAAGGGCAGGCAACCAACTGGGCCGCCTGCCCGCCTGATGAGCCAGGCAGCACTGGGGCAAACCCAGACTGTGCTGCCCTTACTAGTGATCCTCTTCCCGGATCACGTGACCGTTGGTACCTTCTTACTCACGCCCCTTTCAGGGCAGAGCGTCGCATAGCAAACCCCCAGTTGTTCAGGCCTACAACCGCCCAAAGGACTAGGGGGGCTCCGACACGGTTTCAAGGACCCTCCCATGAGGCTCCTCAGATTTGGCTCTGTCACCCCCTATGGTGCAGCGCAGAGGTACCCTTGGTACCGGCCTGCTTCCAGATCGCCCTGTAACTCCGCCTGCAACGAAAAAGGAAAACATTACAATAATATCTGCCCCCCTCCTGCCACCACCACACTGGGTAAGTGGTAGGGAGGGAGACGGCGTGCACGGCAAACAAAGAGGCCGCCAAAATGGTGGGGGAGGGATATATACCCTTCCCCAAGTCCAGGACACCCAGGAAGTGACGCCCCTTGTGCGTCACGACCAGGCAGGATAGGAGGGGGGACTCCAACCAGAGTCCATTCCCCCAATGGGGGCGGGGGTGTGGGGTGCCCAGGCGACACTAGAGTGCTGACCTCTCTAGTGGCTCCCTGTGGGTGCCTCGATCAGCAGCATAGTATCGCCATTGGCATCCTTTTCCACCCCTCCAACATAATATACATTTCCCATGAATAAACACAAAACACACATTTTTTGTTTGGGTACAATTGCTGCAGGTTTATTACATACACCGTTATTTAATAGGTGGGTTATCTTACGGGCGGTCCAAGGGCAGGCAACCAAATGGGCCGCCTGATGAGCCAGGCAGCACTGGGGTGAACCCTGCCTGTGCTGCCCTTACTAGTGATCCTCTTCCCGGATCACGTGACCGTTGGTACCTTCTTCCTCATGCCCCTTTTAGGGCGGAGCGTGGCATAGCAAACCCCCCGGTTGTTCAGGCCCACAACCGCCCAATGGACTAGCGGGGCGCCGACACGGTTTCAAGGACCCTCCCATGAGGCTCCTCGGACTTGGCTCTGGCAACCCCTATGGTGCCGCGCAGAGGTACCCTTGGTACCGGCCTGCTTCCAGATCGCCCTGTAACTCTGCCACAGCTCTAGAGGTGGCCCCCGTCACCGCCAGAGCCCCCCACCACAGCTATGGTCTTACTTGCAACCTCTCATCTCTAGCATCTCACTTATGTCTAAGAGAAAAAGGTCCATGCCTACTGGCGATAAGTGAACGCCATCGTCCTCAAAGTACCCTTTCACCTTCTCTTGAATCATCTTGTGTCTGATGAATCCCAGACCCCTCTGGTCAGTGAACTTGCGCATTGCCCCATTAAGTCGCTTCCGTGAATGTTCGACTGCCTCCCCAGATTTAGCCCCTAGCCACATTCTGCGTGGAATCATCTCTGACCAGAAAGCCTCACATTGCCCCAAGCGTTTGCTGATTTCACCTAAATCGCTTTTCATGGCCTGCAAGAGTAACCTTCTACCCAAGGCAATGAGGTAATTCCCCATTCCCCCCCTCCCTGCCAAGAAAATCACAAAAATGTTTGGGGGAGGCCCCTGAGCTGCCAGTCTCTGTTCCAATTTGTTCCTGAGGCTGCTCCATCTCATGCCATGGAAACCCATTCACTCAAACTGTGTCTGTGGGAAACGCCGCATCCAGTTCCGGTGAGACGCCCACTGAGCCACCCTGGAGATGCATGAATGCCCGATCACCCATACCGGGAGCTCTAGTAAGACAAGAGACACGATTTACACGCTCTACTCATTTAATGATTGTCCATAAAACGCAAAATAAGACATGAAAACACTGCCATTCACTGCACACTACAAGTAAATAAAGTACATCAAGGGCGAACGTAGCGTTTGTAACAATCAGACTCCCACCGCCCCACCTTCTTTACGCTCCCTGGCTCCATACCTGCCTTAAAAGCAGCCGTAGCCGCCCCTATCCTGAAGGAGTGGCTGGAGTATCTCTTATCTGGCTGAGACAGGCCTGCCCTGGATAAGCTTGTTTTGGACTTCCAAAGGCGGATGGACAGGGTGTCTGTGAGGGACACATCTTGAATGCTTAAGGCATCCCCCGAACTGTCGGTCTTGGATCTTGCCACCAGTTCACTAATCCGAAAGGCGCTGAAAAACGCCAAGCAGAAAGCTGCCGCAAAGAGAGTCGCCTCAAACTTAGAATAGGTGACGCCGTCTAAGACACCCAGCATGCCTTTGAGAATGTAAAAATCGATAGGGGCCCTACTGTTGGGGATCCTGGGCTTGTCCCTGGCCCACCCCTTGAGGGCTGCCCGAATGACAAAAGATTTAATTGTGTCGAGCCCCCCCGTCAGCTTGGCATCATGGCTCACGGCTGCCAGGTGGCCACCCTCGCCCTGTAACTCCGCCTGCAACGAAAAAGGAAAACATTACAATAATATCTGCCCCCCTCCTGCCACCACCACACTGGTTAAGTGGTAGGGAGGGAGACGGCATGCATGGCGATCAAAGAGGTCGCCAAAATGGTGGGGGAGGGATATATACCCTCCCCCAAGTCCAGGACACCCAGGAAGTAATGCCCCTTGTGCGTCACGACCAGGCAGGATAGGAGGGGGGACTCCAACCAGAGTCCCTGCCCCCAAAGGGGGTGGGTGTGTGGGGTGCCCAGGCGACACTAGAGTGCTGACCTCTCTAGTGGCCCCCTGTGAGAGCCTCGGTCAGCAGCACTGGTAGTGGTGGTAACGCTGCCGCGGGAGCTTCAAATTGAATGACAAATGACTTAGTGCGCATGCGTTAAATGACACGCATGCGCACTAAAACGGCAGAACACTGGGGCAGTGCAAAAATACCTGTATTTAGGAAAAGAGCATCCTGCATGCGTTTACTGATAAGCATGCGCACAAACGAGGGGGGGAGCACAGCCAGATGGGGAGATGGAAATGAAGGAACACCGGCCGCCCCCAAAACAGTGTCGCCTGGGGCGGACCACTCCCACCACCCCCCCCAGCTACGCCCCTGATCCTAGGAGAATATTTGAACTCTTTATTATACAGTCAGCACAAAAGCTGAATAGTTTATTCTGCTTTGGGTCTTGTCGGGGCGGGCCTTGTGCATGGGCGAGCTGGGCCCAGGAACCGGGTGCCAATATTCTGACTGCCTGACTTAGGGCCTGACAACAAGTTGGGCAGATGGGTTACTCCCACGGCTTTAAGTGGGCTGGGTCTTAACGGTGCAGAGCACCAGCAATTTTTATAAAGGGGGCCTTGAAACGGGTCTCTATCGGGCTCTGTTTTGTATCCTGGCACAGGCGGTCAATTTTTTTTGGACTGCAGTGAGGGCAGGCACATCGATGTGCACGTGCTCACACTGCTCACTTCTCACTAGTGGAGAAGTTACGGCATTATGTCATGCCAGGTGAGCGTTGCAGGAGAAGGGAAACTCTTCAAAGAGGGCCGTTTTCTCTCTGGATTTCCCTTTTCTTTTTGAAACTCAGGAGCAGCAACATTGTCGTAGTGTCACCAGGGTTTTAAGTGGAAGCTTTTTCAATATTATATACAAGCCATAGTTGCTGCTTATTTATCTTATGCAACTAACAACTATTGACAAAGCCAATAGTCCTGACTTGTTGTACGTATGATGTTACTCGTATCATATATCTAGATGCAATGACAGAAACAGCAAAATACAAGTTGGGCAGCACACTATGCTAAGTGCAGATTTTTAGCTTACATGTTGCTAAGCCACGCCCTTATATACACTGGCTACGCCCCTTTGAGTGACCCCCCCCAGTTTTTTCATCCCACTTAAAGCCCTGGTTACTCCATCACAAACGTGACAGATATTCGGTCTGCAGAATTAGGAGTTCCAATACATCCAATAGAGTATAATGGAACTCGTAATACAGTGAACGGGATATCCGTCACATTTGTGATAGAGAAACCCGTCAGCCAAACTCGTAATCAGGCCCTTAATGTCATGCAAATAGCTGCTCATCCATTCCACTTGGTCTCAATCGAGTCCATTAAAGACTTTGTAATCAGTCCTTAATGTTTCTGAACCTAATTGTTGGCACCCATCAACCCCCTGCCCTCCTCCCATCTTCCTCACATCTCCTGCCGTCACATCACAACGACCCCCCCCATGCCCCCACAACAAACACCTACTTTTCTTTCCGCCCATGGCGCTTTCCTGTTCAATCCGATTTAGGGCTGGCCCTGGGTCTTGTTGCTCCCGGACAGTATTTCTCTTCAGATGTTGGTGAGGCTTGTGGTTCCTGTCCAGATGGTGAGGGCAAGTTGGAGTAGCTCCTCGTTCTGCCAGATTTTACATTTACGTAAGGCACTAGTGACAGAAACATAGCATGTTTTAAAATCTTAGGCTTAAGCCTACGGTTTTGTAAAGTTACTATATTAGAGGTTTTCACAAATCATGTACGATACAGACTGAAAACTATGAAAATCATAGGTTTAAATAAGCATCAGAGCTTAATTTAGAAAAATAAATTGCTAGGGTCTAAGGTATCACTTAAGATACAACTGCAGCTTGCACCACCAACTGCTCCTGCAAATGTTGCAAGTGCTGCAAAATGCCAGTACCAATGGCCTGGATGGGCATGGGGCCACATGTGCGACCATTTCCTTTTGCGACTCGCAATTTGTGAATTTTAGAGGTTTGCAATTTGCGAGTCGCAAAAGGAAATGTACAAATGTGTCTCGTACACATTTCGCGATTCACAATGGGGTCACAAAATACCTACCTTATCAATATTTAAGAGGCAGGTCACAATTTGCGAGCCATTGGGAATGGGCAATAACACAGGCATGGTACCCTGTTGGGGACAGCAGACCCCATCTCTGTGCTTGCTTTGTTAATAAAGCAACTTTTTTTTTAATGCAGCCCTTTTTCCTTAAAGGAAAATGGGATGCGTTTCAAAAACAAAAAGGAAACTTTTCAGTTTCCTTTTTTAAGAAAAGCAGTGGTCTGTGGGACCACTGTCTGCGCTTAAAAAACATTTTCACTACCGATCACAAAGGGTAAGGGGTGCCCTGAGGACCCCTTTCCGTTTGCGACTGGCTTACCACCTATTTAAAGTAGTTAGTAAACAGCGATTGTTATGCGACTGCATTCCAGTTTCAAAACAATGGCTCTTGGCACACCCCTTCCTAATAGCGACTCACAAACCCTATTTTGAATGTAAGTGACAGGCTACAGACTCACAAAATAGGGTTGATACATGCTACAACCTTTTTTAGCAGTCGCAAATGGCCTGAAACTCCGTTTGCGACCACTAAAAACAGCCGTATATATGGCCCTAGGATTATTTTTTTTTGTGTATTGAATTGCTAAGTTGATGTGCTTTGCTGAACACAGGCAAACAGCATCGCCATGTGGTGGGCTGCCATAATGAGCGTGTCGGTGTTATAAATTAATTGCTGGCACTGAACACTGGACAACACTGGCACAAATTAAGCATGCAATCAGATTTTCAAAAGTGCACAGGCTTTTTTTGTCTAGTACTCATAATTTCACACACCTTATTATTCCCAGTCTTTCACCTTCTTATGTAATGTTGGCAATAGATATAAGATTATTTGGTGGGGGTACAACCCCATGGGTATGTTATTATACAAATACAATTTTCATTATCATCAGAATTATTTATTTGAAACAATAGTTTTACTGAAGTGCACACTTAGGGGCTGGTTCCGATCTCGCTCGGAAGGGCTCCGAACGCGATCTGGCCAGAAAAAGTACGAGCCGTACGCGTGTTTACCGACCGACTCGTACAGCCGGATCGAGTCGGAGCCTCCTACATGAAACACACCGGGAAACGGACTTCAGGGGTCCGCGCCGGACCCCCCTTCACCCGTAGCCTTACAAATCGGTCACAGGGGGAGACCCAAGGGTCCCCTCTACACATGCATGTACGGTGCGGATGGCACCAACGTGTACACACTACAGGGGGGCACCCTTGTTCGCAACGTACCCATTCAGTCAATGGCAGCCCGTGTACACGTCGTACGACCGGTTTCCATTGACTACAATGGGAGTACGAGTGACCTGAGTCCGTCAGCATACGGCTGCATCGTACTCGCCCGGTCGGACTCCAGGGGCACAGTTCGGTTGGAAAACCCTCCGGATCCGACTCGGATGGAGGGCTTTCCCAACAAGATCGGAATCGGCCCCATAGTATTATTTGGGAGTGTAATTAGTAGTTCCTCATTCCTTTAATAGGAATCAGCAGAGATTTATGCTTGCAGATGTTAATCACAATCATAAAACATCTACAGGAGAGTGAGAATGGAACACGTATAGTGCTTTTATGTGGAGGATTACATAGGGGTAACATAGAGTAGAAGTTACACCCTGCAGAAGGACCGTTACCTTACCAACAGGGTGGAAACTAATAAAGAGGTTCACTGGAAGCCTAGGCACTCAGTAGAAGGGCTGCAGAATCCCAATCTTGCAGTAGCACATCTTATGTAAGATGCAGCATGTGCACGGCAGTGAAAGCTTCCTTTACGTACCCTGTACATTAAAACCACCAGGAGTCGAACTACAAGCCTCCCTTAAAAAGTATGTGTGTGTGTTGTATGTCAGAATATCAATAACAAAAATATTGTCTGACATAAATACTGTGGCCTATATTATTAAAAATAATATTGCACCCTTGGCTGTAGATTTTCTTGTGTTAATTACAATGGGGCTTATTTTTTGTAAATGATATTTAGTGTACAGTATCTCTGTAAGGTGATATTAGGGTCACAATATTCTGGTACCATACCATGAATGTATATGTGTGTGTGTGAGATGATGTGTGTGTGTGTGTGTGCGCACATTTCTCTATATCAGTATGTGTGTGTGAGTGAGTGAGTGAGTGCGAGTGGGGATACTTGGAAGAAACAGTGGAGATTGTGTTCCAGGGTATTATATGGGTGTGTTGTGAGTGCTTGATGATGTGTGATGATGTTCTTTAGTCCCTTGAGTAGAAGGGGGCAGAATGGAGCATTATGGATGCCTAACAGGACGAGGTACATGGGCTTTTATAGACGTTTTAGCAGTGAACATAACATTCAGCAGCACCGTCTTCACACAGCAAAGTACACGGAGTGCATGAATTCTTGTGCATGGAGCATCGTGCAGTACAGAGAAAGAGATCTACCAAGCAAAGAGGGAAATTGTCTCCATCTACAGATGTGTGTGCTAGTCAGACAAACTCACCAAACATGTTGTGTTAATTTCAGGACACTGTATTGCCATACTCTGCCCAGCTCAGAAGAATACTGCAGGAGTGTTGTGCTCAGTTCAAGAGACCTCCTTTATTGCACTGTGTCTACTTAAGGAGGTATTTCCATATATAACTAGTTCTGGGGAGCAACTTTATCACATGGTGTCTAGTTCTAGAGGACTCGTTTGATCAACTTTGGAGACTTCCTGAGGCCACATCTGGAGTACTGTGTACAGTCTAGTAGTCACATCTGGAGTTTTGTTTTCAGTTCTGAAGTCCACATGAAAAACTGAGTATATTGGAAAGTGGGTGTTGCATGGAAGGATAAGGCGATGAGTGCTGGTGTGTGGATAGACAACAGTGAATGGATGGGCACGATCGAGTCTGTAATAATACGGTGCAAATAGGTCAAGCCATCTCTAGTGTTCATGGATAATGGATGATCAAAAGCCAGTGAATGCTGAATAAATGGTAAATGGTGACTAGAAAGTGAATAGTGATTAGAGATTAGGTGGTTACCGCGGCTGTAGAATCAATGATGACTCCAAAGCAAATGATGACTGCTGAGTAAATGGTTAATTTTTTTCATTTATATTTTATTTTTCATGCTTAATTAAGTGTTTTGTCACCAAAGTGCCTTTTCAAGTTCATACATTTCAGTTTACTGTTATCTCTTTGACTGTGTAGTAAATGAAACACAAAATTGTCTAGAAGGAGTGCTGTAAGGGTGTTTTCCGTAGGCCTGGGTGACATTTTAATAGCTCCAGAGTAATCAAATTAATTTCAGTAATTACGCATTACTCTTGTGATGTGAAATTACGCAGTTATTCCATCTCAAGCAAATAATCGAAAGTTGGGGCAAAAATCCTACCATAGGACCGCAGGTACAATAAACAAAGAGAGAGAAAGAGCGGCTGCTGATTACTACTGTGAAGCATTTGTTTCTATTTTCTTAGCTCAAAATGCATCCTCGGGCCCAATGTGGTCACAAGGGTGTGTTTTGCACTAAGAATATAGCGCTAAATTCTAGATCATGCTTTTTCAAGTAATTATAGATAATTATGAGTCATTTTGCGGTAATTATGAATAATTACGCTAGAGAGAATTATGCCAGTAAACGTCCACCCCTACTTTTCCGTCTGTTCTTTAGAGTGTACCATTAGGTTAACAATGATATAAGAACTTGTCCCTGGGTTCTGGGTTGCTTCTGGGTCTGCATCTGACTGTTTTTTACAACAAGACCAGGCAGTGCCAGCATGTTGTGAAGGGGATAAACTGCCCTTGATCAAGAAAGTGTTAGCAGAGGACTCAAGGCTTCTTGTTCACTGAACTTTAGACACATTTTTGTGAGGTGCAAAGAGGTTTATTTATACATGGCATGAAGCCTCAGCTCCCAGTGTGGGTCAGCAGTAAAACGACACATTTTAGAAACACCATTAGATTTGGAAATGAATGTCATATCTGAAAGGTGTCAATGTGGTTGAAGGAGTTAAGCCCTGGATGCTGATATTTAGTGTGAGATGCAGGTTAGGAGTTTAAATACCAGCAGACCCAGCCCAGTCTTTATGCTTCCAAGACTTACAGCTTTGAAGTGATTAAAAGTAACACCATGTATGTTGGTAATAGGGCAAAACAGAGATATAAAGCACTATATAAGAACCAAAGTCCTGAGTCTCACAGCCATTTGCACATGTAACATTGGTGCCTAATCACTAAGGTACATTTATCTGTGTAGATTTAACAATGTGTGAGTGCACTCTTGCACCTAGGTGTAAATCTGCACATTTCTTCTATTCACCATTTCAGAGTGTAGAGTGTGGATACACCCACTTGTAATCTTTCATGTCTTCACTCTCTCAGCTCAGGGGGTGGATACATCTAAGACTGAATTTAGGTGTGTAAAGTTACTAATAACTTTTCAAATGTAGGTGGAGATCTGTACTGCTGCGACAGAGATCTCAGAAATGTGCAGCAGCATTGTTGGGATTATGCACTCCAGCAGCATTAGGGTCTCAGGGGGTAGTCCTAGTCACTCGCCCTCACCTATTCACAGTCAGCGCTACATAGCGTGAGGTGAGCCCGGCTGTGCGGGAAATTTGGCAGCAGCATTTTTGAGACAACTGAGTCCAGAATCACTAGGGCCCCAGGAGGTGGTCCCAGTCCCTCATCTTCACCTATTCAGAGCCAGCGCTATATAGCAGGTCGGTGAGGCCGCTGCGCGTGACACGCCCAGGCAAAGCTCAGGTCAAGGTTGGGCCCATCCGTGGCCTGGCACGGATGACCGAGGCTGTGCCACCCCCTTGGTTCTTGCTGACAACTGGTAGGAGGATAGTTGCCACTATCTTTTTAGCGGATAAGGAGGTTATGCAAGTTATCTGTTGTGTCTAATGTGAAGGAGCAAGCATGGGCAAGCGGAAACTATCTAAGGCTCCCAAAGGGAAGAACACGAAAATGAAGGCTGGTGAAAGCACTAACTATATTACAACTTATTTAGGCAGTGTTGTGGGGATGTTAAACAAAGAAAGTGCAGAAGAAAGACTGGCTGCAACTAAATCGGCTTTCCAAAGTACCATTGAGGACGTTAGAGAGGAGGTCGTCCACCATGTACTTCAGACTGCCGTCCTTAAACTATTGAACTCTCTCAAAACAGTGAAACGATTTTTCCCAGTGAATAAAATTCACTAACCACCGGCACCTTTGGTTGTAAGATCCAAAAAATTAAATAGCATTAAAAGACACAATAGTAGGGTGGATGACACCAATAGCTTCACTAGGGACCATGAGTACGAATGAACGCATTCAAAGAGTTTGGAGATAAAGATAAAAAACGGTTCACACTAAGCTCGACAATCTCGAAAGAAAACTTCAATTCGAGCTAAAAGACAAGGGAGAGACTTCACAATATTGAGAAAGCCTTCATAGAACCTGTGACTCGTTTTGCTAACCATGATACCTTGCAACCTAAGTCCCATGTTGCCAATGAGCCTAATCCCATACTTCCAAGATCTGGACCTTCAGGCCTGCTGGTAGCAGGCCCTCCAATACGGAAATCCTGAAGTGTTTCTGTAAGAGGAACTACTGGACTGACCTCTGATCCAGGCGGCCGCTTGTTGTAGGTGGATGCGAGAACTGCATGCTCCGGAGTGCCTGTCCTTCCCTGGTAGGTGCCTGACCCCAAGATGGCGTCGGCTGTGGAGCCGGAGGGCACCTCGGAGACTGAGAAGCTAACGGGTGGGCAGAGGCATCTCCTATCTGGCGGGGCCTGAATAAACTGTGCCAACAGGACTCCATCATTCCATCCCCTCAGAAAAGAGAGCCCACATGAGAAGGGCAGAGCACTCAGAGTTTTGAGACACTGGAGAGACCTACTCTAGGTCTGGGACTAAATTCCTTCACAACACCGACACATGGAGAGCTGCCACAATGCCTTACTCTCAATTGCCTTTCTCTCAATTGCCTGACGCTCAATTCTGCTTCTGGGAATTGGGGTCGATCTGCTTACCTTCGGAGCTGTCCCTTCCACCTCTCCTCTCATGGGGCAAGCTGGAGGATGAGGCTGACGGCACTTCCTAGTAACACCAGGACTGCTACGTCGATGGAACTCTGAAGATGCCCCATGGGCGGAAGCTGAAACTGTTTGTACTTACCTCAGAGACCGAGTACCCTTGGCAGTTGCCCGGTGGAGCTGTCCTATACAGCTATAGAGGAGTCTGGTTCTGGTCCACCCTTCGGCCGTCACCTACCCAGCCAGACATCGTATATTGTTTTTAACGGTTCTTTTAGGTTTATCTGTCTTTCACACTGACTGCTTGGTTCCCCCTGATGGACTTTCCCCCTCCTGCCTGCCTTAACTCTATAGGCATTCCCCTCCCCTGTTTTCCTTTCCCTCTCTCTGTTCCGCTACACACTATTAATCCATACTACTGTGTTACTGTGGCTTCATCATGTGTCCTTTTGTGCTATTCACCAGTAAGTCTCGTGTTACAATGTAATCACTGTGTAACTTATGTAAAAGTGTTGTAACTTGCAACTTGCTGTTCCTTATGTAAAGCGCTCTGATACCTCCGGGTCTAGCCAGCGCTATATAAAACTCAAATAAATAAATGAATAAAAGCCCTGCTACCCAGCAAATGGTTTTAGTGTCCCAGAGTTCCATCGCACCAGTACATCAAATGATAGACTCCAATATGCCTTTAATGGAACCCCTGTTAGCCACACTCAATTTACCAAGTGACACTATCCCTTATGTCATCATCATGAAAGATGTTCAAACTCTATACCCGCATACTTTAGAGTTTTGGTGGAATTAAAAAACAAGGTTGTACATTGGATGTCGAACAACATCTGTGAAACAAACGTTCTTTTTCAGGAAATTTTTATGGTGAGAAGGGTAAAGTGGGTAGACCCTACAAGGAAAATTGAAGAATTGGGCAGGAAGATTCTATTGTTGCAAACCTTTGTTTTCCCAATGGTGGTAAAATCCCTCCTTTTTGAACATGGACCTATGCCAGCCAGTATAGGCAATCTTATGAGGAAAAACTATCTATCTCTGTCTAGTTCTACACATCCCAGTTTTATCCACCCAATCTGTCCCCCTACTCATAGACTCCATGCACCCATCCAAATGTCCAACAGATTTGCCCCTCTTACTGAGTGTACTGAGCAAGGCTGACTACAGGGGATTCTGACCCTGTACAGACGGTATTTCTGGGTGGTGCAGCAGATTCAGCCTTAGTGGAAAGTTTAGGCCCTCCTATTCTTTACAGTATGGGTGTCAAAGTTAAAATTATATCATGGAACATCACTGACTTTAAAAACAAACTGAGGAACAAGGATTGGGTGAGTCTAATTAGCACAAACCAACTGATTTGCCTACAGGAAACCTGGCAGAGGTGGATTTCCATTTAGAAGGGTACAAGACTTTTAGTACACCAGCGATTCCCTCCCAACATGGTTCAGCAAAGGGGGGCTTAGAACTACTAGTATCTACCACCTGCTCATTTATGGTAAAAAAGATATCAGCTAGTTCTCCCTACTTCTAGATATTCCACCTTCAGACTGCCGAGAAACTGAACCTTATTCTTATTAACTATTATAATAACGTCTTTGACAATACAAAGAACAGGGTCATTGTTGAACTAGGGAGGGAGCTGAAATCTTTAGAGAGTTGTGTTGCAGATAATTGTATTTTCTTATGGGTTGGTGATTTTAATATTAGCAAATGCAATATGGCCAACAGTAGGATCTGTGGCTCACAGATGTGTTTGGGGGCAAGCAAACAAATTTTCCACATAACCCAAGTGGAGAGGCTTTAAATCAACTTCTCTTTAGATATGACTTAGAGTTTTTAGTAAATACTCAAGACAGAGATGGAGCAT
Source organism: Triturus cristatus (assembly GCF_964204655.1). NCBI lineage: Eukaryota > Metazoa > Chordata > Amphibia > Caudata > Salamandridae > Triturus > Triturus cristatus. The sequence continues at coordinate 640,878,235 of NC_140595.1, forward strand.
CAATCCCTACTTTCCAAGATGATCTCCATAGTTCTATCATTGATCATGCTTTGATTTAGGAATGTGCTATGGGTTTGATTGATTCCTTTAACGTTGAACCTAGCCACTTTAGTGACCATCACCCTTTATTGATGGTATTTAAAATCAAGATTAAGTGGACTAAGGGCCCAAATGGTATGAGCCTCAGGTGGATAAACGTTAATGGAACTGCCCTGTTGGAGAAGGCTGTTGGAGATAACCCTACTGAATTTACCATCGCACAGAATTAAATCCCTCCTCACATCAAATCATGGTCGCTTTCAGTAAAATACTAACAGCAATTGCTGGGGATCTGAGATCAGATGAAAAGGGGTCTAACAATAAAACCACAGGGTGGCTCTATCGGGACTGTTCAAGGGCTATTCAGAAATTGAAAAGGCCTCTCCAGACCCAGGCTAGAAATAGAGAGGAAATATTACATTTGAGATGGTCCTATAGACAGGCTCTAAGAAAACAAAGGGTGGAATTGCAGGAGAAAGCATGGGTCAATATACAACAGGCTGACGAAACAGAGTATGCCACTCTTTTCTGGAAAACCATCAATGAGCCCTTTTATAAAGACATGTCAGCTCCTAGGGTGGAGGCGCTTGTACAACAGGCTGTCTGGGTAAGACATTATGGAGGTGTTTTTAACCCAGAAATCCATGACATGGACACACTTTCTGGTGAAACATGCTTTGTGGGACCATCACATCGTAATTCTTTTAGCCTAGAAGAGATCATTACCGCCCTATAAATATCTGCAAATGGGAAGGCGCCAGGCTGTGATGGAGTCCCAATAGACACTTTTAAAGCATATACCAACATATGGGCCCCTATATTGACCCAGGTGTGTAACGCAGCAGCAAGTGGGTGTTTGCTCCAATCATGGACAGAAAGTATTTTAGTCCTTATCTTTATGAAAGGGGACAGGGGAGATTCACTGTTCTATTGCCCAAGATCCCTCCTGAGGCAGTATTACAGAAGGTGCCCCAATGGCACAACGGGCGTTTGCGCCTGCTTTGCGCACCCCCGGGGCACTTTGGTATTATAGAAGGTGGCGCAGACGCTTGTGCGTCCCCTTCTACAATACCTATTGCGCTGGCGCACTTAATGCGCCAGTGCTACCTTCAGAGGGTTTTCCCTCATTTGCATAAGGGTGTGCCCTATGCAAATGAGGGGATTCCTTTGTCTCTGCACCCGCGCCATATTACAGACAGGTGCAAAAGAAACAATTGATGGACGGAATGCTGCACAATGCAAGCATTCACTCCCAGTCACAAAGATCTGGGTTATATACATCATTCTTTTGCTCACCACACCAGACCCAGTTTGGATCAAGCCATATGCAAATCAGTCTTGACCCTGTTCCTTGTGGGAACAGTCCAGCCCGAACTGGAAGCCAGATCCTCCCTGGAACAGAAACAAGCATCCTGGGACCGGTTTCAGGGCATCACCCTTCATCAGCCAATCTAGCTTGAATCCAGTGGTGTAGTGAGCACGGGACCCATGTCTGGGCATACCCTTCCCACTTAGGGCTACATATGCAAAAGAAACAATTGATGGACGGAATGCTGGACAATGGAAACTGGAATGGCATGGTGAGCAAAAAAACTATGGGGCAGATTAACAAGCCCCTTGCGTCACTTTTGCACCGTCATTGCGTCACTTTTGTGACGCAGCGGAAGCATAAAAGTTGCGGCCCATTTACAATGTGACGCATGCGTCACGTTGTGAAGCCCTGCGCCACATTAAACCTGTTGTCAGGTTTAATGTATGCAGGGTGGGCGTTCCGTCGCAGGAAGCCCCATAAAAGTGACACAGTGAAATCTACAAGATTTCACTGAGTCACTTTTATGTCTATGCTGCGTCAAAACCCTGCGCCTGTTTGAAGCAGGCATAAGAATTGACGCAGCATGTTAGGCATAGGGCGGCCCTGAGCATTCCTGGAGTTGCGTTGTGCTTGCGACACGACTCCTGCAATGCGTGACTTTTCCGTCAACAGATGTTTGCGCATTATCCAAGTTCCTGAGGTGGTCTTGGCTCATAAGATCAAAAGCCCTAGTAGTCCACACATAAGCAGTCCGTTTGTCATATCGTTTGCTTGTATTCCTTTTTTAAGAAGCTGCCTTATTTATCCTGTTTATATGTATTTTTTATCTTCTGTCTGCTTTGGAAATCTGGTGATATCACAGTTTTATGACTAGTCCTGCGATTTTATATATTTGTTTATGTCATAAATGTACACGCTTTTAAGATATGTTTTTATCGAAATAAAGCTTATTTCATTCATTCGTCAACAGATGCGTCAGAATTTCTGACGCATCTGTCAGTTCTTGCGCCATGGTGCGCCATATTGTAAATACAGTGCATCCATGGTGATGCAAAGATTTGGCATGTTGGCGCAGGGAAAGTGAAGCATCTCTACAGATGCGTCACTTTCTTGTAAATCTGGCCCTATGGATTTAGGCCCAGATCTCTGTACTGGGGTGAATGTATGACATTGTTCTGCATTTTATCCATCAATTGTTCTTTTTACATATTACAGACAGGTGCGCAGAGTCAAAGCATCCCTCAGGAGGCGCACTGACAGTGCGCCATTTAAGAGGTGGAGCACTGTTTGTTAACCCCCTGAGAGCAGCCCACGGCAGGGGGTAAAGGGGGTCCCATGGACCCCCCAGACATCCCCTTGCAGGCGGGTGCAGTCACTGACTGCATCTCTAATCCCCTTTGAAAGTGCAGGCGGGTGCCGCCTGCACTGTGAAAACACGGAGCAGCTGCTCCATCTTTTCACATGAATGTGCTCCCTCCAGGGCAGCCGTGACCTCGCGCTGCCCTGGGGGCATACATTATGGCGCATACAACATAATGGGGCGCATTATCATTGTTTGCGCCTGGCACACCTTTTGAAAGGAGCGCTGGGCGCCAACAATGATAATGTGTAATACAGTCCCTGGATTCATCAGCCAAATTAATGGGGAGATTTCTGCTAGAGAGTTTGGACTCATGGGTGCTAGACAATCAGATTCCAACAGACACCCAGTAGGGTTTAGAAGAGAGGTGGGACTTACATCTCCTTATTGTCAAATATATTGTGGACTGGTGTTGGATTTTAAGTCCAATACCTTCCCTACTGATACACCAACTGGAGTTGTAATAGTAATTTATACTATTCCAAAGTCCAGTGCCCCCCTAAGGCAACTCCTTGCAATGACTTGCGTGGTAAAGGAATGCGTAGCAACGTCGCAGTCGAGGTGGTGACTGCAGAGTAAAGGCATGCTGGGTAAATCCTACATCCATTTGATTTGGTCAATCACTCCAAATTGTGGCAGACGTTGGTTAACAGCTTGGGTACGATATGGGCCATGGGGGGGAGGTTACATCACGATTATAAGTAACAAGCAGAATTCGACAAGGATGTGTCTATGAGCCACTTTTATTCTTGTTATATATTAATGGGGTTGATGAATCCCTGCAATAGATCAAGGCAGATGCCTGAAGATTGGTGAATGCATAACCCCTGTCCTCCTTTACACAGACGATACAGCTCTGATTTCTAGAACCGCAAATAGTTGCCAGTAATTGATAGATAGCTTTGTCGCGTGTAATGGAGGACAGGGACATGAAAATCAATTTAAAGAAATTTTTTACAATGATAGTCCTGCCTTCACTACAGAAGAGTATGACATGTTTGAGGTGTGCTTTGAGAGCCAGCTTCCTGTGGGACATGGCTGAGTGCTAGACCAGCTTGTGATCCTAGACATGAAGCATGGAGTGGAAGGTACGAATTATGAAGCGATCGCTAAGGGGAGAAGCTGAAGCCTCTGGAGTATGAGCTGCGGCACCTTGAGGACCTGTCTGAGTCCTTCATAAATAATTTCACCTACATGAAGGAGAGGGAGGAAGAAATGAGGGACACCAACTAGTCCACAAACTTCCATGTCCTGTACTTCAGCATCTTCTCCATGTGCTGTCCTATTGGACTGGCCACCTGACAGCTTTAGGTTTGTACCCGCAGCCCTTCTTCAAAGCGAAGAAACTGATTGAGTGAATGGACCTGTGCACCTCAGAGGCGGGAAGGCTGCCCTTACTCCTCTTGCCTGTTCCCATGGAGAGTCAGAGGAAGAGAGATGCCACTGCCTAGAGCCTTTTCATGTACTTCCAACTCCTCTTCTATACCCGGCCCATTAAATAAACTGCCTTGCAGAAGAGATTTCAGTGGCTCTGAAACCTCTTATCACATTGTGGCTGGGTGCAAATATTGGTGACAAGATTTAGGGTGCAAACAAGTGTTTTATATCACATAGAATTTGGGGAAAGGTGAGGGTTCTTCAGTTCTTGTTTTTTCCCCCCTGTTCTTCCCTTGCTCCCAGGGTCTCCACACCCTGGCTGTTCTTCCCTAAATTGACACTGCACAAACTCTTCTTTCCTTGCGTTTGGTCCTCCCAGTGCTGCTGAACTTGGTAAATATTTTTGGTAGATATTTTTGGGATTAGAGTTCATGAGGTGGAAAGTAATTGAAATGCCACTGTATGTGACTACTAGAGATGGGGTATTGTAGGGCTACTGTTTCTAGCCTGTTCATGCAGTTCTGCTTGCCATTCCCTGGAAGTCAAGGAATGAGTGAGGTCCCAATGCTGTCTACACGGGCAATAGCAGAAGCTTTTTGAGGAAGACATGGCCAAAGTGCCACCATGCTTGCAAGTCACTGGCCTGGTGGGGTAATGGTAATGTTTCATTAATTTTAATGGCAGCACTGCATGTTTTGCTGGCTCTTAAAGGCATGAGATTCACTGAACTTTGGTATATGGCTTAATCCTGAAAAAAATTATTACCACTGGCAAAGGTTGCTTTACACACCTTAAAAATACTAGAATATTTAATGCGTGACATATTGGAACCTGTGACTTTTTAACAAGGTTGAATGCAATTTGTGCTATAAAATGCCTTTGAAAATACAATTTTAAAAACTTTTGCATCCTCAAATTCTCTTCAAGTGAATTAGGCTTGTTCGTTCTAATTCTGGCCAGGTATTGCCCACCTACCACTTCCAAAGATCACAACCTGCCAGAATTATAGAGAACAGAATGAAAAATATGGGGAGATGCTAAATAGTTGGAAAGTTCAGATTAAAGACACAGAGGACACGGAAGGTAATGAAATTTAGAATCAGAAAGGTGTACCAGAACAAGCAAAAATATTTATAATAATTAAGAAGAATTCTCATAATGAATCCAGTATTTATTTTGCACGATTAAAGATGAAAACAGAAACTCTTCAACCATCAGAGTTATTCCAGAAAAAGATAAAAATGAAAAAGAGTTTTGAGGCACAGCCAACGCGTGTTCCGACCCCTGTAGGTCTGTAAGCCTGGGGCTTCCTCAGGGCTGTAGTATTAATAATACCAGATCACACCAAAAATGTATATATGCAAAACAAAACAATCATGTAGTACAAAACATCGTGACTAGTATGTACTGACCATTTTTTAAAATAAAGCAAAATGTTTTGAATAAACACAGACAGTACTTCATATGATACCAGTCATCCAAACAGTCAAGGAAATAGAAAAATAGGTAAAATAAAATAAAAAAAATAATAAGGTAGAAAAAGAAAGACAATGCCCATATGATACATTGTTAGAATTACATCATTTTTACAAAAATACAGAAAGAAAGGACAGTGTCAGAAATTACATATATATTGAGAATCCCAATCGTAATTGGATCATTCTGACATATTAACGAAAATTTCTGACATGAGTCATTTCCAATGACACCCAAACCAAAGTAGTCGCGAATAGAATATAAAAAAATAAAAGTTACCATACATACGTTCATATTAAGGTTCAGTTAAAATCAGCAATCAAAATATCATGTGGAGAGAAATAAAGCACAGAAACAATTCCAAACATTAGTTATTACCACTTACACATATCCCTGTCTCTAGAATTAGAAAGAAGAAGTAGGGGTTGGGTGTCTGTTCGCCATTGTAAATGAATCTTATGTCAGAAATTTTGCTTATAAATATTGGATTCATTATAAGGATTCATCCTAATTATTATTAATATTTTTACTTGTCTTGATACACCTTTCTGCTACTGAACGTATGGGTAGGGGGTTTCCCAATACCAAGGACAAGTGGCCTTACAATAATCCTCATTAACAAGCAGGTTGGGCAAAATAACTGTATCCCTTACTCCTTCAAGTTTTGTAATACCTAATGAAATTTAGAATGATTGGATGGGAAGTTGGAAATGTGATGGAGGCAAAAGGAAGTTTGGTTCAGCATCACAAATAATGAGACCAGGCAATATGATTGAAAAGGAGGAGAGGAATAAGCCAGCTCACGCGAGTTTGGTCTGAACAGGCCCAAATAAGCAAAGTCACTAGTCAAGTGCCCTCACAAAGCCTGGGGCAGAGGTACCACTGAGGGTTAGACTGTCAGGTAGATGGCAAAAAGAAAGTATGCAGCTGCATCCCCACCACCACTGCAGGGATGCACTAGGTATATAGCCCCTTGCGCCGCCGTTAGGTCACTTTTTTCCATATTAAAAATGACGCAACGGGGCTTGTATATAAGCCTCATAGTGTGGTTCCTCAGACAGCCAAGAAGGACTATGGCGACCACTTAGTAAAGAAACAAGGGGGTGCTCGTGGCAATACAACAAGGGGAAGAGTAGAAGGACAGCAGAGAGATACCGCCAATGTCCCACCAGGAGGAAGTCACCCAGTCTGGTCCCGGTTTTGGTTCAAGTTCTATCTTGGAAACTGGCTGCTTGATTTATTCATAATCTGGTCATATCTCATAATCAACATCGAATACAATGCAGCTACCTAGTACAGCACTGGTGAGTCACATGTGACCGTAGCACCCAATAATAGCTCAGTTAGGTAAGATAAATTCACCCTTTGGGTGTATTATTCACACTACAAAAGTGCAAGGTGCCCTTGACTTTGACGGGTTTCCACAGAAGCATTTTATTCATCTATTCTAAAGATAAAACACATCAGCTGTGTCCTACTTTCTGCCTTGGGGCCAGGGGTCAATTTATAGATTTGAAACTGATGAAGGACTTTGACCCTTAGGCCCCATGAGTATTCCAAGATGGAACATTGAAATCCACGTCATTACTTACATTTGCATCTGGGCAGAGAGGTTGATCAGCGCCCTGTAAGATTGATCGGCCTGCGGATTGCATTGTGCAGCATGCAGTTGCCGGTTTTCCATTTTTGGTTTTGTAAACCATAAGGCAGAATCAATGTGTGTTTCTGAAGAAGAGAATATTAGGAGTTTGTTTGGCAGCCGAGTAATGACATGGTTCCTGCAACTGGCACACACAGATAGAAATTATTTGCTTTGCTTTAAACTCGGGGAAAATGTAATCGAGGTCCAGACCCCATGACCAAAGAAATTGCCATTGAGTTAAAATGTTCTGCTATTTATTCATAGGAGTGAAATTCCTAATTTAAAACTGGCAAATGCCCTGCTTTGTACTTTATTGTTGTAGAACCATAGCTGCAATTTTAAAGACAAATTTGAAAGCAGAATCGATGCAACGAAAAGGCAATGCTTGGCTTCTGGCCAGGAGTCACTACAGGTGAACACTATGAGGCTTATCACGATGGCAGTCGAAAAGCTTCTGACCCCCATCGTCGGTTTCAATTCCAACCAGCTGATTATGACTCAGCCGGTCATTCCAGCTGGTTTCCGATGGGCTCAAGGAGCCCGTCGGCCTGTCAGAGGCCTGCCCGTAATCCCAAAGGGCGGCTTTTTTTTGCCCTTGGGTTTACATGTCGGCATTTCCGACCTGGAAACCCTTACGGAAAGCGTTTTCGGGTGCCCCCCTGTTAATCCCAGGCACCCTGTGGCAGGCACTTTGAGGTATATAAATATTCTTCTTTCACCAGCTGCCGCACCACATGCCGCAGTTGCCGTCCCTGTGAGGGTGAATCACTTTCAAATGATAAGTCGGTGGCCCAATCCTGGCCAAACAAGATGAAGCACACTCAACGGAGCTTGTTTTTAGCTCTCGCGTCTAGCGATGCAATGCGCAACACTGCTCGCGCAGTGAGAGTCCTTTTGCACGGGGTTCAGAAACGGAACCTGGTATCGCTCACACTCGTGCGTGTGCTTTTCTTTTGGTGGCCCGCTATTGGCCTTTGCGTGTGTGTTTTTTACTAAGACAGCACGCAATAGGCCAAAGGCGGGCGCATTGCTCCGCCCATGGCTTATTGGTGTCTGTTACGCGCACCAAAGGCCATGCCTTTTCAATTATCGTGCCCAGACACGGGCACGATAAGTGAAACCACATGTTTCGCTGTGGCGCGCGCACCACTCGTTCAATATTATATACAAGCAACAGTTGTGGCTTATTTATCTTATGCAACTAACAACCATTGTCAAAGCCAATAATCCGGACGTGTTGTAGGTATGATGTTACTTGTTGGGTAGGCAGGCGGGCCAGCTTTGAGAGGAGGCCTCTCTGGGCAGTGTTATGGGCTCGAGTGGTGTGAATTGCCTAGGAAGGACAGCATGTCCTTCACCGGGGGTGTTTGGTCATTTTAGCTCGCACCACTGACGGTCGAGCCTGAACGGCCAGCAGGGCGGCCTTTGTCTTGCTGCTTGCCTCTGAACCGCTGCTAATATTACAGCTGTCAAATCCCCTGGCAGCGGCATCTCTGGCCGGTGAGGAACAGGTGATGCTGGCTAGCGGCTTCCCGTCCAGCTGCCCGCGTATTCTTCACAGTGTGAAGTTTTCATGTGTGCAGAATCCTGCAACAAAGGACAGCACTTCCGTCTCAGTGTGGTGAGCGGGACAGCCAATCAGAGTCCAGGTTTAGGACTTAGTCGGGATGTCAGGGGGCAGCACATTCAAAGCATTGGCTATGAGGGCAGAGTGAGGTGAGAGGGGTGATGTTGCTGGCAAACTGACATGCTGATGGAGGGATGTGTAACACATAGATAGCACTGTATAGTTCTATCCATTTCTATGCGTTGTGCTAAGCGTTTCTGGTCTTGGAACCAACCAGTCACGAGTGTCCTATAAAACCACTTTTTTTCTCAAATTTATGGAGCGCAACTCGACCCGAAGGTATTAAGGCGCTTTACATGAGCTCCAGTTACATTACACAAAGACATTCATGTTTTTTGTAGTCACAGGGAGATTGTGATGTGCCCAGAATCACAGGACATTGAGCCGACGCCGAGGCTTCAGCCTTGATCCCTGTTCTTAACCTGCAGCTCTGTCCGTGGCGCCCCCTTAGGTGTCCTTACCTCCTGAAAGGCACTTGAGCGCTGTTGACCGGCCATCCACTCAAGAATTTTGGTAAGGGTTATGCCTAAGGGTGTGCGAAATTCGCAAAGTTGACTTTAGCGAACTTCGCAAGTTTTTTTTCAAGATTTTGCAACTTGGGAAGTCCTACCCAAAGCTAGGTTGTGTGCGAGAAAAACATGACAAAACTTTATTTTTGGGGAAAATAGCGAAAACTACTTTCAGGGAATATATCTTATGTGCAAACTGTTTTGCATGAAGTTTCACCTATAAGAGATGACCATGAAGTTGACAAACGTTTTAAAGTAGTAATATCGGTCATGTTTCACAAAACGTCGTTGGCAATAGTACACGCCCCTAATTACGCTGGCCCTGATTCGCAATGCTATTTAAGCACGTTAGTTCCTTTTAGAAGCACAAATATAGTAATTTGTAAGGGCAACATTTAATTCTTGATCGATAAAATCACTAATGGTGAGAATTTACTCTTGGAACTTGAATTTGCTGTCATAGAAATTCTGCAGATATGGTGGGATTTCCATGTGAGCAGTGCTAACTGCAGGGGTATGTAGGGGGGCTTATTTTGGGTGTGTCGACATGCAAAAGCTGGTGATAACTCAAACACACATTTTATGGGACTACGCCACACAAACTTACTCCTGTCAAACACAGGAGTAAATGTGTTTTCCAGGTGATCATGAGAAGGCAACAACTCCAATATTCTTGACTATCTAGGAGAGTGTTATGAACTTGTGGAATTTTATTTACACGGAGAAACTGTATAAGTTCAAATTAATATTTGAGCCACATTTCAACATGCAGAAATGCATATCTTATACATTTCCGTGTGTGGAAATAGTAACGTCTGAGTACCTCTCACCCTACATCTGCTGCAGATTCTCAGGATATTGTGTTGTATTCTAGCAGCCTTTGTATAATATGTACAATAAAAGGCAATGTCATTTGCAATGTCAATAGCTCAAACTCGCATCAATGCAAGACCTATTGCATTGCAAATGCTTGTTTAATAATGATTTACCTCCTCCTCGACAAACATACTGGACAGGCGCATTTCTGCACGGTCGCCTTTCTCAATATCAGTGCCAGTGGGATTTGCATGTCAATTTACAACAAAGAGGCAGTTCATTTGTTCATGATACTAATGAAACAAACAGTGGGTAACCCTCCATGTCATACATTGGGTTTTCATGGTGCCCATCTTGAAATGTTTAAGTAAAGAAATTCATTATATTTGATCCATGTTCCCACACACATGCCTCCATTCCAAATCATAAAAATGTTGTCAATATATCGTCCTCAATATATGATGTGTTGTGTAATATCGGGAGGGCAGGCAGTCCGAATATGTTGTCTTTTAAAATGAGCCATATAAATGTTGGCATAGGAAGGTGAAAATATGGAACCCATAGCTACCCCAGTGGTCGCTTAAACCAAGTGTCATTATGTAGGAAAAAATTATTTTCCAAGATAAGACTGTCAAGTCAAGAATCATTTGAGTATGTTCATAGAGAGTAGCATCCCTAGTGGAGAGAAAAGCAGTGAGAGTCTGCATGCCTTTGTCAAGAGGAATACATGTATATACATCAAGGATCACAAATGAGAAATCGTCCGCCCATTCCAGATCCTCAAATTTACTGAGAAGATCTTTTGCGTCTCTAATGTAGGATGGCAAGTTCTGCACTATAGGTTGTAAAAAGATGTTTTTCAAACTAATCTTATTTCATTGCGGATTCTTTCCGCAATAAGGTGGGAACTCGGACTATTATAACATGGCGCCCGCTCAATACCCCGGTTTTGATCTGAAAGATAGAATGCTTCCTTTTTCACTTGTCTCTTTTTGTGGCACACTTGACAGCATATTAGGCCTGGGCGGTAAATTCTGTTGCGCTCGCGGAATTTGCGGAATTTGGGTAATTTCATGTCCGGCGGAGAACGCAAAATTGCCCAAAATTCTGCGTTTCGCGGCTTCGCAGAATTTTTTGGTTGTTCGCATGCGTGTTTGCAAGATATTTCCCCCAAGCACGCAAACAGCGTTCGCGAACACGAAAAAAGCATCGCGAACAAGCAAATCCATGTGTTCGCGGAATTTCTGCGTGCTTGCGGAGATTTTTTACCGTTTCGCGGAGCTTTGCGTAGTGCGCCTACGCAAATTCCGCCCACCCCTACTCAAGATTCAAGATTCCGACTGCCAATCATTTGATTGGTTTTCAATGAACTTACTGATCAGATGTTAGGTATATATGCTTTCTCAGCGTCCTACAACAGTATGTGAGTCAATGCTTCTCTTTCATTTTCTGGTATTTTGGATAATGTAACTTCCCTCTAGGAGTATGTGACATCATTGAATTACTCCGTATCAGCGCCTTACAGGGCGACTAAATAAAGTTCCTAGCGCTGAACAAAGGGGCTCTTTATGAAACTTTTGGAGCACGATTTGCCTTATCTGTGATTGGGTTAACTTGACGTTATTATGACTTTTTTTTTTTTCTTAGGCCTCATCACGCAAAGTTTTGAGAAATAGAGTGTGTATGGCAAACATGTCCACTTTAAGGAGAGGTTTTACTCTTGGGCTATATCTTCCATGACCCTTACCCATCGATTGGATCATTCCTTACCCAGCGATGGGGTATCCAACAGCCCAGTCAAAACTCTCCAACGCGACTTGCCCACTCTTTGCATTGGTGAACTCTCTATAACCACCATTCAAAATGATTAATGCGCTTAATCATTGGACTTCAGATAATCGCCAAAATCTCAAAACGCTACGATTTCCGTATCCAGTACTGTTCCCAATCATTCCAAAAATCTAATCTTTTACTATGTGGTCCAGCTCTATCCAACAAGTTTAATTTAAGGACTGAATTCAACCACTCTTCTACGCTAGGAGGAAAATGCTTGACCCACTTTATGCAAATCTCATGTCTGGCAGCTAAAATCAACAAAAATAGCAAGTTCCTCTGTCTTTTAATGAGACTGGACCTCCCATTATCCTCCAATTTTACCCCAAACGGAATCAATTGGGCGCTTACCTGAATTTCTTGGTGGAGCACGTCTGAGAGGATCTTACCTACATCTTCCCAATAGGATTGGAGGTGCGCACACTGCCAAAACATATGGATGTCATCAGCTTTCTCCTCGCCACATTTGGGGCAGCATCTAGCTCTCCCTTTATTCATTTTCGACAACCTCTTAGGCGTCCAGTATGCTCTGTGCAGAGTAAATAGAAAGTTTTTCTTCAACAGTGCAGATTTGATAACATCCCCAAATGCAGCCGCAGATACTTGCCATAGTGCTGAAACATCCAGCGATGGCAGCGCCTTCCCCCAGATCTCATTTGGTAGTGTAAATTCCTCACGTCCTTCATCAATAAGCGCCCAATACCAGAAGGCTACTTCTTTCTTCTCAAATCTCCCTTGGAGTTTTGCCTCCATCTCTATGTTACCTATCCCATCTTTTTTTATTGTTTTGGTCCAGCTCATTAGCTGATAATACTTGAATTTGGATAAACCCCCATTTGTTAGATCTACCAGACGGTCCCAATCAACAATGTTAGGTCCAGATAGTAATTGCCCCCATTCCAGCGCTCCGCTTCCTCTCAACGGGACTGATAACACATCCTTTAAACATTCAGGCGAGTCCCAGATAGGGGCATAGTAGCTATAATAAGGGATCTTCCATAAACGTCTTATCTGGACCCATAATTTAACAGCAGCTCCCAAGATTTTTAATTTGATTTTCTTAAAGTACTTCATATGACCAAATTTGTACAGAAAATGGTCACCCTCCCGACCTGTCATTGCTTGCATGAAAGTTGGAAGGGAGCTGTGTTTTTTAAAAAGTACTCTGATATTCTTAAAATGGAATGCTCTATAGAACTGGAATAAGTCCGGGCAGGCAATCCCTCCATGTTCCTGCTTCCTTCTTAACTTCTTCCAAGAGATTCTAGCTCCCTTTGAAGCCCAAATAAAAGTCGTAATTTCACCCTGCATTTTACTGATCCAATCTTTTTTAAACTCTAAAGGTATCGAGTTAAACAGGTACGTAAATTTAGGCAAGATCATCATTTTAACCAGGTTAGAGCGACCTATGAATGAAAGAGGGAGGCATTTCCATGCATTAAGCAATTTTTTGGATTCTGATTGTACTTTATTAAATCTTGTTTGAGCAATCTTCTTAGCCTCACCCACAATTAGTATTCCTAAATATCGTATTTGATGTTTTACCAAGGGATCATTACTCTGAGTATTCCAGCACATCATCTCGGTCTTTTGTTGATTAATTTGATGGCCCGATAAACTTCCAAACTGCTGTAGTGTTGCTGTTTTTTCAGGAAGGGAACTCATCAGATCATTAGTGAATATCATTAGGTCGTCGGCATAAAGTGTGACTTTTTTCTCCCAGTTCCTACATCTAAAAGGTAATATAGAAGACTTGGATCTTAAAGCACAGGCCAGGGGCTTTATATAGAGATTAAACAATATAGGAGATAACGGACACCCCAGTCTGGTACCTCTTTCTATGTGGAATTTCTCTGTCAAAGACCCATTAACCAACACACATGAAGTCGGGGAACAATATAACGCTCTTACTGCTCTAATGAAATTACTACCCAGTTTATAAGCCTCCAGAGCGTTGTGTAAAAAAAACCAATTAACCCTATAAAAGGCCTTAGCTGCATCAAAGGTAATGACTGATAGGGGGAGTTTTTCCTCATCTGCTAGATCTATTGCTGCTATTAGTTCGTGTGTGAGTTCCTGGATCTGTCTACCCTTTATGAAGCCTTTTTGATCTATATGGATTAAATCCCTACCCATTTTCCCAATCTCCTTGCTAATAATTGCGTAAAGATTTTATAGTCACAATTTAGCATAGAGATTGGTCTGTAGGATTCACAATGTTTAGGGTTTTTTCCTGCTTTTAATAAAATACATATAGTGGCTTCACACCATGATTTAGGAGGTAACTGTCCTCTTATAAAAATATCATTAAACAAGTTCGTGAGTTCAGGAACAAGTTCTTCTCTCAGGACCTTATAAATCTTGTTGGGCAAGGCGTCAGGCCCAGCGGCCTTAGCTTTTTTTAGGGATTTAATTACCTCATACACTTCAGATTCAGTGAATTCTGCGTTGATTTCTTTCCTTTGCTCTTCCGACAAGGTTTGCTTAACTCAGTGATTGAGATATTCTTGAGTTAGGATCTCACAATTATTCATATCCTCTTTATATAAATCTGAGAAGAAATCGAAAAAGACCCTTTTAATATCTACCTCCTCCGTGAGGGGATGACTCATATTCGCCTCTTGGATATTTGAGATCTTATTGCTATTTAGGTCTGTTTTTGTTTTCCAAGCCAGAAGCTTGCCGCACCCCTCACTGTATTGGTAATGAGCAAGTTTACTGACCTCCCATTTCTTCTTGATTCGATTATCTAATATATTAACCAAGTTGTTTTTTTCCTTGATGAGTTCCCTCCTGAAAGCATCCACCTTCACAGCCGAAGTTTCTCTAGTAATGCACTTTTCCAATCTATGAATTTCACTCTCTATGCTTTCCAACTCCTCCTTATTCCGTTAATTTATATGGGCTGCTATTCTAATCAACTTCCCCCTAAGTACCGCCTTGAAGGCCTCTCACCTATTCTGACTGGAGGTCTGATCCAAGTTTAGGTAGAAATAAGATGCTGTTTCTTCTCTAAGGGCCTCGATAACTTTAACATCCAGAAGTAGGGTTTTATCTAGAGTCCACCTTGAACGATTGTAGTAATTATGTAATTCAAACTCCATTAAAACTGCAGAGTGATCAGATAGATGTTCAGGTAGATGGACAACCTCTTTTACTTCCCCAGTTAATGCTTTATCAATTAAAAAGTAATCAATTCTGGAGGAGTGTCCCAATTTCTTGTTCTTAAAGGTAAACAAGTGATTTTTATTACCCTCACTTCTCCATATATCTGTTAATCCTAGGTCTTCAAGATACATTTTGAGCCATCTCCTCATTTTTAACAAAGTCGTGATTTTTTAGGAGGACTCTTGTCTATTTCAGAGTTCAATAATATATTGAAGTCTCCGCCCAGAATGATGTGTCCAGAGGCATCCAAAAGTCGCGCATAGAGAGCCTGCAGGGCTGAAGGATCATCAACATTAGGCCCATAATACCCTGCTATAACTAAGGATCTACCACATCTCCCTTTTATATCAGATTTATAAGAGACTAGAATAGCTTTTGCTGATTTCTTGATGATAATAATTACCCCTTAACACAGCAAGTTTGCTCAGTACAAATATAAAAATCCACCCAGCTTTGAGTTTTCATTATGGCTTTCCATTCAGATTTTAGGAGGTGAGTTTCTTGAAGGATTATTGTATCCCAATCCTTACATTTAAGATAGTCAAGAATCCTTTGCCTTCTCGCTCTAACCCTCAGGCCATTCATGTTCCATGTAAGGACTTTAGTTCTCATAATTTAAAATGGTAAGTTCACTTTTTCTTTTAACTTGCATGATTCGGACAACATTTTTTTGTTTATTTTCCCCATAATGCTCCCACACTGTATGTGCAATAATTAAACAAAAACCCGTGGCCCCCCCACCCCAATCTCGCCCCTCCCAACGAGAACCCTCCCTTTATTCATTGGCAGATCTATTCTGCCTATTTGAGGTCTCTGCTCTGGACAATTTCAGACTTTATGTGCCTTAATCGTGCTTATCAATGCCTCTACCTCTTGGGGTTCCTTCAAATTATACATGCGGTTATCCCACATAATCCTCAGGAGTGCCGGAAACTTCATTTGTACATTTATTCCCAGGGATTTTAATTCCTGCATATATTGGCCTAAATGCCATTGGCGGTCCTGTGTCGTCTTAGATATATCCGATCTTACTCGGAATGTCCAATCTCCCTTTTTATGGGAACCCGCAGATATTGCCTCTTTTAGAATCCTCTCCTTAAGGGCATAGTACTTAAAATTAACCAGGATTTTTCTAGGATTCAGCCTATTTTTGTTTTTCACAAAAGGATCTCTATGTACCCTCTGTATATCATCCGAGAGGACATCGGTTTCAATCCAAGGAAAGAATTCCTTCAGGAGATGTACTACAAATTCTTTTATGTCCCCAGCCTCCTGACCTTCCGGAATATTTAAAAGTCTCAGGTTATTTCGCCTAGCCTGGTTTTCAAGAGACTCGATTTTTCCTCTTAAATCCCTCTCGCTAGCTTGCAGGCTCCCCGTTGCTTTTTCATTAGTTGTGAGCCTTTTATCTAGCTCTTCCATATTGGACTCCAGAGTGGTAACCCTTTCCATTATTGTGTTTATTTTGGTCTCCAGTGCCTCACAGACCCCTTGAATTCTAAGATGGTTTTTTTCGGATATGGCCAAACTTGATCTCATCTCCTTAATCAGGATTTCCATTAAATGGTCGGACGTTTTAACCCCTTCTTTTGGTTTAACAGCCATACCATTTTCTGCTACAGCCTCCGATGGGGTACATAAACCATTTTCCAGCTCTTCAATTTCGCCATCCTGCTCTGAAACTACCAGCTCTATAAAACGGTTGAGGCTATGAGGAATGCCTGCCGTTAGGTCTTTCCCAGCCATTTCAGACTGAGGTGAGCTTCCCTTGGTATAGATAATGTTGCCCTCCTCCTCTGGAGTCACCTCTTTGGGGAGAGTATGTTTCACCTTAAAATATGTACGAAGGGAGGGCGTAATTTTGACCTTTTTTGTTGCGGCTTTAGGACGTATGGGAACAATATTAGGCTCCAGTGTTTGTAGCGGAGACAGTATTTTAACTTTTTCGTTAATTTCTTTCTTATCCCTATACAGTGTCTCAGTGTTTAGAGAGTTTCCTAGAAAGTTCCTGCTTCTTAGGCTGTATCTTATGCCTCTGTTAAGTGGCTCAATATTTGTAGTATCAGTAGTTGCTTTTCTAAGTCCCCCCGAGTCCTTACTTAGTGCCAACTCCAGAGGTTTTATTACCGTGTACACCGTTTTTGCCTCCAGCCTTTCACTTACTTGAATGTCTGGGTGTTTCCTCCCTGTTCTTTCCAGAGTGATGTTCCGCCTTCTTTCTAGGGAGGCTTTAGCCCTGCTTCCTCTCGTTCGTCCTCCAGTGCCTGCCAGATCACTTTCCCCACCAATCCCTTTGCTGCTGGGGCTGAGAGTGACCTCTGCTCTAAAGGAAACTCTCGCTGCAGCTTCCCTGTTTTGGCGCAGTACCGCCCCCGCTTTTGCCCAGACCGAAACTGCAAGCCTCGCCGACTTCACGGGCTTAGCAGGTGTCAGGGGGCTCACTGCAATACCCCCAGCAACGCCCTGCTCCACCGATGATCGCCCAACCACACCCGCAGGGAACCGGGACATCAAAGAAGCCAAAGCGACAGTTGGCAAGCTCCGTACACCCCGCTCTCCACGAGAACCACGGAGCGGCTCAATCACCGAAGCAGTGCTTCACCAAAACTCCCGCACCGACAGCGGACCCCGCGGAGGTAGATTTTTCATGAATTACTTATGCATTGTAGAGGTTATAACCTGCCTGCCCATCTCAGCAGGGAGCTCCCGTCCGGCGTTTCCTATCCGGCCGCCATGTTCTCCATCGTTTGATGTTATTATGCCTTGTTATTAAACTCGTATGTTTTGTTATCGTTTTGTATGATAGGAGCTTATCATGGACTCTGTCAAGTTGTGTGCCTAATTCAGGCTTTTTCTACACTTCAGTGACAAGGTTGTGCATTATATCGCCTGTATTAACTACTTAAGGTATGCTCACATTTCATGCTGGTCTGTGGCTAATCACTGATATGCACATAGGTGTAAATGTCTGGGCTCTAATTTGGGTATTAACCGATGAGATCCATCTCTTATCATCACTGTGTATTTTTTACCTTCTATCTTCTCACACGGGTGACTGGGGACTTACTTGAGAAGTATCACATGGTGCACTAACTTTTTGGCACTCAGTTTATTGCGTGTTTGTAACCTATAGCTATCTGGACTTTTCCTTACTCTGAACACATTTATTCTTTCTTTCACTAAATCAGGGCTATTTTTACTTAACATAGCCATCTGGACTTTCCCTACTTTGGACACTTACATCCTTTTTTCCACCAATTCATGGCCTCTTATGTTCTTTTTCATAATTGGGCTATTTTTACATAACATGTGCATTTACAGGGTCTCAGTTAGCATTAATAGGGATTATGTTAGAAATGTCTATATTTGATTACTACCCAGGGCACATTTTTTAAATATATATTTTACTCTACTCAGATTGGATCTTTGCCTGAGGGACTTCTACTGCGGCTATTTTACTGTTTCTGATGTGGACATTACTTCCGTATTAATCTCCTAATCTCTTAATTCGGGTCCTCCAGGGTCATTTCGCTCATGTTTTACTCAAGCATTTGTTTATTATTCACTAGACTATTCGAATTACTTGAGGCAGTCCAAGACTCTTACGAAGAACAGTTTATCTGGATTGTGACTTAATCTGCACGATAAGTCGTTTAGATTATAGCAAATGTGACACCACCTAAGAGGTGGGTTTGTTGATATTTGATATAGATATGGTATTTGGTTGACACACATGGGTGACACATGTATGCTACTCCACGGTCTCTCTTTGGTTTCCATCGTTGTACTATCATCATGGCCTTGGTTTGTTTGGTCCCTTTTTTTTAGATATCATTTCCAACTCTACTGGCCATAGGAGTCACTGATGTTCCTTTGCCATCTGGCCGTTCTATTGGACGTGGTCGCTTTGCTATTTCTCGATTTATTAGCTCTTTGCTCTCTCGTGACTTTGTCTCTTTCCAGCCTTTCCTTCGTTTTTACTCGTTATCTTTTTCTTTTTATCACTCTTTGCTTTTGGGTTATGCTCACACTCATTGATAAATATTAGATAAAACATGTAAGAAGATTAAGAAAATCAGAAATTATATTTGCCTTAGAGCCGTGAAAAAGTCAAAGATTGTCGAAACACGTGTTGTCTGTTATCCTTCTGAATATTTCAGCATGTATTAAGACTGTGAAACATATCACCATTTGTGGAATACAATCTGCTGTGTTCCTTCTGTATAATGCAACTTGTATTACGGTTGTAAAGCACATCACCATTTGTGAACTACAATCCTTACCTTTTCGACTGTATCTTTGTATTAACATGATTATGTTACAAATCAAATGAAACTGTGTTCAACCAATTAAGGTGCTCACTGTCTGGACATTCTTTTGGAGAGTGCTTTGGTTTTTCCTAATGTCTACATTTCATTCGTTATCGTTCGGTAGTGTATGAATACACCTTTGGTAGTAAGGTGCTTGAACCAGAATAGCACCTCCACCTGATGATATGCTAGCTTCACTATGGACTAACTTTCCCACGCAAATGCTTTTTTGGATGTCACATTGTAATATGAGGTGCGATAATTTTGGCCACTACTGCCATTATTTGTTTTAATACACATACTCCTTAGGTATGCACGGATAACTGGGCATTGTGCTTTCTGGCAGTAAGCGAGGTTATTGCCAGTGACCTACCCCCTCTTTGCAAACCTGGAATCCTGCAATTATAAACAGTTCCAGCTTCCCAAAACACAAAAAAGGTAAGCAACATGCTTAATCGCTCAGCCTGGTACAGCGGTAAATAGTAAGCAATGAGTGGGGACAGCAATTGTCTGAAAGCAGAAACAGTTTGCATTCTTCCTTTGTCAACACATGATGAAAAGTGACCTGTACACATATTCCTGGTATTGAGGATAGGAGCACTGGTCAGGAAGTCACAGGACACAGGCTTAGATCTTCACACACACACGTTTTTCTTATATTTTTCTCTCATCACTGACACTGCCGCGTTTTTTTCATTCATCTTCCATACACCATGAATTACAGAGGAAGGTTCTCCATCAGGTAGAAATAGTGACACCCTTGGGCCCTCAGACAGAGAACAGTGGAGACAATGGAAATATCCAATGCTGGGCAGAAAGGTGGGCAGCCTGTGGTCAATTTGAGATCAGTCAACCTGACAGAGTTGTGAAGGGGTCTACGTTATTAGGGTCGCTTAATAATAGGAAATGTAGATTTCGGGGATCCCGATCTCTGTCATTTTTCTTTTTGTGTTGAAATTTTTTTTTATTGAGTTTTTATAAGGCGAATACATCAGAGCATATACAACAATAAATAAAGAGAAAATAAATTCATGTTGAAAGGAATCGTGGAAAAAGATATTGATGAATAAATACGATATAAATATGCATTTAAATAAATAAATACTAGTTAATGCAACAATGAGATCAAAACACAGAATGAAATGTAATAAAAATAAGCTATAGGGAAAGAAGAGGGGAAAGACCTAGAAGAATAAAAAAGTGCTGAAAATATAAATAAATAAAACGAAGAAAAGGTAATTGGATCAAGGCAGAAGAACACAACAACGGATGAAGCAAAGGATGGAAAAAACAAAGAGAAGAGAAAAAACAAAGAACAGAAAGAGTGAAAGCTGATTAATGTGTTTGGGTAGGAGTGGAGGCCGGGGGATCAGCAGCATTTGAGTTAAGAAATGGAGACCAAATTCGGAGAAAAATGTCAGCTTGGTCCTGAAGGTTATAAATTGTGCGTTCATGGGAGGCAGTTTGCATCATTGCCACCAACCAATCTTCCTGAGAGGGAGGTAAAGTTGATTTCCAATGACGCAGTATACATATTTTGGCAGTAGCAAGTGAGGTATGGAAAAGGCGGAGCTGTGGTTTTGTGAGCTTTGGGGAGTGACGTAGATCATGCAAGAGAATGTTAGTTGATGTAAGTGGCAATTTTAGGGGCATAGTGGAGTTCAAAGTAGCACCAATAAAAGTCCAATAGGATTGGATACTAGGATATTCACAAATGATATGAGTAATATCACAACCTGAATTGGAGCATCTCCAGCAATTAGAATGAGAGAGAAGGCCAGCTTGGTGTAATTTGACAGGAGACCAATGCCAATCATGCAGAATTTTGAAAAGACAAAATTTGAGTCTTGATTCTCGAGCTCCCTTATTTAAACTCTCCAGAATCAAATCCCATTCATTATCGGAAAAGGATACTGAGAGGCGAGATTGCCATTTACGCTGAAGATCGTGTGAAAGAGATTTAGAAAAAAAATGAGACGAAAATTTTTTGTATATACCAGTAACACCCTTAAATTTCCCCCAGATGTGCAAATAGGATAATATAGGGGAATCTTGCAGGAGCCATGGTGATGATCCCATATGGGTCTTCAAACATTGTTGAAGTTGAAGGTATTTGGAAGAATGATGAAGGGGAAGATCAAATTCTACACTAAGCTGAGAGAATGGCTTAAAATCCCCATCATGCAGAAGTTGATCTGGACAGAGGATACCTGCAGCTCGCCATTCAGGCCAGGATAACATACGACCATTAATACGGATCCCCGAGTTATTCCATAGGGGAGCCTTAACATGGATTCTTGAGTTTGAGCCTAATAATCTATGACTTCTCTGCCAGGATTTATGCATGGCAGATAATATCGGATTTTTGGGTCAAGACGACTAGTGCCACTACCATACAGAGGAGAAAGATTCGATTCTGAGGATAGGAGATGTCGTTCTATTTGAACCCATTGTGGTAAATCTTTGATACCAGGTAAAAAATATGAGATTTGGGAAATATGTAACGCCAAAGAATAGTGTTCAATAGATGGAAGGCCAATTCCGCCAGATAACTGGTGAGCCTTTAACTTAGTAATAGCAAGGCGAGGCTTAGCAGTACCCCAAATGAAAGTTTTAATCTGGGCATCTACTGATCGAAGTAAAGATAAGGGGATCTGCAGGGGAAGCATACCTAAAATGTATATAAATCTCGGAAGGGTAACCATTTTAACAGCCTGAGTTCTGCCCCAAAGAGAAAGACCCAAAGCCTTCCATTTATCAAAATCCCGTTGCATTTGGGATATAAGAGGAGATAAATTATCTGCAACCATGTCTTGCAATCCTTTATTAACGAGGACACCCAAGTATTTAAGGCGTGAAGGCTGCCAGTGAAAAGGAAATCCAAAAATGGCTGCTTTTGTGGTACCGTTAGAGATGGGTAAAGCCTCACTCTTGTCCCAATTAATCTTGTAACCTGAAAAAGAAGAGAAATCATTAATAATGTGAAGAAGAGAAGGAATCGACCGGGGAAGACGAGTAAGGGTGAGTAAAATATCATCAGCATACAAGTATATTTTAGAATGTCCAATTGGGAGGGGGACACCTGAGACCTCATCAGATTGACGAATGGTAGCAGCCAAAGGCTCCATAGCCAGAAGAAACAGAAGGGGGGATAGTGGACAACCTTGGCGTGTCCCTCTCTTAATCGTAAAGGTGTCAGATAGAAACCCACCACAATTTACCTGAGCAGAAGGGTGATCGTATAGTAAGCGTACCTTATCAATAAATTTCGTACCTAAACCGAATCTATCCATGACCTTGAAGAGATAGTTCCATTCGATGCGGTCGAACGCTTTTTCTGCGTCAAGTGAAAGGGCTAACGCATCTTCCGTAAGATGTTGAGCCGACCATAGTGCATGGGCCAGAGAACGCAGATGGTTCCGGGAGGAACGGCCCGGTACAAAGCCTACTTGAGAATGGTGTATCAAAGAAGGCAAGACTTTACGCAAACGCGATGCAAGAATGCTGGCCAAGATTTTAATATCAGAGTTCAATAGAGAAATGGGACGATAACTACTGCAAAGCTGGGGATCTTTACCTGGCTTTGGAAGCACAACAATAATAGCCTTGTTAGAGAGGGGTCCTAGTAAAGATGCACTGTCCGCCTCCTGGAATGCGGCATGTAGAGTGTCAATAATATTGTGACCTGCCCATCGATAAAATTCAGGAGGAAATCCATCCTCTCCAGGGGCCTTGTGGTAAGGCAGGGCAGCAACCGCACCAGAAACCTCATCCCTGGTTATTTCACCCTCGAGAATGGCTCTGCCATCCGCCGAAAGAGAAGGAAGATGCACTTTTGCAAGAAATGCTGTCATTTTATCCAAATCCATTCGATTATCGGAAGTATAAAGAGATTCGTAAAAGGAGGCGAACTCATTAACAATGTCTTGAGGCTTTGTGCACAAGTGTCCTTGCGCAGATCTAATGGCCGGAATGGCCATAGACGCCTCCCTCTGACGCAGCTGTGCGGCTAATAACCTTCCCGCCTTTTCCCCTTGCTCGTAATGTCGACCTTTCATTTTCTGTAAAGCGTATTCTGCTTTAGATGTAAAAAGACTATTTAAGGCCATTCGGGCTTGCTCGAGTAATTTACGATTTTGTAAGGACGGAGATGTGGTGTACAGGCGAGAATAAGTTTGTATGTCGTATTCGAGCTCACCTTGTCTCTTTGCATTTTGCTTATTAGCAATTGCTGCATCACACATTAATTGTCCCCTCAAAGTAGCCTTCGCCGCAGCCCAAAGAGTCCTGCTGGAGGTCACAGACCCCTGATTAGTAGAAAGATAATTTTGAAGGTGTGATTGCAGTTGGGACTTACCAGTAGGAGTCCTGTGGCGTTGGATATTTATTCGCCATGGCTTACGTCCAGGCCTAGAAAGACCCAGATCAAGGGAAAGGAGAACCGGAGAGTGATCAGACAAGGCCGCTTCCAGGATGCAGGAATCTGTAACCAATTGAACTGTGCTATGTGAGATGAGGAAATAATCAAGACGAGAAAATGTACCATGAGCCGATGAAAAGAAAGTATATTCCTTATCCGTTGGATGGCTGAAACGCCAATGGTCAACCAATCCAATATCTGATATGATGTCCCCTAACAAAGCTCTGTCTGGCGCATTGCCCCTATCTAATGGGCCAGTTTTGTCTAGAATGGAGTCTTGCGTTACATTCCAGTCTCCGCCAATCAAATATTGCGATGCATTAATTTCGAGCAGCAGGCGGGATAATTGAAGAAATAATGTTTTTTTGGTACCCGTAGGGGCATAAACAGACCCTACACAAATGTGAGACTCTCCAATTTTAAGTTTAGCAAATACATAACGGCCATTTACATCTGACCATGTTTTAGAGACAGTGACCGGAAGGGATTTGCGAAGGAGGATTGCTACTCCACACTTGCGGAGGGGGCCTGCGTCTGTGGAATCGTCTTGTGACACTGCTATGGATAACCTTGCCCACCCAGTCTCTACAAAGTTTATCTGATTCTTGAGCATCCAAATGGGTCTCTTGAAGCAAGGCCACATCTACATGTTTAGTCTGGAGATAGGAGAGTACTTTCTTCCGTTTTATGTAATGGGTGAGGCCATGTACATTCCAAGTAATTGCATTAAGAGAATGTGCCTGTGCCATATTAGAATAGAGCAAAAATCAGAAACAGGAGAATGAAGCACAAAACAACGTGTTGAACCAGACAAAGAAAAAAGGAAAGGAAATGACAAAAGGAAAGGAAATGACAAAAAGAGGGGGAAACAGAAAGAAAATAAGTGGAAACGATACTCTGATTTAGGTGAGATACATAAAGGAAACAGTAAAAGAAGTAATGAAGAAAGGAGATGAGATTTAGAAAAGCAATACAGTAATAGAGAAAACTATAAAATATTGAATAGTAGCAAGTAGAGAACAAGAAACCGTAGACTGTTACCCGCGGGTCTGGGCGCACTAGAGCCCGCCGCGGGAAAAGACCCCACAGAAAGAGAGAAACAGTTAGGAATGTATTAATAATATAGAAGGGAAGCCCAGAAGAGCATTGTAAAAGAGAACAGAAGAAAAGTAGAAAAAGCAAAATAGAAATTGATAAGCGACATTACGTAAGAAGAGAAATCTAACAATAATTAGATGTGAGGTAACCTAAGAGCATAAGGCATATCATACGTATATCAAAAGAGCCTAGACCAATATGCATGCGAGCAAATAGAATAATACAGCTATAATCAAACAATTAGGCGCCAAGGCACCCAAGTAACTGCAAAACCAGTTAACCCCTTCAGCGCTGCGCGGATTCCCCCGCGGTGCTGAAGGGTTCGAGCGCGGGCGGGGCCATGACGGAACGGTTCCGTCATGAGCACAGCTCAACCGATGCTCATGGCGGAATCGTTCCGTCATGAGCATGGAAGGGGTTAAAAATATGCAATAAATTGTAACATGGAGAGCAATAAATACAGGAAGAAAAGAATAACATTATAAAGCAAAGAAATAACAGAAGGCAAAGTGAAAGGGAAAGGAAATAAGGTAGGAAGCTAGTGAGAAAGAGATGAAAAAAGGCAATCAAATATTATAAGAACAGAAAAATATGTCAAAAATATAGTGATGAATTAACAATAGAAACAAGACTCGCAAGGAAAAGGAGTCTACAGTTAACTGCCAATAGGACTGGAGATAACTATTTCCACAGGAGGAAGAATTATTCAGTCCGCATCTGAAGGAGTTTTAAGAGGAGAACGGGACTTGTCTCTTTGCAAGTCTTGTGGGAATGTAGCGGCCGAAACCGATTGTAATGCAGATTTCCTATCTTCTTGTGAGCGATGAAGTCGTTCAAGATCCCTACCCCGAGGTCGAGGGCTACTGGGAGGGCGCCTGCTACGATCTGACATTGGAGTAGAAGACTTAGAGGGTGATTGAGACGGGATTTGCTGTGAAGATGTAGTGAGAACCTCCATATCTTGATGTTGAAGGCAGTCCAAAAATTGCTGAAGATGTTCTGGATCAAAAAAGTCCTTAGAGACTCCATCTTTGGTAACGCGAAAACGTGCAGGTTCAAATAGACCATACTTGATGTCTAACTGACGTAATTGAGGTCGCATGGAGAGAAAGGCCTTCCGCCGCTCATTGGTTTCTTTGGAGAAATCGGTTGCCATATGGATGCGATGGCCTTCGAAAGAGAAGGAACCTTGAAGCCGAGCAGCAGACAGTAATTGTCTAGTTTGTTCATGTCGAAGAAAACAGGCAATGATCGGCCGTGGGCGCGCAGCAGGATCACCACGTGGAGGACCAATTCTATGAGCCCGCTGTATCTCCAGAGGTGGAGTGAAAGAAATACCATTCATCTTTGGAAGTATACGACACAGAAATGCACTGGAACTC
Source organism: Triturus cristatus (assembly GCF_964204655.1). NCBI lineage: Eukaryota > Metazoa > Chordata > Amphibia > Caudata > Salamandridae > Triturus > Triturus cristatus. Next base: position 640,904,604 of record NC_140595.1, read on the forward strand.
TGCCCTTCAATGTGCTCTGGAAAACCAAAAAAACGAACGTTGTCCCTCCTACTTCTGTCCTCCAAATCAATAAGTTTGCTATGGAAGAATAAGAGGTCTCGGTCTTTGTTGGGAAGGGAGTCCAAACGGTTCTCCACTGTCTGAACTCTAGAGTCAAGAGATTCAATCTTCGCATGAAAGCTGGTGAATTCTGTTTTAATTGATTTAGTCTCCTCAGCTAATGATGTAATTGTAAGGTTCATGTCATCTAATCGACGACTAACCTCAGATATTTCATGCAGAATACGTTGTAGAGTTGCCGCCGACGCCTGCCCCCCAATAGAGGCCGAAGCCGGGGGTGAAACGGAAGGGGAGGAGGCATTACCTTTTATTGGCATGTTGGTGGACTGCTTAAGAGCTTCTGCAAAAAGAAGTGGCTTAGAAGACTTATTTCCTTGCTTAGGAGCAGGCATTTGAGGAGAATATTTGACAGAAACTTTGAAAACGCGTGAAGGCGTCTTGCCGTTAGACAATGCTTATATAGGATCACAAAAAATACAGTGAAGTACCAGGACATACAAAAGCACTACAATAGCTGTTGGTGTATGGTGATAATATATCGCAATTCCAGACACTAAAATGCAAAAGTACATCACATGGAGGGGAAATCACTGCTTAGTGATCCCCAAAACCATAAGCATAGGATTAGTACATTTGTGAATATAGTGTAACTGTCGCGATGCTCAAAGGCGCATAAATAGAACTGAGATAAGATGAAACAACATATGAGCGCTTATGACAATAGTAACCACAGTTGTATTTACAAAGTGACCAGAACTGCAAAATACAGGGGAATCATGACCCATATCAGAGCAGAGAATACACAGCCTGACTGAAAAGATTAACGAGAACACTATAATGACATTGAAATAAGGCACGCTATTATGTGAGTCACCCAAATTGCGCTAAAAAGAGTCATTTCTATGCAGCACCAGTCGTTATCAAAGTCGAAGGGCGCAAAACTGCAACTGTAACAAAGGTGAGGCCACTCATAGAAGGGTGAAAAAGTTAAATTTGGAAGTTCAGTTTTGAGTGACGAATCGTGAATTGTACTTGCTAGAGGATCGCTAACTTTGCAGAGGGTGAGGCGCAAAATGACTGGCTGAGGTGAATGACATAAGCGCCACAACGAAATTGTAAAAGGAGTTAGTCCTACCAGTAGCAGACCATCAGCACAACAAGAACCGTGACTCCTGTCAGGTAATATTTCTGAGGAGAATAATGCAGCAGACAAAATTGAAGGAGGCGCGGCTTCATGAGGAGGCAGGTATTCAACAGTAATAGCGAAGGCGTGACTTCATGAGGAAGGCGCTTGACAACAGCAGCGAAGGCGCGGCCTCATGAGGAGGCGGGCACTCGACATCCACAAGAAAGGCACGACCTCATAAGGAAGCGAGCGCTCCTCAGCAACAACAAAGGCGCGGCCTCATGAGGGGGCAGGCGCTCTCCATGAGCAACAGAGGCGCGGCTTCAGGGGGAAGATGAGGCGGCCGAAGGAAGTACGTCAGGCGGGCTGCGTCGGACATGCAGCGCCACACAACCTTGTCAAGATGATCAACACCAGGAAGACTTCGCCGTCACATCTCTGGAACACGCTCAAATCGTGCCCACCACCTTCCGGCAGCCGCAGGGCACGTGAAGAGGACTCCAAAGCCGATATGGGGTAAAATATTTCCGTTAAGAACCCATCCCGTGGCGGAGCTCACTCGTCAGGCGGCCATCTTCCTGCATGGCCAGACCACGCCTCTGTCATTTTTCTAATGTAAGATAATAGCTCTTTCCAGTTCAGTGCAATGGATGGGTAAATCTGCCTCATGTGAGACATGGCTCCTCTCTGGCCCCAACCCCTCCAACTGAGGTCGGACCCATCGAAGGTTATCTTTATTTAGACTGAAGAGAAGGACCAAAACGCAAGTGTTTTTCATGAATTCTCTTTATATTGAGAACAAAGTGACATTTGTGTTGCCCTAGCCCTTATCAACACCCACTTGTCTTAAAGGAGCTGGACATTAAAATTGTGTTCTTTAAATCCATTTTACAGTTTTTTGTTTTTAAGGTGTTTTATTACATCAAGTGTATTATAATGTATTTATTTTCACAACTTTAACTGTCTTACAGGTTTCTTGCAAATACTGCATGGTCGACCTCCTTCAGTCATTGGCTTGATTTGTGGTCCACTGACTTCAGCCATTCATGTGGTGTCAATCACATCTTGGATCAGCCCAGATGAGACTTTCTCCTTCACCATTTTGCTGCCTATTGGGGTCTTTAATCTGCCTTCAAGGAGGTGCTTCCGCAGTAAAGCATGCTTTGGGTTGTTTCCAGGAGTGGCAGCAGTTGGCAGGGACTATTTGCTGCAGGAAGAAGCAATTGTGGAAAGAAGGAAAGAAGGCTTTCTCTTGAAAAGCAAGACTTTGATCGTGATAAACAAATGTTTACTTAAAGTGAGAAATATAACTTCCCTATAATATTTGTAGGGCAGTATGTTTCAATAAAATCATTTTGGCATGCAAATGATGTTCTATTAAATCTTCAGACATATTTGTACTGCATTTACATCCTTATTTACATCACTGTAAAGTGCCTTATTATGTGGCGTGTGTTGCTTTCAGTGGGAGTGTCAGTGTCAGGTGCCTGTTGGTAAATAAAGGGCAGCATTTGCTGGCAGTTCTTTTTCTGTTTCCTTGAACTAAAGATTTTCTGAAAGGAAATCTCCCAGTGTGGCGAGAGTACTTCTTTCACCAGTTGATGCAATAGTGACGTCATTCCATCACCAACAATTCTATCATGTGTATTTTCATTACGATCCAGCTGCAATTATTTTGCCTTTATTCTTTAATCTCGTGGTTCTGGCAGCCGACTTCACAAAACAGCATCCCTTCACCATATGCAAACAGGTGTTGGAGAACACGCAAATGGAAGTGTTGCTCCTATGGACAGAATGCACTCGAGTGGAAGGAACCAGTTTGGCTGCTAGAGTGTTTGTGAAAATATTTTATGATGCTGCTCCCACGGTCTTTTGTCCATTAGGTTTTTGGGTGGATTGTACTCATGTATTTTGTTTTAGCAAGGCGGATATGTGTGATATTCTATGTCCTTACTGGAATACCTTTGCCCGAACCATGGTGGGATTTGTGGAGTCTGCTATGGCTGGAGGGAGGGAGAGAAGGAGGGCGAGAGAGAGAGAGAGAGGAGGGCGAGAGAGAAAGAAGGAGGGCGAGGGAGAGAGAAAGAAGGAGGGCGAGAGAGAGCGAGAGAGAGAGAGAGAGAGAGAGAGAGAGAGAGGGGGCGAGAGAGAGAGAGAGAGAGAGAAGGAGAGAGAGGGAGAGAGAGAGAGAGTGTGGTGTGTTTATCAGTCACGGATGCAGGGTATTCATTTCCCCTAAGGAATGATCGGCACTAGGTACGGCTGAGTAAGAACGGGGCTGTTCATAGTACATGGTCCTATCTCAAAACAATGTGCAGCAGAAGTGGATAATGCTTCCTTTACCTGTCCCCGTTTATTTTATTTTTTGATTTTCTGTGCGTCAACGCGAGGGTCTGGTGAATATTTCACCAACAACAACTGATAGTCATTCTATTCAAAGAGTTCAATCTTACCCTCGGTGAGAAACTGTAGTTAGAAATGGTTGGCAGTTTCGTGAATGTCAAGTTTCCTATGTTTCTCAGAAAGTGCATTTTAGAGTGAGCATTTATTACGGACAGGGAATGTATATTACCCAACTAAGTGGCTTTCATTTTATCGACCCTAGAAGCATAAGCATTTGAGTTAGCCTTGCAAGCATTCAAAAATTTTTATTGCATTTTTAAAGTGTGACAGCAACAATTCTGGAACATCATCCTACGTGGCAAGACCTCAGTTTAAAGTTCTTCGGCACTTTACTGAAAGGTTGCTTCGCTTTGGGCCATTTTTATATGTATATATCTTCTTCTTGTGTACCATTATCCAGAATTCATCATTGTCTTTCTGCTACATTATGGCATCTTAGTAGATAGTACCAAGGTCGAGACATTCGCTATCATTGCCCACGTTGTGTTTATCTAATTTTAGACTGCACCATTTATGTGTCCTCAAACTGGGTCTAACTCAAATTTCCCAGGTTGATCCGCCCTGGTTTAACGTTTGGAATCATTGTGGCTTTCCTGATGAAGGCATAATGCACACCGAAACGCGCGTAGAAGACGATCCATCAATCAGCCACTCCAGTTACTTGTCTTTATAATTTTCTCTTAATTATACTACATTTTGATACTTATTGTATGAATCTGTTCCCATAATTGCCTGTTTGTCTGTGTTTATGTCTGTCCACTGCACTGTGTAACCTTGTAAATCATGTGGGGATACCATACTATGTATGTAATTAGCTGTCTGATAACATATCTTTAACATGTTTTTAAGTATTTTTTATCAAAGAAATGATTTTTTTTAAATGCGTCTGTAGTGTACACTGAGGGGGATATTCTCAAGAACGTGTGATAATTATTGCAAAATAAGCTTAACGCAACTTTGCACATCGCAGTCTATCGCGGGAAAATAATGCTGTGTTAACGTTGTATTCTCAACATGGCGGTACCATGCGATAGTCTCACGCTAACGTGTCAAATGACTGTGATAAAATTGCCGTTATGGCAAAAAACGCAAAACACGAACGGGAAAAAAATTGCGATGTGGCCAACCGCGATAGAAAAATCAGGGGTAACCAGTGACAAGCCTGCAATTGCCACGCGTCATGCGGGAAAATGCACTATAAAAGAACTGAAAAAAACAAACAAAATAATTCAAACTGCGTAGCACCATGGAGGAAGCCAGAGTAAGTACAGAGGACGACCAGAACCCCACATGACCCCAGGAAGACCAGCCTGGGACCTTGTTCTCACGGAAGGGCAAGGAGAAGACGATGAGGAAGACGAGGTTCAGGCCGCAGGAAAACAGGATCATCATCACGGAGGTGATAGAACACTACCATCAACTGTTCGGCACCTCCAACGTGTCATTGGCAAATAAAAATGCAATATGGCAGGCCATCCTGGACAAGGTGAATGCAGTCGGAGTGAGGAGGAGGACAATTGGAAAGGTCAAGAGGCGCTGGAATGATGCAAAGCGCAAAACCAAGAAGAAACTCGCTGACAACCATCAGGTAGCAATGCAGACTGGAGGTGGCAGTCCAGCGGAACACCAGGAGCTGGATGAGATGGAGGAAATGGAGTCCACAGTCATCAATGGGGAGACGGTGGCAGGAGTTGGGGGTCCGGACACTGCTCGACATGATATGACACAACAGCACCAGAGTGAGTACCGAACAGGGACTGGGGGGGCGTGGGGGGAGATGGGCACAATGGCACACATGCACAATTAGGTAGAGCACACTGCACACCCACAATGACTCTGTATCATGTCCCTCATCCCCTTGGCACACTGCAGCATACATACAAACACCAAGTAGGCCCCCGTCCACTATGGGCACAAAGGGGTCCCTCCCCACACAGCAACAATCTCACAACCAACCCATGCACACGTGTTAAAACCAACAAAGCTACATGTCTGTGAGCCACACTGACAATGCAAGTGACACTGCATGACGAATAGTATGGCTGCAGTCCAATTATCATGACATAGTGCACGCCACAACACTGAGGTGGCTGAGTGTGGAACACATCCGGAAAGGAGCAGGTCACACTCTGACACATCCACGTGCACATACAACCCCTGACGGCCACAACACATCTGCGGGTAAACCATGCCCAAGAGTCCCACTCCCACCAAGAGCCAAAATTAGCCAACTCTGCAAAGTCTCAGCACTGTAGAAGCACAGAAGTCAAAGGAACACTGCATCAAAGGGATGTGAGGCAGCAAAATCACAGCTGTAGGGGCGACTCACCCACAATACAGCACACACACATACCAACAACAGCACATCAACATTGACAACAATGTGGTACAAAGTGCAACACTTTTACCACAGAACAGTTCCACTTATGCATAGAAACCGGCCCAAACACATCTGGCATAGCAGGAAACTTAGAGATGAGAATGTACGTGTACAAACTCACATCCGTAATTTAGTTCAAATGTCCACTGTCCCGAATCAGAGTCAGCTCCTCCCAGTCACAATGTACATTGTCATGTAGTCTGTATGTAAACTTGAATAATGCGTCAACATACATGTCAACACAATGTTAAAATGCACCTCCCCTTCACATTGCAGAGGGACAATCAACACCTCCCGCAGAGCAGACCAGACAACTCATCAGTGACGATGAAGAGGACCTCCACACCTTCGACACCGACGCCCTACAACAGCTCATAGACAGCTACGGCAAACCACCTCCAGGAGCAGGGCAGCCCAGCTGCATCGAGGAGACCCCACCCCCTGCACAGACCACACAGCAGGAAGCAGCCACCAACACGGCTGGCTCCCAGCACCTCACCGAAGAACACATCCCATTTCAAGGCCAGGTGTTAGACTGCCAGGAGGAGGTGGCTGAACAGGTGCGGGTGGGGTTCGACCACATGGCAGTCAAACTAGATTACATACATGGGTGTCTAAGTTACATCAGGGACCACTTACACTCCCCAACGGACACCCACAGTTCGCCCCATGATGTCCAACAATCCATGCCCGACACCGCTGGAGTTATGCCTCTGAGAGGAGAGCAACTGTCTAGTCAGAGTGGCCTCAGCGATGTCAGCCGAGACTGCACTTTTTGTTTAATTGTACACTGTCAGTTTCAAATACTCATTGAACGATTGAGTCTATCTTAAATATCAGAGTGGTGACATTGCACCTTGAGGCGTGTTGTGATTACATTGAAGACACCACCAAAAGAGGAGCTGGCTTGTTGCTTAATTGTACATTGGCAGTTTTAATATACATTGAACAATTGTATGTATTTACAAATATTAAAACTGTGACATAGCACTTTGAGACCTTCAGTAATGCTGTAGAAACTGAGAACCTATTGAGTCTTTCGACCCTTTTTATTAATAGCGTATGGTTGACACCGCCCCTTTTCAGGGCCACTACCCCCTTTCTCTCGGTATAAATGCTCCTGTGGATTGCTGCTATCGCGATGGAGTAAGGACGTCGATCAGATCGTCTCCAGGTAATTCTCTTTCACAACCGACCACCACCTAGGAACGCCTGGCACTCCTTAGTTAGCATTTTAATTAGAATTCCGTCCTTTTTTCTAGTTGTAAAAATCACGCTGTGCCCTGGATTGCCTGATTCATTCAGCCAATTGTTGCCACAAACACGGATCTGAATATTACGTTCCATGGATGGTTAGGGCACCACCGCCATGGTCTCTATCTATTGAATAATGGGAATTGTCCTTAGCTGGCCCTTGCCACGTTACGGGTGAGTTGCTATAGACAGTCCTTGTGTACTTTTAGTGTGCAGTCCTTATGGACCTTTGACAACAACAGTTGTTATTATTATTGAATTGCAGGCATTGGTGTAACCAGGTTTAGGACTTCAGTGTGAGCATTGCAAGAGTGATGAGGTGGGTTTAATACATTACTCCCGCCATTTGATGTGCAGACACCACGCCTGGGCAACCTATTAGGTCCCGATTACCAGTTCCTTGTTTTTATTCTGTAGGGTCACTTCACCCGTCCCCTTGTCCTGAGTAAGATCCGCATAGCTGAGGTATTAGAGTCCCTCTTTTGCCGATAAGCCAGATTGAAATGTCGACACTACCCCCTACCGCACCTGGACCAATTTCCCCTTCCCCATTAACCCTGTTTAAAGCCTTTAGGAAACTTTCCGTACAAATTCAAATGAATAATTTGCATGTGGCCAGGTTGCATCTAACTGTTTATTACTTATCAGTTTTGTACAGTCTTGTAAATATATGCCCTTTACTTTTCTACAAACTTTGAGCTCTCTTGGCTCCTATATATACACTTGAGCACTCCTTCTTACACGTTCCCTAGAACATTTTCCTACTTTCTTGACCCTCTAAGGATTGTTCCTTTAAATGACTAAATAAATATATTGTAATAATACTTAGTGGTTTTTCCTCCACATTTATTTTCACGATTTACAGACGTTTGGGAGCTGATTAATGTAAGCTCAAATAAGTTGTTAATTCTGTTAATCTTACTCTTCCTTGAATAATTGGTCCAGGACCATTGTTTCTTTATAATAACCGATACCCAGGTTCAGGTACCTTTTGGGAATACCCCATTGTTTATAATGGTCAGCCGAGTGTTGGCACAGATGCTGAGGATAATGGAGAACATAGAGCGGATGAATGCGGAAAGAATGGCTGCCACGGATGCACACCAGCGAAAAGATGTTGATATCGTCCATGCCCTGCAGATCCTCATCATTGCATTGCTGCCACTACGGCAGTCGCTGATGAATGCTGCTGGTACTTCCACACACACATCTCCAGCCCCTGATGTGTAAGTGGCACACAGTGCTGCAGACCAAACATCCGCACCCACATGTCAGACAGATGACACAGAGGACGAAGATGCGGGTGATTCCACCTTAGTATTAAGAAGGCTTCCAGTAGCAATCTTCTCCGCCATATGCCTTGTTTCAGCTTGGTTCTGCCCCCTGCATCATGCCCTGTAAAAATACCTCCCACTGTCCACCGAAACAATCACGACACTCACCTTGGACCTCGACATGGACTGCCATATTCTTTTTGCTTAACAATGACACAGCAATCACACTGCAGACTGTACTCTTCCTCTACCGATGTACTTGTCTATCCCTAAATGACTCTGGCTGGCACTCCACTGGGCTAGAATGTAATGTGGGGTTTGCATGGCCATGTACTGCTCCAGCTCCGACACTCCACCGAATGTGAATAAATCATTCAAATTCACACAGATGTGGCATGTCCATAATCGATCAAGTAGGAAAGTATGGATGAATGTAAGGACATTGATTGCACAAAAAGGTACACCCTGGGAAATGAAAGCAATGCGCATGTGTGACCGTGACACACATAGGCAGTGAGATGACTGGGAATGTGTGCACTAGCTGTGGCCTCACTGCTCTGAAACAACAATCGCGCAAATTCACAACTTTGCCTCACGCGATGTTAGAAATAGGGCTGTGTATGAAATGTCAGTCATTGGCAGGCCTAAAGATGTGTCCCCCATCACATTTGACAACAAAACATCTCTTCGCATACCTACTCACACTCAACTGGGTGGACACAGCCTGTAGTGATGGATCACATTGATCTACATGGCAAGAAGTTGGACACCATACTCAAACTTCTGATGACACGTAAGAGCACAGGTCTATCAGCAACTATCCCAACCACAATGTCTGGCTCACAGAGGTGGAGCTGGCAATAGGGACTAACCCCTAAGTGAAATACGTCAGTCAGTCCCTCACTGTTTAAGGACAATGCTCATTGAGGCACACGATTTGTCATTCAAATCAACACTCATCACAGTTAAACACTAGTGAAGTTGCGTAGACTTAATTAGCAAGTGCGTGTCAGTACAGGCAAGACAAGGGCCACAACATGCTCACCTATGCATCAGACACTAACAGGCAGCATTCGGTCACGGTACAGTTCCATGTGACAGGCGTTGTGCATGTGCCCGGGATGTTCTGCCATTGCGTTGGTGGCTCTCGTAGAACCAACACTCTTCTGATCTGTGGCAGTTATGTGGATGATATGCCACAGCTCGGAGCAATTAGTTGTATACGTGTGCAACGTTTGGACGTATGGGTTGTTGTGTACATAAGTGTCAAAGGCATTCCATGCAAGAGTACCTCGGGCAAGGACTTCTGTGTGTGGGGTGTGGATACGTTGCTCTTTCATTGGCGCTGTGCGTAGTGTGGGAGTCGTCACCATCTGCTATGGTATCTCTCTCAGGTGGTGCCTGCCGCATGCAAGACCAAGGTCGGAGGTGCAGATATTCTTCCACCTTATGTATTGAGACGAAGATGCTTTCATCCCTAATGTTAGTCTGACTACCGCTTGCATTATGGAACTGTGATGTGGCTTTCGCGCTGCAAATGAGGCTAGGCCTTGGGCTTATGGTGCACCAATAGCGATACACACACAACAATTGAAATGTATGAGCCAAGAGCCCGATCGGTCTTGCGCACCTTGGACAATCCCTTCGTGCCCAGCCGCACTCCGGGTGCATGCAACATTGCAACATTGTCGATTGCGGGCCGTGTGGCGCCAACACTGCGACTGAGACACATGCATCAGTTGGTTTCCTGTCCAGCCCAGAAATGAACCACACCCAGAGCCCAGGGATAATTATTCACACCCCTATGCTGGCCTGTGCGTACACTGACCCAGCCCACTCAGCTTATAGTATAAAGGGGGGACAACGTCGCTACGTGTCCCAGTTCTTCCCCACTGCCGGAGGTGACATGGCTGCATCCGCCTGGCACATCACGAGACTCAATCATAAAGGGTCCATGACTTACGTTGCACAGACTTGGTGGCACCGGATACACTGCAGCCGGCACGGGCCTACCACCACGGGACGGTGACTTTCGGTGCACTGAGGTAGGGGCACCTTAAGTGCTGAGCAGGTGTGCTGCATGTGATGATGCGCCGTCCTGGTGGTCCGGACTGGTAAGGATTTGTGTGAGCTCTGCTGGACTGCAGTGTAGGCCTGAGCCAGCGGGCCTACCACCACGTTGCGTTGCCTCACGGTTCACAGAGTGAGTGGCACCTAAAGAGCTGGGCGGGTGTGCAGCCTGCCATGATGCCGTGTGCACTGATATGATCTTTGCCATTGCAAAATCAAGACCCAGAATCACGTGTGTGACCTTGTGGCCCGTGGTGCGGGGCTGCATGATGTGGAGGCTGCAGAGCTCGTGGACCCCGGGCTTGGAGCTTGCACCGGCACGTGGTGGGCCCTCTTGGAGACATGCCGGTGGAGGCGGGAGGGGCTGGGTACAGCAGCCTGTGTGCGCAGGCAAGCGATGATGGTGTGTATGATGGTATGAACTCTGCCATTCATAAATCTGGACTCTGTTTCAGATAAGGGACCTGGTGGATTGCAGTGTATACCAGCACGTGGTTGGAGACACACCGGTGGCAGCAGGTGAGCAGTGAGGTCTGGGTCCGCAGTGTTGGCGCTCTCTCTCCCTCTCCCCTTTTCACTGTCTCTCTCTTTCTCTCTCTCTCTCTTTCTCTCTCTTTCTCTCTCTTTCACTCCCTCTCTGTCCTTTGATGAGCGCATGGCACACCTTCTTATCTTGAATTTTGTCTTGCATGTCTTGCTGTGTTACAGATTGTCCAGAGAAGACCCGCCATGACTCTTCAGAATAGTTGTTTTGAGTTTAATTTTAATAAAATATTTTATTTGGGAATTCAAAGATGAATGAATGATTCTCCTTTTACTGACCACACATGAATGTTAATTGTTGTAATTGTGCAAGAGCAGGCAAATTGTTTTGTTCATAACTTCGTAAAGTTGATGTAAACTATCTTTGTCCTGGGAGATTCCCGGGTTAGTGCCCCAGGGGGTGGTCCTTGGGGTGGTGGCAGTGGGCTCCAAACTGCATGATCAGTGGCTCCATGGCATTTGTTGTTCTTCAGGTGTGACTCTGGGCTGGGCTCCCGTTTATGGCGCAGGTTTTCGTCCGACTTAACACAAGGTAAGAGCAGGTGATAAATCCCTGCTGCCAACGCACCCTATTGCATGTTTTGGGATCTTATCGCCGATCTGGCTGGTCATTTGGGAATGTTGCGAAGTGGTGTTGTCGTGGCTTTTTGCACGGGAACGCCTACTCTGCATATTATTAGCGTTAGTTGACGGTGTCATCTGTGGCGATGTTTTTTGCGGCTGCTATCGCAATAAAACTGGTGATATTAGCTGTTAGCACCAGCTTGTGAATAGGGCGATACATTTATCACTACTTTGGCTGCGATAAAGTGACGCTAACTCTGCGATAAGTCCTTGAAAATATCCCCCTGAGTTCCTTATATCATGTTTTCAGCCTTTATGGTCTGGTAATCTCCGTGGACCTCTAGTTGCCTAGGGACTTTTTTGAAAATTGTGGTTTTGCCTTGCCCTAGGAATCTAGACTTTAAGCAAGGGGTCCTTGTTATTTGGTTTGAAGACCTCCGTTTTCAACATGCTATTATAATAGTATAGCTCCTAGTCCTTCTCCAGAGTTAGTATCCGTTACATTTTCAGCATAAATGCAAATGATACAAGACATTGTAATGAAGAGTAAATGGAAATCTTTGCCTGCTAGCTTCATAGAAAATAAATCTGTCATCTTCATTTTGTACGGTATCAATTTGGTTTGTGAGAGAAGTGTATTTATCATTGGTACCAGTCGGAGGGCCAGATGTACAACCATTCCCTTTTGTGGGTCGCAAATTGCGGTTTTTTGAGACTCACAATTTGCGACTCGCATAACAGAATCTACTCATGTGTCTAAGACACATTTAGAGATTCCTAATGGGTTTGCAAATTACCTGCCTAATTAATATGCATGAGGCAGGTCGCAATTTGCGGACAATTCTAAATGGCCAGCTCTCAGGGATGGTGGCCTGCTGGGGTCAGCAGACCACCATGTCTGTGACTGCTTTAAATAAAGCTATTTTATTTTTAAATGGAGGCTGTTTTCCTTAAAGGAAATTGGGATACATTTAAAAAAGAAAAATGAAACATTCCTGTTTCATTTTTTATGAGTAGGCAGCAGTCAGTGGGACCACTGGCTGCTCTTAAGAAACGTTTTCACTTCCAGTCATAAAGGGGAAGGGGTAAACTGTATAAGGTGGTAAACTGCGATTGTTTTGCAGTAGCAAAACAATGAAACATTGTCTTGTGACTAGCTATTAGGAAGGGACGCCCTTGGCACACCCTTTCCTAATAGCGACTCGCAAGCAGTATTTTGTGAGTCGTTAATAGGTTACCGACTCACAAAATAGGGTTTGAACATGCTGTAACCCTTTTTAGCAGTCACAAATGGCATGGTTTACTGTTTGTGTTTGCTAAAAACTGTCGTACATCTGGTCCAGAGTCCTTGCCCAGGGAAGCACGTAGTGCACCTCAAATGTCTGAAGGATGTCTGCCACTCACACATGTGTCAGTTATAAGCCACGCTGCAACTGGAAAAACCTTTTCTCCAGGAGCCCATAATTGGGGGTCAACAAAAGGAGGTGGAGTAATGTGAGCGAAGTCATGAAAAGCAATCTGACACACAATTCTTACATATTTTAGAACTCTGCCAGACAGAAATTGGCAGTAAGGAGAAACATCATAGGACATCTGTTTCGTCTTAATTGGGTGCAACGGCTGTATTTTAAAATATCATATGGGGTTAAAGCACCTGTTGCAAACAGCATTGAATCTCAGGGAATAATAATAATGATAAGTCTGGCGGTTAATTCCCTTGCAGCAGAGATCCATGTTTTGTCTAGTCAAAGCTTTCACTTGTAAAATAGCATGGAGGGTTAACATGTATCATGCAAACACATCGTTTAACATGCACATGACAGATTTTTAGGTCGAGCCTTGGCAGTGCGCATGCGCTGTATGTAAGCCCTGCTGTACTCACTATACCGAGAGAAATTCTGCTGGCTGCTTACCAGATTAGCCCTCCCAAGATTGGGCTCTCCCAAGATTGGGCTCTCCCAAGATTGGGATCTCAGATTTGGCTCTCCCAAGAAATTTGATTGCTAAAGTCAAATAGGATCGGGACGAAGGCATCCATGCCTACTGTGTTTTTCTACACTAAAAGTGCCTGATGTGTGTCCATTAATACTGGCTTTGGTTCTGGGATCAGAATACAATAAATATGCAGTATGCATCTGCCCAGCTTAATTTTGCAGAGCACTTCCATAAAAAATGCCCATTCTAACAAATCAAAGGCTTTCTCAGCATCCAAGAACACAAAGACTGCATCCAGCGAGGGATTCCTCTGATGTAGGAGAATAAATATGGTCCTAAGGTTGTTTTATTCGCTCTCTCAGGTTTAAATCCTGATTGGTCTGACAGGATCAATTTATCCATAACCCGTGGTAGCCTATTCGAAACTATATGTGTCACCATCTTATTAGCCAGGTTTAATAAGGAAAGTGACCAGTAAGATTGCTACTTCTTTTCATTTTTCCTTGGGTTTCAATATCACTATCACTACCTCCTCTCTTGTGATGGGAGGCAGGGGACTGGTCTATATGGACTCATTGAAAACTTCTAATAAGTGTAGTTCAAGTTTTTCCTTGAATTCTTTATATAAATCAGCAGCCAGACTGTGTGATGTAGGTACATTCCTGTTTGCAGAACCGTAAATGGCAGTTGTAATACCCACAATGCCAATTGTTTCGAGCTGGGGAGGGTCCCTGAAATCTCCATTAACCCATGCCAGTGCTGTGCCATCCCAGTATTTCTTAAACTGTGCTGAATCATGGGCAATTTCGGATGTGTTGGATAAGAGTCAACTAATTCCTGTAGGATAGCGGTATTCCCACATATTGTCTCACCATCCCTACTTTGAAGCGATATAACAATATTTTGACTATATGTTTCTCGAATCATTCAAGCTAGAATCCTGCTGGTTCTTTCCATATCCCTATATCTACACGCCTTGGCATGTTTGCCCAGGTCTTTGAGTTTCCTTTCTGCTCAGTGCTTAATTTGTAAAATATTAAGTGCCAGGGCTCTGACCAAGAGGCCACTGCAGCTTGTGGCACCCATCGACCTTGTCATCGCTGCCAAAACAAACTACTAAACATCTCTCTTGCATGTAAATGCGACAGTTCAGATTATTCCAGGTCCCAAAGCATGTATTAGCAATTTTTTTATGTATTTGTTTTCCTAACCAACTATTATACTGATCATCTCTAAATTACATGAGCAGCGCCATCTTGTGGCAGACTGCCCTAGGTGTGGTTTTGACAATTAAGGTGCTTGTGCCAAGCACCGGAAACCAATTAAGTGCCGGTGCTCAGCACCGGAAAACACCCACCGGCTCAAATTAAGCACTGTTTCTGCTTTATCAGCAATAACTGCAATGTGTTATCTATTCCTCCTAGTTTCAATGCTGAGTATTTCTGTTCGCTTTGCCGTTCTAGTGTGCTAAGGGTGTTTTCTAATTGAGTGAGTATAGCGCATGTAGATTTGAGGATCCCTAACTGCTTTGCTGTGGCAATGCCTCTCATAGAAACCTAAAGGTTTCCCACCCTGTGGAATATTGGATAACTACAATATTAATGTCAAAGAATTCTAGAATGACGGAGCGCATTCAGCTTCATAAATTTAATTTGATTGGGCTTCAGAGGGAAGTGTGGCTTCGCTCTTTACAATCTGGGAGTTCAACTTCGAGCAAAAGGGGAGAGTGGTCAGATATGGTACAAGGTAGGTACTGGAGATCAGTTACCCAGGGTATTTTGGGGCATATTATCAAGACAGGCGATAAAATTATTGCCGCTTTAGCGGCAGAAAACTGCCCCTAAAACGGCGATAATGGGCTTGATAATATGCTCTATGGAATTCCAATTGAAGCCCATGTTAGATGTGAAGGAGATCTAACCTGAGCTTCAATTGGAATTCCATAGAGCATATTATCAAGCCCATTATCGCCGTTTTAACGGTAGTTTTCTGTCGCTAAAGTGGCGATAATTTTATCGCCTGTCTTGATAATATGCCCCTCAGTTCCTTGACTTAAGGTAGCTCCGATAAAATTAGTCATGGATAGGTGAATATTAAGAACACTTTCTCACCTCCCCCCTTCTTCGCCACACATCCTGTGTGCGCATCATTTCTGAGGTTTGTTGGAGATAGGCGGTAGCACCGTGTGATGAATGTGCACTTTCCTGGTTCTATCTGCATTTGGGTCTAGGACTGGGTTGACATTTCCACCCCATTTATGTAAGTTGCAGGCGGTGGCACTAGTCGAATAAATCGACACCTTCTCAGTTCTTCAGCAGTTAGGTCTAGGACTAGGCTGTAATCTCCTCTCCATTTTAAGTAAGTTGTATTATGTTGTCTACACAAGGGGTTTAAACGTGAACATTGCAGGCTGCATGCAGAATTTGCATATGGTGCATAGTTCACTAAACAAATTAACAGAATGGGATTTGTGAGCTATTTGTTTTTATTATTTGTAAAGTGAATGCTATGCCTTTCAAAACAGCATGGAGGTGCGTTACAAATTGTGCAAACCCAATTGAGTTTATCTCAATCAGAGCAAGAACTAAAGTCATAAAGACCCTTATAGAAAGCACGTGGCTAGCATGAATGTAACTGTCAGGCATTCATTCACCCAGCATACATAAAGATCAGTCCATCGCTCAAATAGTCTGTCACGCAATACATCAGTGCTCAACCCTCATCCCTAGCTCTCTTCGTTTCTTTGTGGTCTTCGCGTCTCCCCATGAGATCAGACAAGCAGTTGCCATTTTAGATGCTTCGCTTGACTCATCATTGCCAAAGCCAAAAGGTCTGACTTTCATGTGCTAAAGCATGCTAGCACAGGCATGCGCAAATGCTGTTTACACCCTCTAACACATTGAAGCTTTGCCAGTGCTTGTTAGCTCTGCTATTTTAACTTCCTAATATTAACTTAGAACGTTTAACCAATAAACTTTAATGTTACATTTTAGAAAGGGTATGCTGCCTGGATTCATTCTGGTCATCGTCTGGCAGGGAATTGTATTCTCCCTCATTCCACTCGTGCATCAGTCCTCATCCTCTGTGGTGCCACACAGCTCACTCACGCTTCAGTCTTCATCCAAAACAGCTCTGTGCGCTTATCAGGCCAAAGCCGCAGCGGGGATGCATTGAGTTTTGTGCTTGAACAAGATGTACTTTGTCCCCAGGATGTTTGGTTCAGACACATCATCCTTGCACTTTTACAATGACCTCTTATGCTATTGCCATTCCTTTTGTGTGCACTGAGCTTTGTGGTGCTGAGGTGCTTCTTGGATTAGGTCCTGTTTGAGGATTGGAGGACCACATGCTTATGCTGACAAACAGGGGTTTTCTGGCCCTTTGCACCAATGCATCATGGCCTCATTAACCTCTGCTCAGATCATCAGAGTTTTCGTCTGCTTTTTGTATCTGTTTAGTTGCTTCTCTTTTTCCTTGTTACATAAACAGTCCTGGGGCTGTTGATCTTTTTGTAGCAACTCTCTTGCTCCCTTAAACCATTAGATTTGTTGCTCTTGAATCGTTTCCTAAGCTGTAGTCTTCAAAGCTCTTTTCTGACAAGCCCCAGGCCTTTTAGAGTTCATGTTTTCATTTTGCTCTGTTGCACGGATTCTGCTCAGAAACAGAACTATGCTTGGGACCATAGAACATTGGCATGTAGGAACTGAGTCACCATACCACCTCAATATCCAGGAGCCCGAGTCCCACTAGCTGTAGTGCCTCACTTGCCCGCCTAACCTTACCAGAGAAGCAAGGGAATTGGCACCTCAGAACACAAAACTCTCGACCCTCTCAGGGATCGCGGTAAAAGGACACACACTCTCTCACTAAGAGACTTGAAGGGAGTTTAGAGTATTTATTAAAACTATTGTGTCCTAAAATGCAGTATTCGTGCCACAATTGCATATCAAAAATACTGTTTGGAAAATAAACCATATGCCATAAAAATCCCTGTCCTGGTATGAGACAGAGTAGCCTAAACCCCCATCGTCTTCTACCAAAACGAAATGATTATATATCAAAGATCTCTGGGATTAGCGGTGCACCCGGTACCTTGGCATACACAGCTGGACGTTCTACATCTCAGCTGATGTAGCAATCGTGTCAGAACCCTCGCTCAGTGTGTTTTCTTAAACACATGCGCTCAGTTATATGACAGGGCATGTGTGCTCACAAACAGCAGCTGTGTTCTTGTGTTGTGTCTAGCAACTAGTGCCTTACCAGAGAGAATGACAAGGGGCACTGTTGTTTGACCCTGTCTGTGGTATTCAGACTAAATTCCAGGAAAAGAACAGAACACAAAAACATATGCAGATACTGTGTGAAAGTACAATGTGGCACAAAAGCAAGCATGTTTATATGGTACATGTGCAAAAGAAAACGCGCCCTACAACGTGCACAATTAGGCTATCATAGAGAAAGCTACAATGGGCCATGCAGGAAACTCATGAAAGCTCCTGAGTTCATGTTTTAATTTTGCAATGTCCAGTTCTATATAGGGGTGGGCAGAACTCATGGAGTTACAGAAAAACTCTGCAAGGTTCCACAGAATTCTGCTAATGGGTGAAAAATATGCAGCTTGTGCTTTAATTTAGCGCTGGTAGCCCGAGCAGCTCTGAAAATCAATGCGAACTGCACCATGCGTTGCGCAAGAGTGAATGGCCATTCAAATTGATGTTGTTGCTGCGTGAGTAGAAAATCTACTAGAACAGCAGCAAATCTAATCAAATGGCAACCCTCTGACTGTGACTGCATGTGAATGTGGACAACCGCCCATGTTAGAGAATCGCGCTAGGTGACACCAAATCTTGCTCGCATATTTTGAAGCTTCATGGGAGAAAATTTCCACCATGCAGCATTTGGCAGAATATGGCCAGAACTCTGTGTTAAAGAGTAGCCCCTAGTTATATTACAGCCTGTTATACATGCTGAAGCCCTGGAAAATAAAGCCTAGTAACCTCAAATCTGTCATCTGCCAATGTGACTATCCAACTGTAGGTTTTGGTCCTGCAATAAGGACTTGGCATCCATAAAAATGTTATGCATTTGGGCATTTTCCTTTTGGCACAAGTCTCTATATCACATCCATTGGTCACAATGGGCCACATGTATGTTCTTTCTGGTTGCAAATACTGTTCACAATTTGCAAATAATTTTGATGTGACCAGAGTTTTTATTTGGTGAGCCGACCTATGTATGCTGGTTTCACAAAATATAAGGATTTGGAGTGGTTTGCAATCTGACCTACCTCATTAATGTTCCCAAGGTAGATCACAGTTTGTGACTTACACCAATTGAAGGCCTCACAGGCATGGTGGCCTGCTATGGTCAGCAGACCCCTTGTCTGTGATTGACTCTCAATAAATATATTTTTAATACAGCCCATCTTCCTTGAAGAAAACACAACTGCATTTAAAAAAAGGTTTTCTATTATTCTAAATGCGTTTGAGAATTGGCAACGGTCCCCTAGACTTCTGCCTACTTCCAAACAAACAGTTTTTTTACGATTCACAAAGGAGAAGGGTTGACAAAGGGATCCCTCCCCTGTTTTGTAAATAAAATAACAACCCAAATCAGGAGTTGATAATTTTTCTATATTTTGCAACCAGATTTCAGTCAGAAAACATTGATGTATAACATACTGATTGGCAATCTTAGAACATGCCCCGCCAAATCAATACCTATTTGCAATGATAAAATGCTTAGTACATCTGGCTCCATGTTTCTATTGTGACAAGATGGTGAACCACTTGACCTTTATTGCAAAACTCCTTTGAAATAGGTGTTGAAGTGACCCATGCACCCAAGCACCCAGCACTTTATTCTAATTACAAAATCTTTAATAATAGGGCTTCAAATGTGAGAATTAATAGAAAGCACACATTTTATCATTTTTTTCTTTCATTTTCTTTTTGGAAGCTATAGTGCATTCTCGTTTTTTGTGATAGTAATGATGGGAAATGAAAGTTTGTGCCTCCTACCAGAGACTACTTTATTCAAGAGAGAAGGTGCAGTTGAATATTTAATAGAACAAAATACATCTTTATAGGAGCTCTCTGAGAGCTAGTCTTCAAATTCTGACTTTTGT
Source organism: Triturus cristatus (assembly GCF_964204655.1). Classification (NCBI taxonomy): domain Eukaryota; kingdom Metazoa; phylum Chordata; class Amphibia; order Caudata; family Salamandridae; genus Triturus; species Triturus cristatus. Next base: position 640,924,340 of record NC_140595.1, read on the forward strand.
TGCATGCAAATAATGTTGTTTGTTTCTCGAATTTTACATTCTTAGATTGCATGCCATGCTATCTCAAAAAGCCACCTACCACTATGTTCTCAAAAACCCCGCATGAATATTGAACTTGAGTTAAAACTACAGATTGTTCTCTCTGCTCTCTTTCTACCGACCCTCTGCTTACCCTCTTGTTCCTGAGTACAGCACACTCTAACTCACTTGCCTGTATGCCATACTCAATATTATTATGTTCCTGCAAACTGTCCATTTCATAGATCCCAACCTCTCAACCTTTGAAACCATATCTCTACAACCTAATAATAGCTAATCTCCCCGACCGATCTATTCACCCCATCAACAATCGGCATAAACTCATATATTCCCCACCAATGATCACACCTAACTCATATTCATTTAATCTACCACAAAGAAACTGGATGAACCTGAGAGCATAACACTAATCCCAATAACCTACAATAACCAATAGCACTGGACTAACCACTAATGTTGGGTTCCAGACTAAAGTGCTACCCACCATATAGCACCTCGCCGGGGATAGTAAGTGCTATATAAATGCAATTACAATAAAATACAGTAGAGAGACACATGGTTCCAAGTACCTCCTACCTCACAAAAAGGCTCTAGACAACCACAGCCTGTTCCAACATTTTATGCCCAAAGATTATTCATACTCGTGAACAACAGCGTGGGCACTCAAAGATTCCATGTCTCAGTGGGTCAAGCCATTCCATCTGCTGCCAGTGTCTATGCATCTTATTATTACTGTCCAGATGGCATTCTTGGCACAGACCAATGAACAATCTCTTGGATGATTGGCTTCTGCCATCGAGGTAGCTATGGGGACTGACAGTCAGCCAGCAGCAGAATATAGGTGTCACCAAAGCAATGTATAATCCAGTGGCGTAACACAGGCCCCTGCAACACTGCGGAGCGGGGACCCCAAGCTCCAGGGGTCCCCCTGAGCACAGTACTCGGGCCAGAGAGCTCCTAATTGAGTCCGGAGGGTGCCCCTCCACGTGCCTTGCAGGGGGTACCCTCAAGTTTCGTTATACCAGTGGTATCATCCTAAAATGACAGCTTGAACAACTATTAAGCTATTGCGTTATCTGGCGTGCATTTGTATGCCACTTTAGTACTGTTTGTTTTATCTTGTAGCACTTTTTAAATATGGGCACCCTTAACTTTTCAGGGTACATGTTGACCGGAATGAATGTGGTCTGCTGATATTGTACCTGGTTGAATTTTCAATTTTATTTAAGTGAGTCACGTTGGGTATGTTGTTCAACTTATTTAATATTAGTACTTGTGATTGAAATTGAAGTAAAAATGAGTAAAACAGTGAATGAATAAACAGTCTCTGGATTTCATTGTTACTTTAGTTCTCACTGCAGTTGTTGGTGAGATAACAGGCGCCTTGACTGAGATGCAAGCACCAGGGCTAGGATTAGGAGACATTAATTCCACCTCCTTCCACAAAGGACCACACAGTTATGACTGAGTTCTGCTTGTATGTCTGAGGATCAATAATTTTGCAAAGATCAATCAAATGTTGCTTGACATCCAGTACTTAATTTTCATTGCCAAACTTTGAGCAAGAGAAAGAGAGAGAAAGGAGAAAAGGAGGAAGAAGAAAAAGATAGGAAAACGGTGACAAAATGAGAAAGCAGTGATAGAAAAGAACCTGCCGTCAGATAAAGATGCAGAGAATGTAGGGTGGTGGAAGAAAGTTGCATGAGGTGAAATCAAGACTAGGCTGCCTTGGTACTTGGAAATGCCGGCACACGATAGCAGCTGGATTTCCTGTGAGCCAAACCTTGCTCATTGACTCTCAGCATCTGGCTTGCCCTGCTTGAGGTTATGATACTGACTTTCATCTCTGTCTCGCCTGGCCGAATCCTGACATGTTTCATTTCTTATCTCACATTTTCCTTTCAAAGGTGATGAACTGCATTACACATCTAAACAACAAAACCAGACCTACTCTATCAAAATGCCAGCTGGTTTATGATCTTAACAAATGTTTTTTTACTCTCTACATGACATGCTGCAAAATCTGACAAGAAATAATACATTCTCTGTTCTAGAAAGGCCACAACATGAAAGGTACAGGGTGTAATTAAGAATTGTTATTTAAAAGCATGAAGTGAGAGTCACTGAGCTCAGTCAGGAGTGTGTGAGCTGTGCACAGAGAAGATGTTGGGCTGTATTCTGAATGTGTGTGTCTTGCAACTGGTGCTCATGTACCATGCCTCGATACCATTGTGTCGAGTTCACGCTATATAAAACTCACCCCCCCAAAATAAATGCGAAATGAGAGCAGAGGGGTGGCCAAGGTGAGTCGGGCGTTCTGCCTTTTAGAGTGGATGGGTAGGGTACCTTGTGCTTTGGGTTAGATCTGGGTCTACTTACTACGGTGGGTGAGGTGGAAGATGCGAAGCAGCATTGGCAGGATCATGACTGTCCTTAAGAAATCTAAATAAAGATTAAAACAAAAGATTTGACCGCACATCTCCCCCAAAATTACTATTGAAAAGGGGCTTAAGCAAGGCTGCATTTTAGCTCCTCTTTTCTCATTGCACATCTCAGATACAGATTAAAAATATTACACAAAAAAAACACAGAATTTCCTCCATCTAAAGTAGGACACTGTCAGCTTAGCTATTTGAGCAGATCACAAAGTTGTCTCCATATGCTTGACCCCAACTGGATTACAGCTTCAACTTGCGGCTCTTCATGATTACAACTAGATGCGTGGCCTACTGACAAACAACAAAACTAAAATCCTAGCCTTTGGGGAGAATCCACAGAAATCACACGGAAACTGGAAAAACTTGTAGTCAGAAAACTTTTATGTTTAGCTGGACAAGAATTTAACCTCTGGACAACGTCTAAAAAAGTTGCCACAAATATATGAGTGCGTCAGATCAGGCCCCCCCATAACTGCATTTAGGGGAAAACGTACTCCACTCCTGACTTATGGATCTATAATATCAAATGAAACAGTTGTAACGGAATTAGAAACATTTTCCATCCAAAATGCTCTCCTTTTATTTTATTTAAGTTAAGCTCCACTCCTCATGCAATAACCAGACGCCAACTACGTCTTCCATCAATTGACACAGCCCACTTGAGTGGGAAAATCAATTTCTGTGATTGTGCCAACGCAAAACCTGAATCCTCAATGGGCTTGATGTATCCAGAACCGACACAGACCCTGATCAACTCATCTCTTTTCTGATCAAATCAATTTTGCCCTCCAAGATCATGATTTACCTCTGATAAATTATCTTTTGATGGTGCAACAGTTTACTCGCAAAAGAGTGATTGGAAAAAATCAGGAGTCTTTGTCTAAAAGATCTACTCAAAGTATTATGTCACAAACAGTGACTCATGGAATACTTTTCAGCCCAACCAGAATTACATCCTCTTCGGCCCTGAGGCACCAATAAAACAAGCATTTACAATGCAATAGGTCTTGCAGTTACGCAAGTTTTAGCTATTGAAATTGTAAATAATAATGCCTTTTATTTTTGTTTTGGTTTTTAAAACATAAATAAAAGGCATTGTCACCCCACACCTTGCCTTGTTCTCATTCAAATTTACTTTACTACACAAAACAGCATTTCAACGACATCATCTGTTTGTAGCATACATCCTACTAGTAACCATTGATTTAATTAGTAAATGTTTTTGGGGAACTTTGCTGCACAAAACTTGCATAATTTACTAGCAGAAATATAATATAGGTTGAGGGGTGCTTACAAATCTTTCTTCAGTAAATAATTATAATGAAGGAGGATATTTTTAATCTTTAAAATGTGTGTGCCTCGCTGGAGTACATTTAACCCTGAGACATACTACGCAGTTTCACACATTCTCAAAATGCTTGGATTTTATTTTAGGTAATATATAACAACATGGAGAGATATGTTAATTTGGTTGTAGACACAAGTTACTGGTTAAAGTTTCTGTGCACTTTCAGGACACCACAGTTGCAGACAGATATCATTTGTTTTGTTGTGGAGAACATTCCCTCAAGCGATCAAAGCTGGCTGTCTCATTGGAGGCCCTTTGTTGCCTATCTGTGTTACCATCTTTTGTCAATGGGGGCTGAGGACCCCCAACCAGTGTTATGGGCTAAAAAAAAGATAAAGTGCTTGTAAACACATGCTGTTACAGTTTACACTTCTTTGAAAAATACAGCACACGGGTCTGCACTATGGGCCAGATGCATCAAAGGGTTTTGCCCACTCTGTGTCTATGGGAAAATGTGTTCATACATATGGCCCTATATGTTTTGTTGGTATATATGTTCACTTTGCAAACTATAGTTTCATTGCGTACGTTTATTGCTGCTTAATATTTAAATTTGCCTCCTTATGATAAAAGTGGTGTATTCAAAATATGCAGTAAGCCAAACTACAAGGGTTTCCTAGCGCTTTGGTTTTCGTTCCTGGTCTTCCGGTTTAAGATTATATTCACAGGCACAACAAGAGCTACTCATGTTTTTCACACACTACTCAAAACAGGAGCTTCTAATGTAATCATTTTTTATAATAATAATAGGTTATTTTTTTTTAAAGTGCTCTCGTTAAGCAATGGTACAATGTTATTAAACGACACTAAAAAAATATGGTTCTGTAAGTTTTACAACAATTATTGCAAATGGTTTGTTCCTGACTTCAAGCAGCAGCAAATCAAAAAAAATGCAAAACAGATATTTTTTCTAGGGCTTGCAAACAGAACACATGTGCTTAACTTCACAAAAAAACATTTTGGGAGACTGCTATTATCCCTGTCTGTTTTATGTTTAAGTTGAAAAAGAAAATGTGAAAAAAATGTAAAATGTACTATCACACATGCATTCAAAATATATAACGTAGGCTGCTATTTTAAATATATCCTATAAATTTGTTTCGCTAGCGTGCTTTGTGCAATAAAACAGAATACACGATAACTCCCACGCACAAAAGGGACTCCAATTAATAAAAATTAAAAATCCATTACGTATAGGTAAGGTAATTTGGTTGCAAGCACAAGTTACCAGTTGAATTTAATTCGCGCTTTGATGGCACCACAGTCGCACTCAGAAGTTCTTTTTTTTGCAGATTTTATATAGCGCAAACTCGACCCGAAGGTATTGGAGCGCTTTACATGAGCACCGGTTATGTTACGCATTCAGGCACGGGGAGATTAAGTGATTTACCCAGACTCACAGGATGTGGACGTGACCCAGAGGCTCGAACCCTGGTTTCCAGCACCAAAGTCAGCAGTCTAGCCAACGGACCACAAGTTAGCATTTGTTTTGTTGTGTTGCACGTTCTCTTAAGCGCTTGATGTCACTGTCTCGGCAGAAGCCCTTTGTTCTCTATCTGCGTTACCATCTTTTGCCAATGTACATCAAGCACACCCACACAATTTCACACGCAAGTAAAAGAACAAGCCTTGGAGTCGGCTCAAATTCCAGATCTAGGACTTTAAATTAAAAATAAATAAAAAAACAGCATCTCGTAAGGGCAGGGGTGGGAGAATGATAAAACGAGTTAGGAGAGCTGCACTAGTTAAAGCGCGCATGGTGCTCTGAATGTTGCAGGAAAGCATGTCGTGTCTGCAGTATGAAAAACTCATTAAAGAAAGTAGTGCTTACAGACTAAATAACACGTACTTCTGTAACAACTGAAGTGAAGGGGCCAGTAGGAATGGGAGGTTCAAATGAAGAGAAGGCCGTACTAGGGAGGGACTAACAAGCCGATTACTGAATCAGAAAAAAGCATTTATGAAGGACAAAGACACAAGCCAATGAAAAATATGGGTGGAAGTGGGCAGGGCTTCTATTCCATACTCTACTACAGCAGATTGCCAGAGTAGAACATGCGCGCTGGCTCAGGCTCGACCTAAAAAATTCTAAGTAGTGGATGTGATATACATTTTCCAACTGTTCCAGATCAGTTCCCTTTATTTTGCCATTGTACAAGAGTCCTTCGGGTACGTATTGAAGGAGAACATCTTTGCCTGTTCTTTACCAATCCCTCAGCAAAATGGTGCAAATGTAATTGGCTTGTTTTTTGCACCAATGCAATGTTTCTAGGACAATTATCCTATCATTTCAGCTGCAGAATAATGTCAACATTTGTTGCATTCCACTCTCTCTTGTGACTGTCTCGCCAGGGGGTCAGAACCTGTACATTACATGCTCTCTCTGTAGTGTACATATGTTTATACATGATGGGGACCACCTGTGGTGCATCACCTGGCATCACCAGCAGGTTGTAAGAATACCCCTCTTGGGCGTTAAAGAGCCTTTTAATTCTATCTCAGCGCTGTTTTCCTGATACCTCTCAGATTTGGTTCATGCGCCATGGGTACAGAGGTATGTAAATAAAAAATGAAATTAGGGAGAAACAGGAGTGGGTGGGTGATTTAGCAAAAACCAGAGATCCTACAGTAAGAGGAAGACAGAGAAGGGGGAGGAAAAAGAAGACACGAAGGGCAGAGGATAATAAATAAAAGGAGAAAAGTAATGCTTAGATGGAAGTAAGGGAAAACCAGAGAAGTAAATGAGTATATTCAAGAACACAAGAGAGCAAAAGGAACAAGAAGGGAAGGGAAGTGGTGGCATGAAAGGGGGTTTGTCCTAATGAGCAAGTGGTTGAATCTCTAAAAGGAACTGTAAGAGAACAGGATCCCCCTTGAGTTACCCTCATAGGCAGGGCCACTGGAATTATGCGGCATGGAAAGGCCAAATTATGTGGCGGGCTTGAGTAAATTATGCATCAAGAAAAGACAAACTATGCGGCGCAATGAAGCCCATTTTTTAATAGAAATACTTCATAATTGTGTCATATTTACACTCGTTAACACTGTCTGGGTATTGGTTACACCTCATTAGTACCAGTTTCACACCCAAACATAGCAAGAAGTCAGAGAAAGATGACCAGTCAACTTTTGCAAATGTCCTTCCACTGTGCTGCAACACGTGGCACTGTGTTTTTAATAATGTTTGAAACGTTTGAGTTAGAAACAATTGTTTTTGTTAAAATCTGCAGATTATGCAGACGATTATGGATTATGTGGCAAATTCATAATTATGCGAAAAACGCCACAGCTGCACAATCGCACAATTCCAGTGGCCCTGCTTGGAGGGCATGTTTGGACTAGGAGAGCCAAGTGTACCCATGCTTGTCAATGAAGCTGTGTAAGTGGAATAATGTGACTCCAGGGGAGGTTGAATGAGAGAGATTCCGCACCGTGGCAGTGCTTAAATTGACCCAGTGGTTGCACTGGCACCAGCACTCATTTTGAGGTCTGGCACTCAATTTTTCTCATCAACCTTTCACCCAACGCAAGAGAGAGAAAACACAAAAGGGGGAAGAAAGAAAAAGACAGAGAAACTGTGACAAAGAAAGAAAGCAGGAATGATAATGAACTTGAAAGAAGAGTAAGATAAAGAGGCAAGGAGTAATTGGAGGTGAATGAAAGAAACATGAGGTGGAATCAAAACTAAGCAGCCTGAGTATTAAGCACCCTGACATTAGTTGCCAGGCAGTGGTTTACTGAGCAAAACTTTCGACCCGGCTTTTATTCTTTTACAAATTAAGCACTGCACCCGAGAGTAGACAGAGACAGGCCTGCAAGTGGGAGCAAGTTGCAGGGAAAAAACAGTAGTTCAAGACAGAGACTGCATAGAGTAACAATCACATATTAACATAGCAAAGTAAACCACATAATCAATTCAAACACTTATAGCGACTCACAATACCTGCAAGTCATAGCACTTTCTATGCAGCGCAAATAACAAAAACACTTTTATCATACAAACTATGGGGAAGGAAAACAGGTTTGATTTAAACAAGGTAAACTGTACTCAATACTCATTATTCAATACTTACATGTAGTTGGTGTGTTCATTTGTGTACGAAAGAAAATTAGAGTCTGATGTAAATAAAGTGTACTTCCCTGGGGATTCGTCTAAAACTCCTCCCTCTTAGGAGAACGCACCCTGGAAAATGGCCGTCTGTGATGGAGTATTTTGGCACACATGCTAAGTGGTGCTGGGGTGCCCTCTGGGATTGAAATACACTCTTGTTTGGCCTTCAGTGGCCTATCAAACCAGTTAGGCTATTTCACAGCTGGAGATGGCAACCAGGCTTTGGCTTCTCTACCCAATGATCCTGGGTGATGGTGATTAGGGAAAAAAGCTGTAAAAAGACTTATGGGCCACCGCTGGAGGATAAACACAGATTTGTGCATACATAGCCCTTAGACATCTCGGTAGTTCTGGAGGCTTCATAATCTGAGCAAAAATACCCTTCATCAGATGGGTGGTAATCAACAGCTTCCATGAAATAAAGGTTACAACCTTAAATCACCGTAAAAAAGCTTTTAGGGGCACGGCTCTCTTTCTCGACCACTCCCAGGAGTGGATGGTAAATCCCCCACAGGAATCCTCACTCATGGAACTTTCATGACAGCCCACAGAGTCTCCCAATAGAAGGTTTTAAAGGGGATGGAAGTTTTTACAGTAACTTTGTTGAGGCTTATCATCCTAGGGTTAAATGAATGCCAGATCAGCAGACACTGGAGATGCAGCTGGGCTGGAGAGGCAGACGTCTCTGGTCAGAGAGGGAGAGCAGTAGTGGATGCCTCAGAGTAGGATCCCAAGGCCTCTTCCAGAGAAGCAACAGTAAGATGACCTATGTACAGAGAAGTAGCAGCCTGCAGACCACCAACCGGGTCACTTGAGACAAAGTCCCCCTCAGCCACTTTAGAAGGCTAGTAATATACCCTCTCCTCCTCAGTGAGATAGGGGAGGCAGGAAACCTCCACACAACCTACAGCTTCTCTTTACCGTCATGACAATATCACACACAACATTCGACTCTGTAAATAAAGGGGAGTGACAGGAGATTAAATGGTTTGGGAGAGGGAGAGGGGAAGAGAGAGAGGGTGCAATAATTTTGCACCTAGTAAAACCAACTACATTCCTAAACAAACTTACCTGGGTGAAGCTTTGGGGGTGAGGGGACGGGGTTCAGGGGGGAGGGTGTTTGGGGTGTGACACCCCCCAATAAATACATTTTGGGTTTGGCAGTTAGGTCTAGTGTCCCTGAGCAGGCCTGCTTTTTCTGCATCGTTTTTTTCTTGTCTTCTTGATTTAATTTAAGAGGTTTGAAGTTGTTTATTTTTTGCATCAAAAACGTAAATATATTTAGGACCAGATTTACAAACATTTTGTGTTGGGGTTGCATTATGTTTTTGACTCTGCCTTGACACAACATCCTTTTTTTGGTTTTCTAAGCCACTGGGGTGTTAATTTGCATGGCTTTGCATTACTTTGCATCAGGTAGGTGTTGCATGGGTGGTGCATAGGCGTCCTTGTGCATTCCGCCCTGGATTTTTACGCAAACCCATATTTACAAATAGTTATAGACATGGGTTTGTGCCAAAATGGTGCGTCTGTCTGAGGCAGGTGTAACAAGAAGAACTCTCTTTATTTTTCCTCATTATTTACTCTTTGCATGTGTGCTGCATTTTGCAACTCACACAAAGAGAAAAAGACTCCACTAAAGTACCCCTAACACACAAAAACTTTCCTGACCATAACGTAGACACCCTCGCATTATGGCGCCAGTTTGCCTGCATTGGTGCTAGGCAGTCCAATGTTTGCCAGCGCATGGGCAAGGAGGATCTGCGCCATTTCTTTAAAGAAATGGCGCAGCTATACCCTCTACAGGTGACGCAACACAGTGCAGAAACTTTGCTTGCTGCGTTGCATTGCCCACAAGGTGTTTGAACGAATGCTTGCAAATAATCTAACCACTGGCAACCCCTCAGGTAGCACTTCAAGCCATTTTTTGTGCCTACTGGGCTTAATTTAGGATTTAGCAGACGGAATAAAGGCAGACAGAGTGGCAGAGTACTCTACTGCTTTTAATCATCCTGCCAGATTTAGAGATGTGCGCCAACCCAACAAACAACTTTCATAATTTGGCAGGAACTGCCTTATTATCGGTTCCTGACAATGTAAAAAAAGTTTAACGGATGGCTTCGTTAAAAATTAAGCCTCGCCTTCAAATCTTTATAATGGTTTAATTTTTTTTAATCAAACTCCCAAATGCAGGAGTTTATTGTTGGAAAATAAATAAACTAATGACCCTCCTCACTAGTTCTCTTATATAGTCTGGGGTTCATTTTCCTTTTTTTACAGTTCCTCATTAGCAGGATATACCAAGCGGTAGCAGTCACCAAAAAAACAGCCTGTCACCCTCCACTCTAAATAGGGCCGGCAGTCGGATGGCTGATTTTCAGGAACTCTGTTGGGCCGTCAAAGGAAGTTTTACACTGACAGAGTAAATTTTCCTTCATCAGCATAAAACATGCCATCCACCTGTCTCAAAATCGGGTGGGCTGACCCTAAGTTTGGGGGTCAGGGTACTCATTGCTGTTACAACTAGTATCTGCCACCAAACTCTAAATCAGCCCCAGAGGCCTACCTAATGCAAAGCAGTACTGGCCGTGCAGCTTATGGGAACAGTCCATCCCGAAACGTGGTCACCTCACCTCACACATTCACCCTGTGTCCTGCTACTTTTTAAGTGGGGAAATTACAGATTCACACCCCCCGAGTCTCACTGACTAAGCTACGCCCCTGCAAAGTTAATCAGTTAATTAAAATAAGTTAATCTACATCACATACTGAAATCCTAACACTGCATTTCCATTCAGGATTTATCAAGAACAGATTTTCTAAATAAACTTACCTGTCTGTGCAACTCATAACAGATAGAAACTCGAATCAACCCCAGGAACTAAAAGCAGTAAAACAAGGTTAGTTTATTTTATACAAATGACCACTGCCAGATGCTTATAATAAGAAACTATATATATGTAGCCCAGAGTTTGGCACTCCAAATCATTATATAGCATATGTTTGATATTAGGAACTCACGGTCTTCACATCCTGATAAAGTCTCAAATAAAAGGATATTAAAGACCGAAATGAGTCAACAGTCTCAATAAATGACTCTCAGTGGGGGATACTTACAAAACAACGAAAAACAGGATAAATCCAAATGGAACTGATAAAAGTCGACTCGTTCAGGAGGCGTACTTTTTTTATTAGAATATGCGAGCAAAGAGTCCTCCTACAAAATAATAAAATATGGGACCAATACTGAGGGCCACGGGTCTACACAGCCAAACGACAAAAACTACAATGTATCTCTTTTACAAGATGTTTAATGAGTTGTTGCATTATAGATACATTCCAACCGGAAGTAGCTTACCCTACTTGCAAACGTCGGACCCATCTTCTTTTTTCATTCCATTCTTATTTTTACAAAAATAATTATCTAGACATTTTCTAAAGCTGAATATAGCAAAACAATGTTATACAGGTAAACGAGATATGTATTATAAAATAAATGAATTGTCTAGCTCATCACATGGCTTCCAGCTTTTTCCTTCAGAGAGGTTGCTAGAGTGTCAACTTGAAAACCACTAAAAAGTCCAACCACAGAGAAGGGAAATGAATGGTACTTTTCCTCAATGCGTGGTACCTACATTAAAACACTCCATGTAGTAGCTGAAATCGGAGTATTACCAGGGCCGGACTGGTCATTCCGGGCACCGGGCAATCCCCCGGTAGGCTGGATGGGGTGGGGGCCGGTTTCGTGACCGGGGGCCGGTTCTGTTGTTGGGGCCGATTTGACGGTCCACTTCGGCCCCAACAACAGAACTCAGACAGTGTTTACAGCAGCAGTACATTAAGCACATCACAATCAGCCGCCTGGCTGCTGTCTAAGATCCCTGGTGTGAGCTGCGGTGCCGCGCCGATTTCACATAAATTATTTCATTTTGATTATGGGGCAGTCAGGCCGCCGCGTCGCCACCCCGCCCAGCGGCCCTACTCATTACACTTACACACTACGTCACCACCTGACCTCACCTCCTGTCACCTGACCATGATGATGTTTTGTTGTTGAAGACGCGCAGCGCGCATATGTCACTGCCTCCGCGTCACCGCTGGTTTTTTTTAGGGTGGTGTCTGCAGTGATGCTCATGCGCATTGGGAAGTGCGCGTGACTGAGGCGAGGTCAAGGCAGGCATTCAGAGCAGGACAGCCTGCAAAGAGATCCGCACCCCGGAATTTAATCTCCCCTGTCTGCCGCCCGCAGCGCAGTGTTGTACGGTCTAGTGTCTCGTTCCCTCTGTGTCACGTGACGCCCCGTCCAATCGGGACGGGCGGCTTCGTGACGCGGAGGGGGGCGGAACACTAGACGGAGAGAGCTGGCGGCGAGCGGATCTCGTCGCTCCTCGTGGGCCTGTATATCGGAATTACTTGCTGTAAATTGAGTTAATAAACTACACGCTGTTATCACTACCTGCCAGCGTCCTCCCTGTTATTCTGGCACAACAAATGGCGACGAGGGTTCAGGAAGTGGGGCCCACGAGTGTCTCTCCATGCCCTCCTGTGCTTGCTGATTGAGGCGGAGCCCTCCCACGTGGGCGTCTGCTGCTGAAGTCCGTCCCTGCTGCATCTAGTGCCGGCCTTGCTGCCTGTCTCGCCTGCCTCCTTGCCTCGTGCTTCTGCCTGTTGACGCTGTCTCCGGTCCTGAGTGCCAGGTACCTTCTGTTGCTGTGGGGTCTCGCCTAGCGGTGTCCGCGCCTCGCTTGGTCCTCACTCCTCGTGCCTGCGTGCTGTCAAGGCTTTGGGTCCTGCTGCTGCGTGGGAGAGCCTGCCGTCCGCGCCACGTGTGCCGGGCGCGCTCAAAATGGCGCACGGAGGCAACATCTGTGTCCCGCCTCTATTTTTGGAGGTTCCCGGCAAGCCATGCATGAAGTGGAAAAGCTGGTTGAGGGCTTTCGAGAACTATATCGTTTCCATTGATGGCACGGGGTACTCGGCGGAGCGGAGAAAGGCGCTGCTGTTCGGACTGCTGGGGAAGGCTGGGCAAGAGGTCTTCGACAGTTTGCCTTTGTTCGTGAATCCGCCTGGCGTTACCACTCAGCTCAACGCGTACCAGGAAGCGGTAAGGAGGTTGGAGCTGCAGTATGCTGAAGAGACTAACATCATGGTGGGGCGCCACAAGTTCGCGCTCAGGAAGCAGGAAGAGGGGGAGTCTATTGAGGAATACATTGCCTGCTTGCGCGTTCTTGCCCAAGACTGTGAATTTGCGGGCATGACGGACACCTACATCAGAGACCAGGTGGTGTTCTACTGCCACTCCAAGAAAGTGCAGGAACGATTGCTGACATGCCGCGATCCTACGCTTCAGGAGGTGGTGGCCATTGCGAAGGCCATCGAGAGATCCCTGGTGTCCGCAGAGGAACTTGCCAAGACTAGCCACGCTGCCAGTGTGTTTTATGTGCAGGACAGGAGCAAATCCGCCCAGAAGCCTCCTGATAGAGGGGCGAATGATAAGGGAGCGGTTAGGAAGCCGTTCGCTTGCTTCAGGTGCGGTGCGATAGATCACTTGGCGGACAGTAAGGCTTGCCCTGCGCTGGGCAGGAAATGTACTAAGTGCAGGAGGGTGGGCCACTTTGCTGCTGTATGCAAGACCAGGAAGCCAGCTAGCAGTGTGAAAGTGAGTTCTGTGAGCGAAGGTGATCTTGAGGCGCTAGGGGATATAGTGCTATCTATTGATGCTGAGGATGGGCGAGTGAAGGGGCCCATAGGCTCCGTGATGATTGGCTCTGTTGAGCTTCCGTTCACTGCTGATTCAGGTTCCCCTATTACCCTGATTTCCGACACTACCTTTGATGCGATGTGGCACGATGTGCAGTTGCGTGTGACGGACGTAAACCCGAAAGCGTTTGGGGAGCAGGATATAGTGATGAAAGGGTACTTTCCCGATACCCTCACTTTCAAAGGGAGGGCCATCAATACCAAGATTTACGTGGCCGAGAAGGGGAGAAGCCTTGTGGGATGGAAGGATCTGGCAAAGTTAGGAGTGATGTTAATCCCGGGGGCAGCGGATCCCATAGTTCTCAGAGCTGACTGGGTCAATTCCATTCAGGCGGACGATGACCCGGGTGGGTTGTCCGGCGTTCTTGCAAAATTCAGCTCAGTCTTTGCAAATGAAGTGGGATGCGTGAAAGGCTTCGTGCACGACATACAGCTGAAGGAGGGGGCGATGCCAATCAAGCACAAGGTCAGGACTGTGCCTCTCTCTGTCAGGGCGGAACTCAAGTCTGTGCTGGACAAGTTGGAGAATGAAGGGGTAATCGAAAGTGCCGGTGCTTCGGAATGGGTGTCCGCGATCGTCGTATCGAAGAAGAAAAGAACTGGAGACATCCGTCTGTGCGTGGACCTGCGTTCCCTCAATAACAACATCCTAGTCAATTGTCACCCGCTGCCCAACATTCAGGATATTTTGGCGTCGACGTCCGGTTCCTGCCTGTTTACCCTGATTGATCTGAAGTCCGCGTACCACCAGGTCTGCCTCACCGAAGGCTCTAAGAAGCTGACCACATTTGTCACTCCGTTCGGGGCATACAGGTATGTCCGGCTGCCTTTCGGACTCGCCTCTGCCTCGGGGGTGTTTCAAAAGCTGATGGATCTCTTGTTCTGTGACATGGAGGGGGTTGAAGCGTTCCAGGACGATATCTTGATCCACACTAAGGACGAGGCAGAGCACCTGGTGGTGTTGAGCAAGGTGTTGGAGGTTCTGCGTGAGAAGGGGATGACAGTCTCCAAGGACAAATGCAAATTTATGGAGTCTAAGATCGAATACTTGGGGCATGTGTTGACCCCGGATGGGATTGCTCCCAAAGAAGACCTGGTGAAGGCGATCAGAGAAGCTCCGTGCCCTGGTGACAAGGATGCACTGCGGTCTTTCCTGGGGCTCAGTGAGTACTATTCGAAGTTCCTGCAGGGGTACGCGACCACTGTGGAGCCACTGAGGGCCTTGTTGAGGAAGAATGTCAAGTACGCGTGGGCAGCGGAGCAGGACGCAGCTTTCGAGGCCGTCAAGAGGAGTATCGCAGAGGCACCGGTGCTGCAGCCTTACAACAAGGACTTGCGGAATGTGGTCACGGTCGATGCAAGTGCAAAGGGCATTGGGGCGGTTTTCTGCCAGTTCCACGGGCAGAAGGAGAACACCATCGCCTTCATATCCCGCTCTCTGAGCGATGCCGAGAAGCACTACAGCACCATTGAGCGCGAGACGCTCGCCTGTGTCTGGGCGGTGGAGAAACTCAAGAACTACTTGTGGGGCAAGGTGTTCGAAATCGTCACGGATCACAAACCCCTGATCTACATGATGGCCGGCGAGGGCCGTGGTAATGGGAAGGCCAGTTCGCGGCTGCTGCGCCTACTGTCCAAGCTGCAGGAATACCACTTCACCATCAGACACATCAAGGGTGGCCTCAACTGCAGAGCGGATTGCCTGTCCCGCTTGCCCGTGGCAGGGGACGTTGATGGGTCCCTGGACGATACGGAGTGTGTGGTGGCACTGGTGGATGCCACGACGATGTGCGAAGGTTCCATATCTGAAGAGGAGTGGCTTGCTTCTCAGGAGAAGGACGTGGTTCTCCGCACCGTGATGGGCCACGTGACATCATATTGGCCTCCCGTGCGGAATCTACATGGGTCCCTCCGGAGCTTCCAGCAGGTGAGTGCGGAACTCACCCTCGAGAATGGCTTCTTGAAACGGCATGAGCTGTTTGTTCCGCCGGAAGGTCTCAGGGGCAAACTAATACGGATTGCCCACAAAGGTCACCCTGGCGGCACCGCGACCAAGAACCTATTGAAAATGTACTACTGGTGGCCGGGCATGTCCAGCGACGTCTGCGAATTCATTGACAGGTGTGAGCAGTGTCTGAAGGCGGACAAGCATTGGAAAACCAGCAGAGGGGAGCTGCAGAGAGTGGAGATTCCGGCTGGCCCATGGAGCAAGATCGCCATCGACTTCGCGGGCCCGTTTTCACTGCTGCCGGAGGATTGCAGATTTCTCATCGTGATCACCGACTATTACTCCAAGTGGATACAGTACAAGTTCGTCCGAGAGGTTACCACGGACCGGGTGATTCAAGTGCTACGGAAAATCTTCGCTCAAGAAGGGCAACCGAAGGTCATGGTATCGGATAACGGCACCCAGCTGGTATCCAAGAAGATGATGGATTTTCTCGCCCACTCGGGGATCAAGCAGGAGAAGACCCCATTGTACAGCCCGAAGAGCAATGGGCAGGTAGAGAGAATGAACAGGTTCCTCAAAGAGGGAATCCAGCTTGCCCTTGCGTCCAACTTGGATGTGAAGATGTTTCTCGCAGACAAGGTGCACACTTACCACAACACTCCAAATGCCGTTACTGGTCACACGCCTTTCTATTTGATGAGGGGGAGACGGTGCACCAGCGAACTTACCCCCAAGTACAACGAGTGGTATGATGTGCGAGAAGACACGGAGGGTGTACATGAGAAGACGCTGAGAGTCAGGGAGCGACTCATGGCTAAGCAAGAGTGTGCTAAAAAGTACGCCGATACTGTGAATAGAGCCAGAGCTAAGGAGGTGGAACAGGGAGATTGGGTCCTAGTAAGGAAGCCGCATAAGGTGATGAAGGGGGAGTCAGTCTTTCAAACTCCTGTACGTGTGCGGGAGGTCAGGAAAGGGGCAGTGTGTTTGGAAAGCGGAGGATGGAGAAGCAAGGATGACATTGTCAAGCTCAAAGCAGGCCAGGAAAACATCATTATGAATGGAGGCCGTGCGAGTGGGCCCAGGCATGACGATAGCGTACCTGAGTGGCAAGAGTACGAGGTTGTGAGCAGGAATGAACGGGCGGATAATGGTTGGCTGCACACCCCGCCTGTTGACAGAGCTAGCAGTGGTGAATCAGCATGTCATGAGGAGATGCGAGTTGAGACAAGTGGTGCCGGTGGGCGTGGTGGAATGAAGTCCATGCGGGAGTTCGAAGGCAACCAAGGTGTCCAGGAGGGTACCAGATATAGTAGCCCGCTATGCGCCGAGGGGCAACCTCGGTTTGTGACTCCTAGGAGGCCTACCAGATCTGTTAGGGCGCCCAAGCGCTTTGAAGACTTTGTTATGACATGATTAACGTTTTGCTGTTATATTATTGAAGGGGAGATGTTGTACGGTCTAGTGTCTCGTTCCCTCTGTGTCACGTGACGCCCCGTCCAATCGGGACGGGCGGCTTCGTGACGCGGAGGGGGGCGGAACACTAGACGGAGAGAGCTGGCGGCGAGCGGATCTCGTCGCTCCTCGTGGGCCTGTATATCGGAATTACTTGCTGTAAATTGAGTTAATAAACTACACGCTGTTATCACTACCTGCCAGCGTCCTCCCTGTTATTCTGGCACAACACGCAGGTGAGTGTAGTATTTGTTTGTTTGCAGTGGTCAGGGGCCAGATCTGATTTATGGGTGGTGGGCGGCACAGCACTACTGTGCAGGGCCCGTGCTACAAAGACATTTTTAGCAGGTGGGTCTTAAAGATGGAACTAGGAAAAACGCAGCAATCCGCGGAAATCGAAATGAAATCATCAGGATGGATTTTTTACATGTTTATCGACATCGTGTCTGTTCAAAGTGTAAGCATGTATTCCTCTTCTTTTACTCTACGTGTAACAGGATGCATACACCCATTGTGTCCCAATTAGACTTCAAGGCGCGCACACCTGTTTCTCCCCATGGATGAATGAAATCATTAATTGTAGATGTATAAAGCACACAGAGACGGGCGTCCTCAAGGTAGGGAGCATAGGACAGAAGGAGAATGTCCAACCCATTTAGCATCTAAAAGACATGTTCTGAGGACTTTGTGAAATGAAGTGTGGTTTGCCAGAGTTCTCAATAATAAAGGAAGCATGTTCAGTGACAGCTTGCGCCTTTACTTTCGAGAATATAAAAGTGCCAGTTTGCAAACGCCTATTTCCCTCTGTGATAAGTGACAGTTTGCTCTCTCAGTTCACCCCCTATAAATAGAAAAAACGCACACTCTCCTTTCTCACTTGAGGGGTTCCGTGAGAGGTTGAAATCCTGGGTTTCTCTCTTTAGTATAAGAAGGCTCGCTCTATCTCGTTTCTCCCTGTAGCACATGACAGGTTGCAAACTCAAGTTTTTCCCTATAAAACTTCATAGCCTGCACTTTGCTACTGTTGTCTTAGTACAGTCGCAAGCTTTCATTGCTCTGCTGTGTGCTACAACGGGTGCTGCTGGTCTCTACTCGCTGTCGCTGACTTGCGCCACCTCCTTGTTGTAATGCATGTCAGCTCGCACTCTCACTCTTGCTCCCTACACGAGGTACTTGCTTGCAGTCTTTTTTTGCTTTCTATAGTATTCGGTGTTGCTCCTATGAGTGCTGGCTTGCGCTCTCCTTGCTGCTGGAACAATGTTCAGAGTACGGCTGCTGCTGACCATTAACTGCACCAACTAAAGGTTCACAGAGGACGGAAAAAAACAATTACTACTGAAAATTCAAGTGTAACACATATGTCAAACCTGTTGAGAGAGGGAGAGGGAAAGCACACAAATATCCTCGATGTGCCATAGATTATGTTATGCACGTGTTTGCCCTATGTCAGGACTTGGTGGAGATCTGAGGAGCAGTTTTTAAACATGTCAATAACACTCTAGAGTCGGCGGATGATACCATCCTGTTGTTAGATTTGTTTAGGGTCAGAGGAGTCAATCATGGCAAGGGAACATAAAGTTATGGTGTTTGCAGGTGTGGTGATTGCAAGACTGGGCATGGTTAAACACAGTTTAGATATGGATGGACCCCTTAACAGAAATAGGCACTAGTGATACCGTTCATGGACAACTTCAAAGTGGAAGCTGCTATATTGAATGGATCAGCTAATAGACATAACTTGACTAGTATATGGCAACCTTTAAAGACTGGGTGGACAGTGCTCTATATTAAGGTGTCTCTCCCTCTCCCTTTCTCTCTCTCTCTGAGAGGGATATAGAGAGAGTCTCTCTCTCTCTCTCTCTCTCTCTCTCTCTCTCTCTCTCTCTCTCTCTCTCTCTCTCTCTCTCTCTCTCTCTCTCTCTCTCTCTCTCTTTCTATCCCTCTCTCTCGCTCCCTCACACGCTCTCCATTTATCCCTCTCTCCCTCTCAATCGTTCTCTCTATACCCATCCCTCTTTTGCTCTCTCACTCTCTCTCCCTCTCTCCTTCTCTATCCCCCTCTCTCCATCTCTATCCCCATATCTCTCTCGCTCTCTACCCCTTGCTCTCTAGCCTTTTCTCCCTCTCGTCCCTCTCTCTATCGCTCTCTCTCTCTCTCTAGTCTTTCCATCCCTCTCTCCGTCTTTCTCTCATTCCCCTCCTTCCTCTATCTCTCATTCTCTTCCTCTTTTTCTCCCTCTTCTTCACCCTTTCTCTTCTTCTGTCTACCTCTCTCTCTCCCCCTTCCTTCCCCCCCTCTCTTTCCTGCCCACGTAAAAACATAGCCAGACCTTTTGCCGCAGTGAGTGCTTATTTATGTTCCTCCCAGCGTTTCTATACAATATATTTTGTCAATGAATGTATTATGCAGACATCTTCATTTGTTTTTCATGAGTGTTTAGGCCTCTTGGCGGGTCCGCCTGGGGGTTGGGGTAGAGGGGGCAGGGAGCATTATCACTATTCAGAACACGTGTACCCAGAACAACTGATCTTGCACAAACTGCTTAAATTCGAGGAATAATTGTAATCATTATTAAGAGTTACACTGCATGGGTGTGATGTTTCCATAGTTTCTGGCCTCTGTGCCCTAGGTACTATTTATCAGATGCTTATGAGTGACATTTCCCAGTTTCTGGCCTCGGTGCTTAATGTGTGACAACGTGAGTGACAATTTATTGAAAATACAAAAGAGAATGTCAGAATGTAGTTTTTATGCTCTAAAGTTATGACGTTGAAACAGTCTTAAAAAAAAGCCTAAAATGCATAGCACTTTTTGTTGAAAAGAGAAGAGTGGCCCGAAGGGTGTTGTGATCATCACTGTGCAGCCTCTTAAAGAGTCCTGGGCAGCACTGTATGCAATTTCATTTACTGTGCTTTAAAAGTTAATTCAATCTAATATGTAATGAAAAATGTGTTGAAAAATGCTTTGTTTTATCCTTTCTGTCTCCCAAATTTTCTTGGGGGGGGGGAAGTTCAACCCCCCAAACTCCCCCTAGTAGTGGTTTCTCACTTTGCTTGCTCACTACACACCATGTGGGGGCTGGTCTCACTTTTACTTTGTTCTCTCTGATTCACTATTTGTGTCTATTTTTGGTGCTCTGTGAAAGAATGTCTATGGGTACATATGCCTGGGTGGGTAACCTGGTGCTCTTTAAGGTCATCATCTACTATTTACTGTGCTTTGAAAGTTAATACAATTTGAATATGTAATGAAAAATGTGCTGTAAAATTCACCATTTTGGTCTGTCATTTTTCAAAATTTTCGTGGGGGTGAAACCCCCCCCCCCAAACCCTCTAGTAGCGGTCGGGCTCGCTCGCTGCGCTCGCTCGCTACGCACCGCATGGGGGCTGGTCTGGCAAAATGTGCCAGGGCTGCTTTTAGTTCCCAGTCCGGCCCTGAGTATTACAACTTTCACCAGTGATGTGTCCCTCTTCACTTCGCTTCGCTTCCATAAAATGCATGGGCGAAAGGGTGTTTTAAATTCTCCATAATGGAAAATCAAAATGGTTTTAGTCATCCTATAGCTAGCTATCTTTTTGGGATGTAATAGCACGTCAGACCGCTCATCATATAAAACTCTCACTGCTGACATCTGCCTTTATTGATTCCATTTTGTCGGGTCTCTCCCGGTAGGCGCAGATGCACCACTATACCAAGATTATTTCGAGATCCTGAACTTTAAAAACGTCTTAATTAACACTTCGTAATATTTGTTTTGCTGTGTCAAACCTTTGAACACTGTTGAACAGCGTTCCGTCTCGCGCACTGGTGGTGCGGTGCAAGTGAAAGCAACAATAACAATAAAAAAAACACGTGCACAATTTAAAATAGAAATACTTACACCGACGAGTTCAAAAGTAATGGTAGATTGAGCCACAGGATTTCAATTAAGACCTCTAACTCCAGTCCACAATTTGCACGTTTAGTTTACAAGGACCGTCTCTTGCAGATGCTGCCCTCTGCTGGCTTTCAAATGAACTGGGTCAAGGGAAGGGCATTGAGGCTATGTACATATAGAGAGAGCAAGGATAGAGAAGGCAGGCTGAAGTATGCACAGTCTTAAGAGGATGAACCAAAATATCCATTCAAAATATCTATCTCTATGTGTGAACTCCTAAGTACTGAATATATATGTAATATGCAATACTTTCACGTTCTTTAATTTTATTGGTTCGAAGGGTTTTGATGCATGAGACTTGTTTTCATCCTAGATACAAAACAAAATTAATTATTTATAGCATTTTTCTGATTTTAACATTCGTGTAAGTGCATCATTTTCTCTACTTCTGAATATCCCTGATTGTGTCTATCTAACTTACTCCATATCTAACTGCAATTCCCTCAATCTTTATCGCTACTGAGGTTGTGTTACTGTTTACCCTGCCACCCATCTCCCTTGCATTAGAGTTTTGCAAAGCAATTATTCTGCAAGCATAGTTTTGCGAAGTTCCTCAATACTTGTAGCCAATTTACAGACTTCCCTTCATAACTCACGTTTCCCTTCTTACATAGTTTTCTTATGCGAGTATTAGCTTTTTAGCTCCAGCAATTAACAAGCATTTTAATGTGAGTGCATATGTATATTAAACTCACAAATTACTAGCCACTCGACATTCGTGAAACTTGCTATAAAAAAGCTATAGAAAATAATTTTTTTCTGCGTGCTCAACACAGATTTTTTGGCTTTGGGTGTACCATATATTTTTGCAGGCTTTAGAACTATACCCCTCCTAACCAGCAATAAAGTGCCTGTGCTCCCCTTTAAACATGGTCAAATTGGCATACTCCTAATTGGTATATTTAACTTGCCTTAACTTTAAGTCCCTAGTATATGGTACAAGTATATGGTGCAAGGTGTACCCAGGGCCTGGAAGTTAAATGCCACGAGTGGACTACAGTGCCTATTACACCATCCACTACAGTGGTGGTGCAAATAGTGCTTCAGGCCTACCATTGTAGCCAGACTGCTGCAGTTGTAACCTTCCAGTCCAACCTGTCAAAATTCCCATTTTTAACAGGTGAACCACCCCTTTAAATATTAATAAGCCACCCCTTGGTAATACATGAACCCACAAGGTAGCGTGCATGGTATATAAAAGTTGAACATACAGGAAAATAATATTACCATGTCCGTACAGTGAAAATTGCCATAAAAGCTATTTTCAAAAAGGCAGGCCAAGCTGTCCAATGTACAAATCTAGAGTGCAGATTAAAATACTAATACTGTATCTGAGGATCTGTACCAGGGAGAAAAATAATAATACAACTCTGTTTAATAGTTGTTAAAAATCCAATTCATGAGGGGGAGGGGAGTCAGAGTTTAGCAAATGTTACGGAAAATTAACTTTTAGAAAGTTACCATTTCCCTACTGAAGGTCCTAGACTTTAGTTTGATTTGTCTCTTCAGCTTCTCCCAATAAGTAATTATCCTTGAAATTTGCAATAAGATGTGAAAAGCCTCCCAGGAGCAAACAATAGGCTGACCTGAATGGGCAAAGATGCTCTTCTGAATTCCACAGAATATGCAGGATGGTTGTGGGCAGCCTTTTTGACACTACAGTGCTGCTCGAGAGTCAAATCCTGCTTAACAGGTCTACTGGGTTCACACCTGGGCACACTTGAAATAGAGAGAACAGGATGCCAAGACAATTCTTGTGTCTCCACTGTCTGGTTGGTGAAAGACCCTTCTTTTGTCCTAGCAGACTTATGTCTCTGGGTTTGTTGCATACAGTACCTTTGTCAAACTTTATGTTAGTGTTAGAAGTTGGAGAGTTACCATAGTAGTACACTCCCCACACCCACTGTCAGCCCCCAGAGGCCAAGTTTAATATGGCTGAAGACTTTTGCAATCTTGAAAATACCCTGACAAAGTTTAGACCTGTTTCCAGTAAGGCAAAGAGGAGCTACTGAACAATGGGTAGAGTTGGCCCAAGAAACATTTACCCCATTGGTTAGGAAGGAGCTAGAAGTGATGCCACCCACTAGATTGTGCAGGGTATGAATGCGGGATCTCTATTCACACACTTCAGAACACTTTCTGGACCTGCAGAAGATCAGAAGAGGACAGGGTCTGCTGTTGTTGACCTGAGAGGAACCCATAAGTAGTGGACCTGCTCACGTTTGTGTCTGTGTCCAGGACAAAGATGTGGGTTTCAGTGTCAGTTGGCTGGCCTCCTGGAAGTGACCAGCTTACCTGTGGCAAGTAGACCTGGACTGGACTCTGCTGTTGGTCTCTGTTTGACAACCTGGGACCCTCCAAGTGCCTGCTCGGAGGGCCTGGGTTAAATAGAGTCTGGTGAGGAGTTATGGTGAATATTTTATAGTGAGGTAAGGTAGCATGGTTTGGAAACATCTCCCCGTGGATAGAGGTCCAGTGATGTGTCCCTCTTTCTCTGAATCCACTGCCCAGAACCAGTTCTGTGATATTTGTGGGTTTTACCACCGTTCAAGTCACAGAACCCATAATACAATAAAAAGGAGCATGGTCCAGTTTGCTCCTTGTGGAGCTTGGGTCCCTGTGTTGTATTGTCAAAACATATGCTCTCCCCAATGCTAGTGTTGGGCTCTAAGATTACACCTACTCTGCGGTGAGCACAAATGGGAAAAATGTGTTTCTTCCTCCAATGTAGGTGGACTGGTCTGCCATTTTTGAATGGACAGGAACTCTATACAGGCAGGTGAGGTGAATAAAAGCAACCACCGGCAGGGATATGACTCTCTGGGTGCCTGGGACCCCCGTGCTCCACCCCAAAATTCATCTTCTTGGGGCACACTGTGTGCCACTTTCGAGGTGGCTCACAGTGAGTGTGCATACCACAAATCTGTTTGATGTTGTAAATATGATGGTAGTATGACATAGGCCTGGTTGGAAAAGCTTTCGTTCTTTAGTCACGCGTCAATGCCAATGAAGGAACAACCCTGTGACGTCAAGAAGGTGCAAAATATCCACAAACACATTGGGAATTATAAAACACACACACACACACACACACCTGCAACCCCATATCTAATACGAAGTGCCTCAAGGTCCCAGTGAGGGTGCACAAGTGTATGTGGCATCCCCAGGGCACGGTCTGTAGTCCAGGTATCAGATTCTTTCAGTTAGACCTGCTGTAAGGAAAAATGCAGCAGTGCTCAGCATGAGTAGAAGAAGTGCACCCATCAAGAAAGCAATTATTTCACAGTCGTCTTGGTTTTGTGACTGTTTTTCAGCTTAGATACATACGCTTTAGTACAATGAGGTTTATTTCAAAAGCCCAGGCATTGTGACTACGGATAAGGCCATAGTGCTTCCATACTCTCCTTTTTTTTCCATGTGCCTATATGTTCCTGATCATCATTATCTTTCTGTACCGTGAGGTGGTATAATTGGTGTGAGATTGAGACGTACAAATGTGCATTGTGTATAATTGTTATATGATGTTGTTGGCATTGGCCAGTATAAGGCAATGTTACATGTTGTGGTGTAGTGAGACTTAAATCATGTATTATATGATTGTATGATTAGGTGTTGGAAGACGTGCTATGGTACAGCAAAATGCATTGTAAAATGAGGTTTTATGTTATGTGCGGGGTCTGGTATCCAATGAGGTACTGTGGGGAACTGGTATAGTGATGCACAGTGTGAATTAGTGTAAAAGAGTATAATATGGAGTGGTGTCGTATGATATGGAGTAATGTGCTCATGGTAGTGTCATATGATATAAGGGCTTTGTGTGATGTGGTTTGGTATTTATTGGGTGGCGTGTAGCTGTGTGGTATTATATGGTGTGATTTAGTGTAACTTGCTATTATAATGTGTAATATAATGTGAAATGCTGTGATATGTTCTGTGTGTGGGTAGTCTGATGCAGTGTGGAATGGTACTGGATTGTGAGATACAGTATGATGACATAATAGGTGGACTTCCATGTTTTGGTTAGGTGTCTTTTAGTTGTGTTACAGAGTGGCATGGTGTTATTTGATGTTATATAATTGTGAGTTGTTTTGTGTGCTGTACAGTGTACTCATGAAGTGGGATTTGATGAAGTAAAGAAATTTGTGATACGTGATGTGTGTGATGTAATGCATATGTTGTTGCATGGTTTATGTTTTGCATTTGGGTGGTATTGTGTGATGAGGTACTGGAAGATGTGTTGCATTGTGTTGTAATCTGGTATGGTATGATAGCGGGTGCTCTATCACATGGTTGGTATGTTGTTAGATGTACAAAAACATTAGTAATATGTTTTGCGACTTGCATGGTTTAAATGTTATTTAAAAAAAAAAAAAAAAAACAGTTGCACATGATGTGAAATGAAGTAGTGTTGTGGAATAAATTACTGTAGCATGTGGAAGGACATGGGGCGTATTAACAACTAAAGTGGCGGAGCGTGGTGTTAAGCCAGGAAGGCTAACGCCATGCTCCGTCACTTTAGAAACGCAGGGCTACACCGTATTTACAACAAAACGGTGCAGCCCTGCGTTTCTTCATATGCTGACACTAAATTTCGCTGCCTAGCACCAACGCAGGCACCCTTGCCCCATAGCGCATGGGTGCTTGCATTGTGGAATGATTGTCTATGTGCAGGAAGGTGCCCCTTCCTGCACATGAACAATAAAAAATGGTGATTTGCAACTTCTATGTGTGAAGCTTATGCAGTACACATAGAAGTTGCAACTCATCATTTTTTAAAATGATTGTTTATGTGCAGGAAGGGACATCTTCCTGCACATAAACAATCATACATGGTGTTTTTTCTGTTTCTATGCGTGCAGCACAATGCAGCACACATAGAAACATCAATAACGAGAATAAATAAAGCATTTCTCCTTGTTTTGCCTGCTTAAGACCAGATTTTCGCCTGGTCTTAATTTCGGCGGTACCCCATATTTACGCCACCCTTGTAAATATGGGGCAGCATCAAAATCAATGGGTGTTGCGGCAAAACACTAACCGCAACACCCATTGACTACCTCTTTCACGCTAAGTATAGCGTAAAAAGGAGCCTTATCCACAAGGTGGCATTAAGCCATATTAAGTGGCTTAACCTTGCCTTGTGAATAAGGCAAAACCCCTATCGCCACAGGAACATATGAAAAGTGACGTTTCTTGGGCAAAAGGGGCTTGTAAATATGCCCCCTAGTTTGTTGGTGGTATGGTGAAATAGGATGTGGTATTCTGAGATTTAGCATTGTCATGTCTCTTGTGATATAATATAGGGATGCTTGGTATCATGAGATTTGGTGGCTAATGGTCTGTTGTATTGAAGGGTGGCATGGAGTCATGGGGTGTAGTGTGGCAGGGAAACGACCTTTACATCGCGGTGATTACACCGCGATGCCATTACAACGTGGTTGTTACCATGACCACGTTGTTAGCACGCAATGCCATTACTACACAAGTCATTACATCAACTTGCAGTAGATGGCGCGCTAACATTAGGAATAGTATAGTTTACTATTCCAACACCTTCCCTACTGTTGCGTAGGCTGAAGTTGGAATAGTAAATTATATATTTCTAATGTCAGCGTGCCATCTACTGCAAGTCGATGTAATGGCTTGCGTAGTAATGGCATTGCGTGGTAAGAACGCGGTCGTTGTAACAATCGTGTTGTAATGCCACGCGATGTATTGACTCACGTAGTAACGAGTCATATTCAGTGTGGCATGCTGTGGTTTGCTGGATTTTGATGTGACCAGAAGGCATGTGGAGCAGTGTGGGGTGCTGTTGTGTTGAATGATTTGTGTGATATGGGGATGAGTGGTGCTGGGGTATGACGGTTTACTTGTTAGTAGGTACACTACACTTACTAATACATTCTCTTTCATCCTCCACTACACACCAGGTGTGCTTAGGTTCAACATCCAACAACAGCAGCCTCTGCAGTGCACCAGCCAAGACTGGACTCTGTTTAGACATGTTGCTGTAAGCACACAGTGGTTACAATCCCTTACTGAGTGAGGCCATACATAATTAACGGTGGAAGTG
Source organism: Triturus cristatus (assembly GCF_964204655.1). Lineage (NCBI taxonomy): Eukaryota > Metazoa > Chordata > Amphibia > Caudata > Salamandridae > Triturus > Triturus cristatus. Next base: position 640,951,450 of record NC_140595.1, read on the forward strand.
GCCCTGGTGACCGGTGAATAATAAATAAAAGCATGTTTCCTACATGCACAGTCCTGTCTTTGACAGCCCGAGGACCCGCTGTGGGCCTCATGCTAGGGAACTGACTTGTGCTTTTTCTGTTCAACTCGGCGTCGTAATCATAAAATACTAGCTTTGTAGCCAACTCAGGATGTTAAAGAAGAACACATTAATATGCTGTATACTATAAAGAAGGCCATCGACTGATTGTCATTATGCAAAAAAAGTTCTTCCGCGATAACTCACTTTGTTTTGTGTAACATAAGTTGTCACTTGAATGTTATAGGATGTCTCTCTAGAACTGCACCTGTTTCCTTTCATTCTTCGCGCCCCAACAGATGTGGCTGACATCGCCAAACTCTGCTAGGGATTTATGTTTTGGTTTTTAAAACACAAATAAAAAAAGGCATTGCCATTTACAATGCCATAACTTAAACTCGTGTGAATGCGAGACCTATTGAATTGCAAATGCCTGCCCTTTCACACGGTGCAGCTTTCTAGCCAATAAGAAATAATTAAGTTTGAGACATTATAAGAGCTGCATGACCCTCCATTAGTCCCACTGTTAAGTAAAAACGTATTTATAAAACCTGAACATGCTTTTTTGGCGGCTCATGAAGTTCTCGGCCTATAAATACAACGCAGCCAAACCACTGGCCAAAAGCCAACGCTCCTGTTGAACGTGGCAGCGACATAATTCCTGTGCTCGCAAACTCAAAAATACCTACAGAGTCTAACAAAAAATGTAATTTCCCTGTCATACTGCAAGGCATTGCTCCGCGTGAAAAGAGAAGCAACACTGTTTCCAAACCAACATGGCTACATGTGAAATTAATGTAAGAATTGAATGTCCTTTCTGTAATGGCCTTCAGTGTCGACCAGGGAAAAACAAAAATATGAGCAAATATAGATTAGTCAATAAATGCATGTGGCTGGCCATCGAGCAAAGATTGGAGAATCAGTGCCATTAAGCAAATCATGGAACCCAAAGACCTTCTAATGAAGACAAGGACAGTCCCAGCCAGCTCACACTTCCCAATAAGTATTTAGGTAAAAATAAATTACTTAGAGGCATGCAATGATTACTCTTACAGATAGGTACATATTGCAACAGATTCTCTGTAATTGCGAACCACAACAAGAAAAGACAATAAGTCTATTTCAATAGCTCTACAGCAAAGAGGACACATGTATTCGTTTTTCCGAAGATATATGCAGCCAATGACTTCATACAATTGGATTGATTTGAGAATAGACTGGATGGAAGAGGTAGTGTTCCATCCCTCCCTCCCATCCCTAAATAAAAGGTCTGTTCTAATTTACTAATAAAGTTTTCTCTCTCAGTTGCAAGAAATCAGATAAAATGGTGGAAAAAATACACAAAATTTTCTGTGGCAACTACAGTATACTCGAGTTGCACAGCTATTTCTCTTTGTGACTTATTGATAACATGCACCACCAATATTATATCAGCCACATGCCATTGAGTAATGTATTTTCATTAAATATTGTACATACATGTCTCATGCCAATCTGTTGCTTCTGGGTGAGTTTATAGAATTGGACAAAGAAATGCATTCACAACACACACACTACCTGGAAAACGGCCAGTTTTCAAAAATGAGATATGCTTATGTGCGAGACAATATAAAAGTTATGGGTTCCTCTATTACTCCCACTTTAATATCATTTTTTCTTTATAAACATTGAACACTCTTTATTTTGGTTGTGCGCACAGCTTTGGGGCCTAAAATTACGCTGCAGCCACTCCTACACTGAACACAGCCTTTGAGCCCACAAACTTACAAACATCTACATTGTGTGAAAAAAACTGCAATTTCACTTTTGGCCTTTTCAGATAGTGTATGACTATGTTTGCAGTGTCTAATTTACAAATGTATCAATGAACCCAACTTATAATATAGGTATATAATTCACTCCCACACATATAATTAAATAAAATGAATGTAACAAGGACACACACCATTTATTGTGGAACCGTACCGATGTAAATATAAGTGGATTGACATTAGAAGGAAGCAGCAATGATGTTCCCAAAATGGCTGTAAAAATTGTAGAGAGTGAGGGTGATGGGGGTGTGGAAGGGGGGTGAATGCCTGCGTTATCGACTATCTGAACCAGCCAAGATAAAATTCACACTCAGGTGCACAGGTCAACATTCGAGCACCTCGATGATATGGTCACACCAGCAGTGATTCCTGCATTTGAAACATTACTGTCACAGCTATGGCAGAGAGGATCCAGCCCACAGGCAAGATGGCAAGCATGATACATTTGTTTTCTATGTAATCGAATAAAGACCCCCAGTTTCAATTTAAATTAAGGTTCCAACTGCCTGTAAATATACTAACTAAACATGGCTCTGATACCCCAAGCGCTCTTTGGAAGCCACTGCTCGAAATGCAAGATTTGACTGGCAGTAGCCCAGACTCCGAACTCATCCTCACCTTCCGAAGTTGCAGCCCTCCCAAGCTCTTTGGGAAATCCCAGAATCCATCCCCGGACGGGGAGACGGTCCGGTTTGTAAAAAGAGATCCCCTGCTCTGCTCAGCTCCATGTGCTCGGAGCACGCCCTCGCCTTGGCGGAGAGCTCTGAGTACAGTGCTGGGACATCACTGCAGGCACATGCATGCACACACGCGCTCAATGTAGCACACACCCCCTGGCAGGCTGCAGCAGTGTGGCTCACGCTCTGAAGCAGACAGCTACGTCTTCTGGGGGCTCGCCCTTGTAGGGCTGCCTCCTTGGTGCTCGGATGAGAACGGAAGCATCTAATGCTCAGCGCTTTAGGCAGCGCTGAAAATTACGGCTTTGCCAACTTATCTGCAGCTTTTTCGGCATCAGCTAGGCTCAGACCTTTGGCACACGCTGTCCTGCAAGACCCTGTCACATGACATGAACCAGGCAGGCTTCAAGTAAACAAGGCTTTCCAAAGAGGGCCGAGACACGCTTTCTATGGTTCACAATGATTGACAATCGGTCTTGAATAAAGATATGGTTTATAAACCTGACAACACACTCTCCTGAAAAGCAACATAGCTCCAAAGACTTAACTAGTGGTGCGCGCGCACCACAGAGGAGCGGGGGCGAGTGAGCACGGCAGCGAGGCGAACCCGCGGTGCTGCGCGTGCTAGCCACGGACGGGAATGGGCGTGTTGAAAATTGAAATAACGATGTGAGTAAGCATTCACTAAAGACATGAATTCCCCTTTAGGACCGAGTTTCTTCCGTTATGTTGACTAAAATCTGGACTCCATTTTGTATTGTCATGCCTCCACGTGCGTAGCACGAGAAGAGTCCTATCTTCGTGTTAGTTGCTCTTGTAATCTGCCTAGTAACAGTCTATAAATAGCTCCTTTGTCCGTCTGGCGCATGCCCAGACTTGACCACATCTGTTATCAGTTAGTCCTTGCTTGACCATGTTTTCGCGGGCTCAAGGAGTGTGTTAGCTCCGCCCATATATTGATTCTGTATCGAAAATGACCATAAAAGGTAATGAATGTTGCCTCATGTTGTATCCACCCACTTATGAGCCCCTCTGTTGTGTATAAAAGGGGACTGTGTACGCAAGTTCTGTGTGCTACTCTATGCAATACTGAAGAGTGTTGTATGGATTGTAGGACCACCCTTAAGGGTTAATAAACTTTGTCTTTGTACTTTGCAGTTTCCGTGCCAACTTCCTTGTAGATTCCATTTGCAGGAGAGCGAACCCTTGTGTCCTGCGGGCCTAGCTGGGGCCTATATTCATCAATTGGCGCCCGTCACGTGGGGCTCATCGGCGACTCGGATGCTCGAAGGACTGGTCGTGACGAAGGTGAGGAATTTGGCCGGGGATGTGATCACTGCCAGAGGCACTTTAGTCCTGGCATCCCGAGGTTTTCTTCCTTCCCTTCCGAGCTGACCATCTGGATGGCGCCGGTCCTCGACTGAGACCTCTTCTGTCGGTCCTGCCGTGACAGCCGTTTGGGCGAATTTTGGAGCTTGGCAGTTGGAATCTGGACACTCTTGATTGGTAAGAACCGCTGTACGGTACTTGCTCCGAGTTTTTGAAGCCTGGGTTGGCTATTTGAGTTTGATTTGTGATGACCGGTCATATCTTGTATTGATTACTGTGAGAATATATGCGTTGCAACACATATAGGCAGGTAATGTGGAGATATTTCTCCGGAGCTGTGTAAATTTGAACGGCACAACGTTTAAGTGCCATTTTTGATAATACTGCATATTTTGCATTATTTTTGAGCATGCCTGCTTTTAGCGCACTCCGTAAGTGGTGCTGCTGCTTTGGAAACCGGTTAGACCTCGAGGACTCTGCTCCAGCCCCCCCAGAGGGGACGCCTAATAGGGATATGTATGTGAAGCATGGTCTTTCTTCCATAATGTACAGCACAGTATGGAGGAAATACACCAAAAAGGATCCTGAGTTACGATGGCCTTTGTATGGATCGTTTGATATGCGTAAGATTGAGTATGTGGAACAGTGTATGTGTAAACGGCGTGCTCGTCAAGATATGTTTGAGTGTGTCCGGTTATGGGTGAAGGAAGTGCGCGAGCGAGAGAAACGTGAGAAAGTGCTGTTTGATAAAGAGCAACGGAAGAATGATCATGTGCGAGCACAGGAAGCGAAGCGTCGGGAGGAAAGAGAACAGACGGAGAGACAAGAGAAAGAGCGTAGGTTGCAAGTCTCGGGTCAATATGCTGTCCGTCAGCCACTTTATCCTGTCCTTACTAATCTTGACGATGATTTTTATTCATTAGACCGCTCTCCGCCCCCTTATGTTGGCGCGTCTGCCCCGAGGTCACAGGATTCTGGATCGGCTTCGGATAAGGTAGACACGCGGTCCATGTTATCGGTTGACCGAATGGGTGAGCTTCGGAAAGTTTCTTTTCGTGCACTTAAGGGCAAGTTATCCCTCGCTGAATTGTTGGACTCTTGGGAAAAGTGGCAGGATAGAGAGAAGTTGTATTTTTTGGGACACTTCTCTGATGAAGTGATTTCTGCCTTTCGGAAATATTCGGAAGTTTTTGAGCCTGATGATGTAGTATTAGATGCTAAAGCATTGCGTAACGGTGTTTTTTCTCCCTCTAAGGCGCCTGATGCGGCTCGACGGCTGTTTGCATTACGGGACGCGGCGAGTGACCTTAAAGAGAGAGCGCGCCTAAAAGCAGAGGAGGAAAAGCAGTCGGATTCACGTATCGGCGATGACCAATCATCTACCTCCCACTCAGATAAGAGCGAACTAGTGCATGCTAAACCAATGTGAGAGGCGGCACCTTTGTATGTTCCTCCTAAAGGAGCGGGAACTAGTGCGGATATTACCTCTGCCGATGCTAAGGGATATTTTGTGTATAATTGGGTTTATACTCCCTGGCATAGGGCTGATGTTATGGCATTAAAGAATGCATTGCCTGATCCCCGCAAGAATCCAGCGGCCTTTTACGAAGAAGTCGAGGGGGCCTTGAATTCTTGTACTATGACCTTAGCAGATATAGATCTGTTCTTTGGGCTTATTTTACCACCGGATATGTGGCGATCTGTGCGGAAGGTGAATGATCAAGCCACTTTTAAGGCTCGGTGGTCTGAGCTTGAGGATGAGGATAGGGAGAGAAAGCCCGCGCAGAAACCGCCTCAGATTATCTTAGATCTCCCCGCTGCTATTTTGACCAAGTTAAAAACAATCATTCCCCCTAAAAAGATTGACTGGAATATGTTAGCTTCGTGTAAACAGAAAGTTGATGAATCAGTTGCAGATTTCTTTACGCGCTTTGAGGAGACATTTCATGATTTTAGTGGTCAGTCACTTACGGATGATACGGGTCGACACCTCTTTGCTGATAAATATGTGGCGAATTTATTACCGGCAATAGCAGCCCATCTAAAAGCGAGTGAAAGTTCTTGGTCCACCGCGTCTCCGACAGCCCTCCTGACTATAGCTCAGTATTATGAGCGTCAGGAACAAGAAGCGAAGGGGCAGGAGGAGAAGAAGTCGAAAGATTTAAAAACGAAGGTGATGTTAGCGCAAGTGTATGGTCCGCCCCGTCGGGGTGTCAATAGAGGTAGGGGAGGATTCTATGGTCCTCCTTCGGGCCGATCAGATTTGAATAGGAATCAATGTGCGTATTGTAAACAATCGGGACACTGGGCCAGAGATTGCCCGGCGTTGTATGCATCGCGTCAGGGGCATAATCAGGGTGGACCGAGAGGTAGAGGGGGTTCCTCGAATTTTAGAGGGAATTCTAATGATCACGCTCGTTTTGAACCTACCGGACAGCAACGAGATAGACCTAATGTCTTTGATCGACAACACCAGTATCAAGTGTCAGGGACTGACCGCTCTGGGTACCATGATTCACAGCATGCATAGGAATGCGTTGGATGGGGGTTAGAATCAGTTGAGGTGCCGGTTGATCAGAAGGGTCCTTATGTATCAGCGAAGGTTTTGGGTTCTACTGATCAGTTCCTAGTGGATACAGGAGCAACTCGTAGCAATTGGTTCCGAGGGCTCCCCCATCTGGCTTAATGGTTACATCGGTAGGGTTTGACGGTACACTCTCCCGAAGCCCTCTTTGTCGACCCCTTACATTTCAGGTTGATCCCTTTTCTGCACCCTGTCCATTTTTGCTTGCCCCGAACACGCCTGACAACATTATGGGTCTTGATATGCTCAAGCACTTCAGAGCTACGATCCGCTGCTCCCATGCTGGAGTGCGTGTGATATTAAATGATAATCACCCTCTGTCTGAACGGATGTGTGTGGTTGCAGAGGATACTGTGTTAGCAACTCTCCCTCATACTTTGTGGGCCATTTCGGATACCGATGTGGGACAGATGGTGATTCCGCCTGTCCATATTAGTGTCCAGGAGGGGGCGGTGTTACCACGCCTCTCGCAGTATCGTATTTCCCAGGAGGGGGAGGAGGCTCTTATACAGATTGTGCAGGATTTGATTAAGGTGGGAGTATTGGAGGAAGTTCCCTACAACGTCTGTAACAGTCCAATTTTACCCATCTTGAAGAAGGATACGGATGCCAAAGTTTATCGGTTTATAATTGATTTGAGGGAGGTGAACAAGATCGTGATACCTCAGTATCCAGTGGTTTCTGATATCACGATGTTGCTCACTTTGGTCCCGCCAACGGCGACCACGTTTTCGGTTATTGATTTGAAAAATGCTTTCTTTTCGATTCCTATTCATCCCGATAGCCGATACCTTTTTGGTTTCACTCTGAATAACAGGTCTTATCGATTTTGTAGAGTTCCTCAGGGCTACACAGAAAGCCCTAGCATTTACAGTCAAGCCTTGAAAAGACAATTGGACTCCTTTGTTCTGCCCGAGGGTGTCGCCCTCATACAATATGTCGATGACATCTTGTTGGCGGCTGACACTCCGGAGCTGTGTGAGAAAAGTATGTTATCCTTGCTTTCCTTTTTGGCATCTCACAATCACAAAGTGTCGAGGAAGAAATTGCAGTTCTGTAGACCAAAGGTGACTTATCTGGGTCACCTTTTGTCTAAGGAGGGGCGTGCACTCACACCAGATTGTATTCAAGTAATTTTGGACACGCCAGTGCCTTCCACGCAGAAGGACGTGCGTGCATTTTTGGGTCTTGTTTCTTTTTGTAGGCAATGGATATTAGGGTTTTCGCACATAGCCAAGCCATTATTAGCCCTTTTGACAAAAGACACACCTATTCCGCTTCCCTGGTCAAATGAGTGTGACACTGCCTTCCAGCAATTGCGACAGGCCCTTTGTTCAGCACCAGTGTTAGGGACCCCTGATTATACAAAACCCTTTTTGCTGTATGTGCATGAGAAAGATGGATGTGCATTATCAGTTTTAGTGCAGATGCATGGCGACAAGCAGCGCCCTTGTGCATATTTTTCGGCTGTACTTGATCCTGTTGCCCGAGCATTGCCTGGTTGTTTTCGCTCGGTTGCGGCGACAGCTGTGTCAATACGCCAAAGCGAGTGAATTGTGTTATCTCACAAACTGTTGGTATTAGTCCCCCATGCTGTTGATGCCCTGCTTAATCAAACGAAAACGCAGCATTTGACCAGTGCCCGTTTAACGGGATACGAGGTGACGCTTTTGGCTCCTCATATTACGTTAAAGAGGTGTGTAACGTTAAATCCGGCTACATTGTTGCCGTTCCCGGAAACTCAGTCTGAGGCACGGAAAGCACATGATTGTATTCTTGTGACTGAGGAACAGACAAAGGGTCGTATTGATCTCCAAGATACGCCCTTTCCAGATGTAGATGGAGAATTGTGGGTGGATGGATCATGCCTGAAGCTACCAGATGGTACGACTTCAGCAGCGTATGCAATTACCACACTGCAAACAATAGTGGAGACAGCACGCATACCACAGAAATCAGCTCAAGCAGCGGAACTGATAGCATTAACACGAGCATGTGAGCTCAGTACAGGATTGTGTGTGAATGTTTATACAGAAAGCCGTTATGCCTTCAGAGTAGCGCACGATTTCGGCCTACTCTGGAAGGAGAGAGGGTTTCTAACGTCGCATGGAGTACAAATAATGCATGGAGAGTTAGTTCACAACCTTTTGACTGCATTGACATATCCGATGAAGATTGCTATAATTAAATGTAGTGCCCATAAGAAAGTGGTTGATAAAGAGGGAGAAGGGAATGCTTTGGCAGACCGGGTGGAACGGGAGACTGCGATGCAGCCTGGTGCTACTGCCATGTACGTAGTGAAGTCACAGGTAGAAAGATGGCCCGATGCGAAAAGAGAAGTGCTGGAAATACAGAGGACTGCTTCTGACAAAGAACGGGAGCAATGGTCCAGTGATGGAGAATTGGATGATGAGGGTTGTTGGAGAAATAAGCAGATGGATAGATGGAAGTTACCCACAGCTTTTGTACAACCTATGGTTCAGATGGCACATGGGCTAGCACATGTTGGAGCTTCCGCAATTGTAAAATTGCTTACTCAAGTCTGGGAGCATCCAGAGATTGCTAGCACGGCAAAGAGGGTAGTGCAGACCTGCATGATTTGCCTGAGGTACAACCCAGGAAAGGGTACTCGAACTCCAGTAGGAGGATTTGCGACACCTACTGCACCCTTTGAGGTTTTACAGATGGATTACATCCAGCTTGAGCGCTGTAACAATTTGAAGTATGTTCTAGTAGTGGTGTGTGCCTTTAGTAAATGGGTTGAGGCATATCCTACGAAAGATAATACTGCAATGACTACAGCCAAGATGCTATTGAAGGAGTTCTTCCCTCGATATGGCGTTTGTAGACTGCTGTGGAGTGATAACGGACCCCACTTTATAGCGGATGTTATAAAGTATGTCCTGAAGGGTCTGGGCATCACCCAGAAGTTTCACGCAGTGTTTCACCCTCAGTCTGCAGGACTGGTCGAGAAGTATAATGGTACACTGAAGCTCAAGATCGCTAAGATCCAAGCTTCGACTTTGACTTGGCCAGATGCTTTGCCGCTGGCATTATTGTCAATTAGATCGATACCACATTCTCGGACCGGTCTTACGCCGTACGAGATTGTTTTTGGACGCCCAATGAATATTTGGGGTCCACCACGGCCTAAGGCTGTGTATGATGTACCTTGTGTAATGATGAATGATTATCTGGCACAGTTAACAGATAACTTGGTTTCTATTCATCAACAGGTCCGAGAGGCGCTCCCTGATCGGTCCACCGGCGAAGGTCACAGTCTCCGACCTGGAGACTATGTTATGCTGAAGATTTTTGAAAGGACGAACAGCTTGGAGCCGAGATGGTTTGGTCCTGAGCAAGTCCTACTTGCAACGAGGACGGCTGTGCGGGTTTCCAACCGAAAGAATTGGATCCATTCCCTGCACTGTCGCAAAGTGCCGCCCGGATTGGTGGAGCCTGCTGTATTGACCGACCATCGAGAAATTCTGACTGCAGAGAAAGGCCGTGCTGTGGAACCGAACGACACTGAGGAGCTCTTTCCGGACCACGTGATTCCTGGAGGAAGGCGATATCATCTCAGACCAAGGAAGTGAATTCCTCAGTATCAGGAGACGTTGTCAGAACGGCCCTTAGGTTAGTGAAACGGAGAGCCAATGAGGCAAGGGGGGGGATCAGCCCTGCATTAGTGTAGCGACACCCGTCTTGGCCCGCTGGTGAAGAAATCAACCACTGCCTAAGGGGAAGAGTTCTGACAACCTTTTAGTTACAGGAAGAGATTGACTTTTCATTCTGACATGGAGAAAAAGAAAATCCTTTGTGCAACAGGTTTTATGCTTACAGTAGCTATTGTTGGGATAACCACATGGTTTGTGGAGGATGTGACTCCTGCTCGAGAGTTGCTTGTTTTGACTACTCCAGTGCCTGCGGAGCACTACTTTTATACCCTTCCGTATCAAGAATTGAAGCATCACCAGTCTTATTTGAATAACACTTTCATCCAGATGTTGCATCATACCCATGTTGCCACCAACGCTACGAACTGTTGGATATGTGGCATGATGCCAGCTCACCAGAAGAAAGGAGGAACTCCGTTCATACCCCTTCCTTTTTCTCATAATGGCTCTTGTAGAGCATGGTACACTTTGCTTTTTGCCACCCGGAAACCTACAGTGGGACGGTTACTCTTCAGACTTAATAGGGAATGTCATCAAGATAAAGATGGTTACCCGCAAGCGAATGGGACAATTTGGGAATGGGAAGAGTATCGACCGGACAATGAATCGATTCCCTATATTTTCACGAACACCAGAGACACTGTGGGAAAAGACCGATTTGTGATTCAAGTGGCACAAGCTCAAGCGGACCTGTGTGTCCAGAGTGTGGGTTATATTCCTGTTGGTGTTAGTGATTGCATCACTATCTTAAACATCGACGGGTTGAATAACAGTACCTTCTTAGCATCCCATAATACATACTTTGTATGTGGAAATAAAGGTTATTACCGCTTGCCAGCCGGTTGGTCTGGAGTATGTTATGTAGCATTTTTATTACCTCCTGTATTCTTGGCACCTGCATCTTATCATAAAGATTTGAAGTTGTTGAATAATGTGACTGTAAATAGGTATAAACGTACTCTATCGATTGATGACGTGGACCAGACCGATACTAGTCTGCAGCAGTATATTGATTTTAATTTAGGATTGTTCTTCTTTGTTGGAGCTGCCCTAAATAGTAGGAAAGTGCGAAGGTTAACAAGAGTTGTAGAGGCTGTGACAAATCAAACTGCTGCTGCTCTTGGGAATCTTACGGAAGATTACAAATTACTAGAATTGTTGCATTGCAGAATCGTATGGTGTTAGATGTTATGTTAGCTGACCGAGGTGGAGCTTGTAAAATTATCGGAAGTAGTTGTTGTGTGTTTATTCCTGACCACACGCCATCAGTCTATAATGCTATTAACAGATTACATAAAATTGCAGCTGAAATCCATACAGAAAATGGCACTTGGACCTTTTCTGGATGGTTTTGGGCATTGATCACCACATGGGGATGGAAGGCTTTAACTGGTCTCTGTATCATTGTAGCGATTCTGTTTTCCTGTTGCATTTGTATCCAATGTGGTCCTTTACTCTGTTCCCTATGTGTGTCACTCTGCATTCCTGATAAGAAAGCTATTGCCAATGTCACTTACCAGAAACATTTGACTAAAGAAATAGAAGAAATGATGAAGATTGATATATACGATGATTATTCTAATAAACCGGATGTCTTCAGTAAATGCTGAAAGGGTCGTCTGTTGAAAATTGAAATAACGATGTGAGTAAGCATTCACTAAAGACATGAATTCCCCTTTAGGACCGAGTTTCTTCCGTTATGTTGACTAAAGTCTGGACTCCATTTTGTATTGTCATGCCTCCACGTGCGTAGCATGAGAAGAGTCCTATCTTCGTGTTAGTTGCTCTTGTAATCTGCCTAGTAAAGTCTATAAATAGCTCCTTTGTCCATCTGGCGCATGCCCAGACTTGACCACATCTGTTATCAGTTAGTCCTTGCTTGACCATGCTTTCGCGGGCTCAAGGAGTGTGTTAGCTCCGCCCATATATTGATTCTGTATCGAAAATGACCATAAAAGGTAATGAATGTTGCCTCATGTTGTATCCACCCACTTATGAGCCCCTCTGTTGTGTATAAAAGGGGACTGTGTACGCAAGTTCTGTGTGCTACTCTATGCAATACTGAAGAGTGTTGTATGGATTGTAGGACCACCCTTAAGGGTTAATAAACTTTGTCTTTGTACTTTGCAGTTTCCGTGCCAATTTCCTTGTAGATTCCATTTGCAGGAGAGCAAACCCTTGTGTCCTGCGGGCCTAGCTGGGGCCTATATTCATCAGGCGGAGCAAAGGCAGCGCATGCGCCCGCCTTTGCCCAATCGCATGTCTTTTTAAAAAACAAGACACGCAAAACCCAATGGTTGCCAGCGAAAGCCTGATCACACGCACAAGCGTGTGGTCAGCTTTCAAAACCCCCTTACAAGAGGTCTTGTGCTGCGCGAGCAGTGTTGCGCACTGCAACGCTAGGCGCGAGACCTAAAAACATGAAGTTAGTTAAACTAAAGAAATAAAAATAAGAATAATATGCTGTCATGTTCCCTTTGATTACTAAACAACACACCAAGTTCTCGTCCAAAAGCCCACCGTGGCTATCAGATCGGACACAAAAAAATGCTACTCTGCCCTAAATAATATGGTGCTCGTGACCTGTCGAAGAGAAGCAGACATGCACACTTTTATCTATAAGGAGAAAGTACATCCTTCCGTCCTGGTTTTATCAACCAGGTAGGGTATGGCCTAGCATAATCCCCGTGCAGGATTAAAGTACCTCCTTGTGTTCCTTCAAAACGGAAAACAGCTGAACTTTCGGTCTTAGTAGCCCTGGTGTGAGCTGCTAACTAATAACATTTGGGATGTCACACGCCAGACTGAATCTCATTAGAGACAGTGCTTAATTTGTAATATAATGAGTGCCAGGGCCATGCCCAGGAGACCACAGCAGCTTGCACCACCCATTTCCCCTGTCATCGCTGCCAGTGTCGGTACCAAAACAACTACTTCTCGCATGCAAGTGCGACAGTGCAGATTATTTCAGGTCCCCAAAGCTAAAGAAATGGCTGGGGAGGCAGGCATTAGTAATTTTTCAAGTATATTGTATTAATAAACATCCGTTGTTCTGCTCAACTCTAAATTAGATGAGCAGTGCCACCATGTGCTGAGCCAGCACTGGAAACCACTGACTCAAATTAAGCACCAGAGCATACCATTTTGTGGCAAGAATAAAACTTTTCTAGAACTGGATTAATGTAAAAAAAAAAGTAAATATATTTTTATTGTATTTTCTCATATTCAACGTTCCAATTTGACATATAGTTGTCAGTCAGTCAAAACCACTTTATGCGATTATTTAAAATCATAAAAGTACAATACACAATATACAATAAACAAAATCATGTAATCAATAAAAACGTATGAGCAATATAAAAAGGTGTAAAAGCATCAGGATCAATTATATAATACATCAAGGCTTAAAAAACTCAGTTAAGAAAATATTTCATAGTAATATAAAACAGGGGTTTTCATACAGAATTTAGCATTGGATACCCTCTTTTCCTAAGACGTACAGCTGCAAAGAGAAAACTAGCAATATTAAAAATATCCCATATATTGTTAAGCATTTGAAGATAAAATAATGCCGGCCTAACCTGTAAAAAGCCCTTTCCCCTCAATAGAGGAACTAAAAACCTCCTGCAAATTTCATTATAATGGTCGCAAAACATTATAAAATGTAATGTATCCTGTGGTGAGAAATTATCGCAGTGACACAGGCCTATATCCTCTGGTTTACACCAACCCTGCAGGTTACCCAGCGAGAAGTGAATTAAATTGAAACGAAACCTGATCAGGCGACAGCGATGGAAAGGCTTGGTCACTATTCTCAGATATGGCTCAATTAGCGGGGAAGTTTTTATCAAGACATGAGCCCTGACGGAAGGTTTCTGTAACTCCTTCTCTTCACGTTCCATCGTAAATAAATTCAGGAGTTGAAATTTAGTCCATTTCACATCCTCTTTTTTAATCCCCTCCTGAACATTAAAAAGTTCTGGGCGCCCCAGTTTAGACAACATAAGCTTGACGTAGTACAGCCACGGGATGCTACTGGCTTTATCAAGCGATACACAGTCCCGAAGAATCTGATGGTTCAGGGTTAATTCTGGGTTAAGCCAGGTTTTAAGCCAGCAAACCACCGGGGCTATTCTCAGCAGATCAGACACATAACAAAGCCCCAATTCTTGGTGGATAGCGAAAGTTGGGGTTGATTGAGGTACAGACAGAAGGGTACGTAAAAATCTGTTTTCAGCTGCCTGCACCCCTTCCAGATGTTTATAGCCCCAGATGGCTGAGCCATACATAGCAATAGCCAGGCATTTGGATCTGTAAATGTTAAGCATAGCTTCAAGGGGCCTAGCCCCCAGGCACTGTGCAAACCGTTGTAGAGCTGCCGTTGATCAAACCACAGCATTTTGTTTAACTTTCTGTTGGGGGACCCAGGTGCCTCTATCATCAAATAAGACCCCCAAATACGTGAAAGAGGTCACCCTGGACACCTCTGCTCCATTACAATAAAAGGATTTTACTTTTCTATTACTTTGGCCCATTGACATGACATGTGATTTCGTTATGTTCACTATCAAGTCCAGGGACTTCATATAGGCCCCAAAGGCGTCCAATAGTCACTGAAGGCCTATAGAAGTACGGGCTAATAACACAGCATCATCCGCGTATAGGAGAACCGGAATAGTCCTTTCTCCTACACGGGGAATATCCATGCTTGCCTGGTCTAAGGTTTTATCCAGCTCATTGATATAAAGAGTAAAAAGTAGTGACGCCAATATGAACCCATGATGGACGCCTCTACCCGATTTAAAGTGCCTTTTGCATTTACCTTCTTGGGTGACCCTGACTGTTGCTGAAAGATCCCGATGTAAATCTGCCAGGAAATGGACTAGGCAGGGATCAATGCCCATATCAAGCAGAATAGACCACAGCTTCGATCTGTTAACCAGATCGAACGCCAAAGAGAGGTCCATAAAGGCCATCTGCAAGGTGCCTTCTTTGGCTATGGTATGTTTGCCTATTATTAAGTATAGGTTAAGGCACTGATCCATAGTGCTTCTACCTTGTCTAAAACCATATTGTAGATTGGATAAAACCTCATTATCATTCACCCAGTCTGTAACCTTAGCTAAAATGGCTTTTCCTAATATTTTGACGGCAGAGTAACTAATGATATTGGTCTATAACACCGTGGATCCTCTCTCTGGCCCTTTTATAAAAACTGGTATAATTGTCGACAAAGACCATGATGCAGGAAACCCCTGAGAACCTGAAGCATTACAAAAATTAGTTAATATCTTAGCTCAGAATTTTGGGTTACATTTATACAAATCTGCAGGGACACAGTCGGGGCCAGGTGCTTTGTTACTAGACATCTCTATCATCGCTTTTTCAATGTCCTCCTCCTTAAAGACCACAGAGGGTAAGGCCCTGTCAGTATCCAGGCTAAGGGAGGGGTCCAGCGACACATTAGTTTTATAAATTGCTTCAAAATGAGAGAGCCACTGGGCCTCTGTAATGTTGCTTTCCAAAGCCTCATTCTCTATGCCAGAAAAAAAAGGTGTGTTAACAATAGCCAAAAATCTTGAAATGTCCTTTAAGACTTCAACAGACAAAAGTGTGTTCCAGGCCTCCTCTTTGATCTCGTTTTTCCGTATATAAACGGCGGACTTATACTGTTTCCTTAGAGTAGCTATCTGCTCCTTATCTCGGGTTGTATTTTTCAAGGCTTGAATCAAATTGCGATGGGCCCGTGAACAGTTGTTATCAAACTACCTTTCCCACGATGTTAATCTTGTTTTAGTTGTCACAGTCAGATCAGATGCTATCTGACCACAAATACCTTCAAAGGCTATAAGAACCTCAACCCTTGGCGTGGTATTATCCACTCATTTTACAATGTTTTCTTTGGCCTTCTCGCAAAAAAGATCCGCAAAGAAAAGTTCGGGAATTACCTTTGTTCATTTAAGCCTCCGCCCCTGATCACATGTTACCACACAGCTAACTCCCGCTTTCTATCATGTTATTCCCAAAAGACCACAATCTTTATCTAGCACTAAAGTTACAGGGTTGTGATCACTAAAGGGAGACAGTCTGGCTTTATAGAACACTACCTGAGCTAACATGGGGGGGGAGGGACATAAATATATAATCAATAACAGTAGCCCTCTCCCTATCTTTAAAAGTGGGGATCCGATCGGTCCGATCATTAAACAAGGTTTGAAGAGATCTGCTCCAGCCAGAAGGTCCTCCAAAATTTCCCCATGTTTTGTGTGCTCAAAATGGGGTGTCACAGAGTGGGCAGGTCCTAAGTGGTCGTCAACATAACAATTCGATATTCGACATATAGTTATAACCTGAGCAATGGCACATGAAAGCGGCGATAGGCATTGCATCTTTGCATATGCATTAGCGTAGTTGGCAAGGTATTTATAATGGTCCGAGCAAATGTCCCTCTCGCATCTGGGCCTCTACTGAGTCTCTCATCGATCTCACATTTACTGTGCCTTGGGTTTGGATGTCCTCCCCCTCTGGTGTAATCTCGCAGTATCGCTTCCAGGGGCCCCATACTTTGTTAAATTTCCACGGGCACCTACACGTCTTGTATGTCACTTTCTCAGCTGCCATGTAGAGATCCAACCCCCTTTTCCACTCTTCTAGAGTGGGAGGGTCTGGTGGCCCCCAGTTTTTTTGCCAGGTCTCATTTTGGCCACTACTAGTCCCAAATTTGTAGAGAGCAGTTTGGCCCTAGGGATGTCTTTCTTTGTGGGTATTCCCAGTAATATATATTTGGGAACCATTAGTATCATCCCTTCTAGGATGTTGCTAAGTTGCTTGGTCAGGGTATCCCAGTACATGTATATGTCTGGACTCTCCCATACTGTGTGTAGGTAGGTCCCCCTCTTCTTTTCGCATTTGGGGCATTCAGGTGTTGCCGCCCTGCTGAAGCTATTTAGTCGAGCTCTATAATAGTATGCTCTATGGAGGCATTAAAATTGTATGAGGCGTGATTTAATCGCCACTTCTCCAGGGTGAATCAATGCCGCCTCCCAATCCAGGTCTTCTAGGTTTCCCAATTCTGCTTCCCATCTTCCCATACCAGTTTGTGTCCCATCTGTCCCATATTCCTTTGACCGCCACATAAATCCCATCTGGGTCTATCCATGTGCAGTCCACCCTTAAAGGAGGAGATTTCATAACTAGAATTGCCACACCCTGGGAGCCTGACGTGAATACCACATGTGCTAAGGTTTTATATGCCCACTGGCCTAGGAAACCACAGCGAGTGACCCTCAGGTGTGTCTCATGGAGGAGTGTTATATCAGGCTTCAACCTTCGTATGTGGGCAGTGGCTAGGCCATGTTTGATCTTACTTTCCAGCCCGTTAACATTCCAGGAGGGTATCGAGTAAGTGACTCTCTCATGTCCCATCCCTCCTCTCATTTGGATATTGTGGTTTTCCCTTCAGCAAGGCCTGTAGCCACCCACACCCAGGGACCGTTCTGTGCCCATGTTCCCATCAATACACTTCCGCCTGTGTTCTATGTGTTGTCTTCTACCCCACCTTCCCCCCTCCCACTCCCTCCCACAATCCCTCTCCTCCCACGCACTTACCCCTATAAGTCAACATGACAACTGTGTCGCGGGTGGTTTGAGAGGTCTGTCGCCCGTCCTTCCCTATCTACCCTACGTTCCCCGCAGTATCACAGCTGCAACACCTGTGGGGAAGAAAACAAAACAAATTCAAATCAACAAAAAATAGTATTTAGTTTAACTGCGGCCCGTGTCCTCTGTGTAGAGGAGAGGAACGCCAAGAAATCCAGGAGACTTTCTCCGTATTAAATCCAAACTACTATTTATTTGTAAATCAAGAAAAGTAGTAAACAGACGGAGCCCACAGAAAGAGCAGTTGTAAGAGCAGTAATCAAAACAGTAACTGATACAGAGAGCACAGAATGCAATGGCATAACAGAGTGCTTGAGCATAAGGTTCCAAAGAATTACAGAAACAGTAAAACAGTAATACTACATACCCTCCCCCCATATATTGCAAAAAAATCTTCAATAATAATACATAGTCATGAAACTTGATAGGTAATCTACAAACTCGTTGATCACTTGCTGGTGGTAAGATAGGTGAATTTCAACAACGAGTAGGTGAAACCACATTAGAGCAATTAGAAGAAGAAAATGTAGAATCAGAGTTGACATTACTAGCCTTTGAGAGTTCAGTGAAATCAAAACCAGGTCCAAAGGTAAAATAAGAATCATCTTCATCAGACCTGTTGGCATAAATTTTGATAAATATGCAAACTTGGTTGTCAGTAAGTTTTACAACATTGTTCTTATTCCACCAACCTTTGTTTTCTAAGAGAACAGAAGTTTTGGTGACTCTGACAACTCAAACTGGTAGAGTAAATTTAGATTGGCCCTTGCAAACTTTGTAGGGTTTTTTTTATAATTACCCAATCATTAGTTTTGAGATCAGGGCCAAGCGATGTGGAAAGACCATCATAGGGCATTTTTTGCAATAATTGCTTTGTAGCAACTCTAGTTTTTATTATTTGAGGATCTGCTAACGTGGTTCTCTTGTGATGAAAAGCGGAACCTACAGCCAAATTAGTGAACCATTGTGGCATGAGCTTGGATCTAGCTTCCTTGCCCCTTAGAGCCTTGAAAGGTGTAACACCAGTAGTAGAATGAAGTGTCGTCAGGTAAGCCCAAAACTTTTTCTGCAAGAAATCACCTACGTCAAGATTGGCTGCAATAGCGGTTTGAACTCCTTCTTTTAAGAACCAATTGGCCATCTCAACGAGTCCATTAGAAGATGGACTATACAGTGCAACTTGACAATGTTTTATCTCAGAGCTTTCCATGACTTCGGTGACTTGATGAGAGAGGAAAGGTTGGCCATTGTCAGTGACAATGCATTTGGGAGTACCTTCAGCTTTAAAGATACTTTGAAGAAAAAAGACAACAGTGGAGGAGTTGGCTGCTTGTGCAAATGAATAATATATCCTTTTAGAATGATAGTCAATAGCAACTAAACAGTACCTTTTGTCTGAAGGTAATAAATTAAAAGGTCCAGAAACGTCCAAAGCAATTTTCTCCCAAGGAGAATCAGGGAATGGAACTGGAAGCAAAGGCTTCTTGTTGGTCTTCCAATGCTTATCGGAAACAACACAACTAGGGCAACTGTGTATAAAAGGAGCCACTTGTTTGTCTAGGCCTGGCCACCAGTAAATGTCTTTTAAGTTCTTGCAGGTTGCAGAGACTCCTAAGTGGCCTTCATGACCAATATTGATGATTCTCTCTCTGAGAGAAGTGGGAGGTAAAAACAAACCATTCCTTGCACAAACACCATTTTCGAAAGACAATTCTTCACTAATTTGCGCAAAATGCTTTATGTCGTTACTCAAATTTTTATTGGCAGGCCATTTGCTCTAACTGAAAACTTCCACCTTTTTGAGAGTTTCATCAAGTGCCATGGCAGATGCCCATTCCTCTTGTGAGATGCTGCCATTGCAGAAAGAAACAGCATCTATAAGACCGGCCACACAATCTTTGTGAACATCATTTTCACCTTCACTGCAGTCAGGGAGACGGGTACGAGAAAGGCAATCAGCTTGAATGTTTTTACCTCCTTGAATATATTTTATGATAAGATTATATTCTTGCAATTTGGAAAGTAGTCTAACCAACCTTGCTGAGGATTTACCTAAACCATTGCCAGACAGTAAGGAAACCAAAGGTTTGTGATCAGTGAAGATCTCACACTGATTACCCCAAATGTAAGTTTTACATTTCTGTACTGCCCAGACAATGGCAAGAGCCTCCCGTTCAATTGTGCTGTAGTTGCACTCAGTAGGTGTCAGGGCACGGGAGGCGAAGGCAATGGTGTTTTCTTTGCCATCAACCCATTGTCCAAAAACTACCCGAAGGCCTTTCTGACTGGCATCCACAGACACAAAAGAACCGGCATTGGAAACGAAAGGATGTAATGCAGGAGCATTAATAACTAACAGTTTGATGTTCTCAAATGTATCACATAGGATGTCACTCCACTCGAATGTCATACCCTTCTTAAGAAGGCAACTTAGTGGTTGAACTAACTGTGCATAACCAGGTACAAATCTTGCATAATATTCGCAGAGGTCAAGAAACGAACATAAGGAATCTTTGTCACAAGGAGGAGGGGCATTATGTATTGCTTCTACATTGCAAAACTTGGGTTTGATGCCTTTGTTCGAGATAGTGTGACCTAGATATTCAACTTCATTGACAAGTAATTTACATTTGTTAGCTTTTACCGTCATGCTTTGTCTTGTAAAATGCTAAGTACTTTATTAAGTATTTGTAAATGTTCCTCCTTGGTTTCTGTTTGGATTAAGATATCATCTTGGAATGCTTGTCCTTGGGAAAAATTACCAAATAGATTGTCCATGAGTTTTTGAAAAACACTCGTGGCTGAAGCGAGGCCAAAAGGTAATCTTAAGTATTTGAAGGCCCCGAAAGGTGTTACAAAGGCAGTGAGTGCTTGACAGTTTGGAGAAAGCTGTATTTGGTGGTAGGCTGAGTGTAAATCTATAGTGGAAAAAAACTTAGACTTCCCAACATTAGCTAGCATTTCATGTATGAGAGGTAGAGGGTGGCAATCAGCCAGTATGTTTTGATTTAGAGATCGTTAATCCACACATAGCCTCAAATCGCCGATCTTTTTTTTCCGTAAAACAACCGGAGAAATCCATTCTGATGAATCTATAGGAGAAATGATACCTTCAGTTTGGAGGTTATTAAGCAGTGACTTTAGGTCTTCTCTGATGCTAAGAGGTACAGGTCTAACTTTATGTATTACAGGGACAGCATTTTTTTTACCATAATGGTGTGTTCTTAACCTTGGACAGTGCCAACAGAATTTTTGAATACATTAGGAAAAGATTTTAACAGGTCTTCAACAATTGAGTCTGGATGGCGGACAGATAGAATACTTGAAGGTAGGTCACCTAAAATAATTGGAGGATCTTGGCCAGGGCGTAGGATGATACCCAAGAGGGCAAGGTCCTTCCAACCAATTATATCTCTTCCTTTGATAGCTACATAAATCTTTGTTTTAACAGATCTACTAAGACATTCTAATTTGTCCCAGAAAAAACCCATGAGGTCAATGTCTGTCTTGTTCTCCGAAGGCTTTGGGGTTGATGTCAGGAGTAAGAAAGTGTCATGTTGTTGGGCCAACATTTATAAAATGTTGTGTCAGCTAAAATAGTAACAGGAGCTCCTGAATCAGCCATGGCTAAAATAGTTCTACCGTCAATGGACATATCAACTAATAGCCCTTTAATGGGTTTGTCGGAAACTTCAGGAACTTTGACCGTAACTACAATATTGGCAAATTGAGAGGTACAATCTTGTATGTCAGGAGTGTCTAAAGAAACGCTTGAAATTTTGACCCTGTTAGATGATGTTGTATGCATGCTACTCCTACATACACCTGACATTTAGTACATTTTTTCCATAAAGCGGGACAGCTGGGATTGTTTCCTATGTGGTTCCTAGAACCACATCGAAAGCAAACTAATTAGCCTCTTGGCGGTTGGTTTTTGAAAGGTTTTTTTGTGGAACGTTTGTTTGGTACTTATGGCACACACAGTATCATCAGTGAGATAATTTTCAAAGTCCCTCAGCCACTCAGCCCATTTTAAATCAGGCTTCGCCTGGTTTTAATAAGAAAGGAGCTGGCTGAATGACCCCTTGGCTGGACGCCATTATGAATCAGGAAAGAGTACTGAAAGAAAAGAGTCAAACTGTAGCACACAAATGTACAATTGGAATGGTAAAGATAAATAATAAGTAAAAGGTAAAACGTGTGAGACACTTTGAAAGGAACAAAAAATGAAATAAAATAAGTAGCACAAACTCACTGCTGGTTCAAGGAAGCACAAGAAGGTGACAGCAGATGATTTGGCAATGGTGTGCGAATCACCGATGGTAGTGTTGTATGAAGCAGAAGTAATTGTGGTGTGCGAATCACCGTTCTATCGTAGTGCCGCACAAGCTGAGGCAGGTAACTGTCGATGGTGACTGGAAGATCGTGACTGATCTAAAGCAGCTGCCGCCGGGCGTATGTAGACTGATCCAAGATGCATCGCGGCAGTTCCGTCCGGTGACAGCAGTAGAGGGAACAGCGAGAAGAACGGAATGGCAGGTGAAATTCCAGAAGTTGGAACGAGGCTGGAGCGATGAGAGCGAGCCAGGTAAGTGACTTTTAAAATGGTCGCGCGTCTCAAAGGAACATGAGGCTCAGAGTAGAAGGAATTAAGTAAAATTTTCTGCCCGACTTGAAAGAAGTTCAACGAGGTGGTCAGGTCTCAGCATCCGATGTGTCGGAACAGCAGTCTGGTGGGCTCCAGTCAAGAAGGTGCAGAATATTGTAGAAGGAAGGCAAATGAAAATTACCCCACTCCTGGTACCAATATGTAGAGGAGGGGAACGCCAAGAAATCCAGGAGACTCTCTCCTTATTAAATCCAAACTACTATTTATTTGTAAATCAAGAAATAGTAGTAAACAGACGGAACCCATGGAAAGAGCAGTTGTAAGAGCAGGAATCAAAACAGTAACTGATACAGAGAGAACAGAATGCAATGACATAACAGAGTGCTTGAGCATAAGGTTCCAAAGAATTAAAGAAACAGTAAAACAGTAATACTACACTCTGGCCTTCTCTGTTCCGGACTGTTGGAAAAGTCTGCCTATATTAACTTCTTCTGACGGGTTTCACCCCTCTCGGATTCGATCAGGTTTCCCCTTCCTCATTCCTAGATCCTTCACTCAGCCATGGTGGTGTAGGTGTAGAGTGTTCCATTTTCATGATGGATGATAGGAGTGAGTGGTCGAGTTCTGAGTCTGAAGAATGAGTTCTGTTAGAAGCATCTGTGTCTCTTTCTCCTTTGTTATCAGTCTGTTTTGTCTTCTGCTCAGCAGTTTGGACAGTTGTTTCAATGTCATTGGATATCCCTGTGCAGAGGGCATACCTTTCCAGTGTCAGTGTGGATTTCCATCATTTCGTAAGAGTTGGAACTCCTTTGCGTCTTTTCTCAATCCACCGTGGTTTGGGTCTCAAGTTCTGTTGCCAGTTTTCTGGTGGTTCGTTCCTGCTCGTGTCGGTGGCCGTTCCTCCCCCATGTCCTTGCCTCCTCTGGGATTTACAAGAAGAAGGTTTTGTTTTCAAAGATGTCTTTAAGCTTAGCATTGCTCTTAGCTCAGTTTTCACTGAGTCAAATGTGCGCCTTTGTTGTTACACCTCTCTAGAGTAGTCGTGAATATCTTTATGTTGGCATGAGCGTGTCGGTACTCCCCCAGCTTTCTTGCCTCTCTCAAAACTAAGTTTCTGGCTTGGTAGCTAATGAACCAGGCAATAAGGGGACGTGGTGTAGCCCCCACTAGTGGCCTGGTGCCGAGGGCCCTATGAGCCTTTTCTATCACAAAGTAGGATGTAAATTGGGCCATCGGGAAGGAGTTGTGCAGCCATTTTTTCAGAAATTCCCCCAGATCTGACCCCTCTTCCCCCCCTATAAACCAATGAATTGTAAGTTGTTTCTCCTCGCTTAATTTTCTGCATCGTCCACTCTCCATTCCACCGCCTCCATTGTGGCAAGCAATACGGAGACTTCTTTCCCCATAGTGCAAGGCATGTCTTTCCCCTCGGGTATCCTATTTTCTGCTTGTGTCACTCTCTCTGATACTTGACATAGGTTTTTGCGTAATATTGTGACTTCTTCACAGACCTCACTTACCTTCCCTTCCAGGGCTTACCTGAAGGTGTGTATGACCTGTAGGAGCATTGAGTTGTCCAGTGTTCGGGGGTGTGCTTCTCCTTGATCTGTCAGTGGGGCAAATTTTTGCAGGTTGCTCTGGCATTGTGGCTTGGGCTTCACACTCCAGCAGGGGGGTGTTGTTCATCCCACCCCCACTAGATCATGTTGCCCTCTTCTCCAAGGGACCTGTGGCCAGGTAAGTACCTTCGCAGAGATACTGATGTGTGGGGTGTGTCCTTCTGAATACTGAAGGGAGGTTTCACCTGGAGTGAGGAGCTCTGATGGGCAGTGACTGGTTCAGTGGAGATTGTATTCCAGCATCTGCCGGGTATTCAGGCCTCCATGTAGCTACCGGGTGTGCCCCCAGAGGGAAAGAAGCCATCAAGATCAATGATTGAGCAATATTTACCTATTTAGACAACATATTTACTCTCAAGGAGTCTCGGTGCCATAAATGAATTCCTTGATAATAAAGCTGTTGTTATTTGTTATTTGGGGGGGGGGCGTGAGTCAGGGTGCCATTTTAGGTTTGTTGTGCCCTGTGGGGGGGGGGTCACGGGGCTGGGTTTCCCGCACTCACAGGTCCGACCTGCATAGATTTGCCCAGGCTTCTCTAGGGCCAGGCCATTTTCTTTTGTGCGTGCGGCCAACATCAGGATCAGACAATGTCTCTCCCGTTGTCTTCAGGCCCCCCCCACTGGCCCCTGCTCACCTGCTTTTATGCGTTCGCTCGGTTCAGGATGGGTCCCCCAGGGCGCCGGACTCTGTGTGCCATGCATCCCAGACTTGGCAGGCCACCTCGATCTTCTGCTGTGCCGCCAACAGGTTGGCCTCTGGCCTGGGCTTACCGGGATCCCACCTCTGCGCACCTCAGATGGCCTGTTCCTCTGGGTCTTGGCAGTATCTTGATGATAGTGGTCCTCGGGGCCGAGTTGAGCAGTCTCGGTCACAGTCCTCTCGGGCAACTGGCCTTCACTCTTTGATGTATCTCCGTTGCACCGCCTCTTACCACAGGTATCGGCTGCTGACTCTGGTTTCTGCGGCCGCTCCACAGGATCTCCTCACTAGGTGGTTGGTGTCTCCGGCATCCGGGAGAGAGGTATCATCTGTCAGCCACGGGTGCTTTCCCGCCATTCTCAGAGGTCCACCGGGGTCGCAGCCCGGTCTCTTGTACCCAGAACACCTAGGAAACTCCTTCTGGAACTGGGGCACACTCTCTTTCAGCTCTGCTGGTATCATCTCGCTTCCACTTATTCGCCGGTTAAGTGAGTTTAGTATCTATTATCATTCATCAGCTTGCAGGGTTGGGCTATCTCTCCCGTGGTTCAGATTCTCAGTCCCAGGCCACCATCTTGGCCTGCTCGGGGTATCCGATACTTGTTATCCTGGCATGACGTCTCTCTGGGTGTGTCACGCTGTCCAGATTAGGCTCAGTCCACTCTTCAGTCACCATCCAGGGCTTCGCAGTCACTTAGTATGTCGGATGAGGAAAGGGAGTCAGGATGTTGGTCGGATTAGAGTGTGGGACAACGGGGCCAGCGTTTAGAGCTGCTAGTCGGCCATGTTGCTGGCCACGCCCCAGTGAAATGTACAATTTATGTTACCGACTTGCGGGTGTACTTAGGGATTTTTGCTTGGCAAAATTGAAACGGACTACTTCATGCCTGCTTCCCTCACAAACATGGTACCAACACTCAGCACTGAATAGGAGAATGCAGCTCTTCTTGAAAGGATTAACCCCAAGAAAATCAGCGTCCAGAGCATTGCTCAAGCAATAGTGACCAGAAAGAATAGCATTACATTTTTAAAAAGTGAAATATAAGCTTTGGTGGTTTGAAACAGAAAGGGCCTGATTCACAAAGGTAACACACTTTTGAGTAAGTTTGCACTTTAGAGTAAGTTAACTATTTTTCAGTAACTTGCACTTTTGTAGTAACCTACACTTAGTAAGTCCAGCAGTACACATGGCCAAACACTGGCACTGCAACACCCTCCCATAGAAGAAAATGCAGGTAGGGACTTAAAATAAAACACCATGGGAAATAATGTTAAATTAAATTATTTAAAATAGGTAAAATAAGAATAGAGATAGATTACTGTTAAACATATATAAACAATAGTATATATTTATTATTTAATAAACTATTTTGAATTTAAAAAATAATGCAATAATGAATATATAAAAAATTAATGCCATTTATGGTTACATTCATAAATATACTCAATGTATATGTATTTTTGACATTATTTTATATTTGTTTACATTTTAAACTATTTAAAATAATTTAATTAACCTTTATTTCCTATTTTTTTTTACCTACTTCCATTATTTGTTATGGGATATTGTATGAGTAGAGGTGGGTGCGCCACTGCAAGCTTAGCTTAAGCCAGGCTCACAACAGATGCCTGGCTTTGGCTCAGCTCAAGGTCTTCCTGGACCCGCAAGCCCAAAATGAACCTAGCTTTCATATGTCTTTTGCCTACCACCAACACTCTAACTTAATTTGTCAAGAATTAAACACATTTTTTGAACCTTTGATGTTAAACTTGAAAGAGAAAAAGATACCCATCTAGTGGCTCAATGGGAAACCAGAAAAGCTGAGATTTAGGCCGGCCTTGCAGCTTGATCTAATTGTGTGATCTTGGAAAATATGTTATTTCCTTTTTGCTCGTTATTCCATTTGAGAGCACTTTGCAACACAGGAGTTCAGGTTGTGTGCTACACAAACACTTCTCTTGAATGTGACATAAATTGACTTCCATTTTGTTCAAAGTAAGAATCCAGGTCACAAATAAGATGCATACAAAAACTGACTTGTCTCTTAATTCTCCAATGGCATTGGACGGGCAAGATTATTGTTAAGTTCATGTTTAAAAACTGCCACTTTTAATAAATGCCTCTCAATACAGGAATGTATTCTGATGTACTAAGATGAAACCCTCATGCATGTTAAAGACATTTTTAAACAGTCTTTACCATATTTTTATATGGTGTTTGTTCCACTATTTATGCGCAAACAATGTTAGGGCTTGGCCAGTGTATGGGCTCTCAGAGCCAGCCTCGCCAGTGCCTCGGCTCTGCTTGACTCTCTGGTATTCTGTTAGCTCACCCACCTCTTTGTTGGAGTAAAAGTGGTTGGCCATGCGTAGTGTTGGACTTACTACAAAAGTGCCAGGTAATACAAAAGTGTAAACTCACTCAAAAGTGCAGCTTGTGAGTCAGGCCCATATTGTGGATTACTATTGTGTGAATTAACTGGGAGCCAGCACATTTCCACTGATAAACGTTTTTTCAGGTTCAGTCGGAAATATTCTAGAGAGTAACAGTTTTATTACCAGGATTCAGAATAAAAAAAGCCAAGTAACCAACATAAATATTTTTGACGTGTTTTAGCAAGTGGATGTGGATATGACAATAGATGGGGGATTGTGCAGCTTATGCTTGTGATTCACAGTACCATTCTGCACTGCAATTAAAATAACCTACACATTTGACTCACACTTTGCTGCAACCCAAACAGAGTGAATGTTGCTGAATGACCAACAAAGGATCACTTTTGGGGAAAGTTCAGCAGGTCAGGAAAACAACATGTAATCGATTATGTAATGCATACAAACATTTCAAAAGACTATTGTAAAGATTTGAATAATTGTGAAAAATGCACGCTTGGATATGTAAATTATCTTCTTGGAAACTGGTTTTGGGAAATTCATAAGTTCTGGACCTCACTCTGAAAAGTTGGAATTAGGCTTGACACACATTGAAGGGATTTGACCTCCATCTTTGGATACTTCCTTGAGTAAGCTTTGGAAGTTACACATCACTGAGCCTAGGTTCGTGCCTACCTATGGAAATCTGAATAGCACAGCCTTTTAGGAAGTGCGTTTTTGCATACTAAATGATCTGACATTAAAAAAAAGCAAGTAGAGGCAGTTGCTAGGGCATTAAGCCATAAGAATATTCTTTAAAGTGAATAAAGTTCCCAGGCTGTTGGAAATAGAGGGCTGATGGGTACGTTTTCCTAGGCCCTGCTCTTTTCAAGGGTCCTGTCCTCATTAAACAACATGTATTCACATTTGTTTAAGCAAAGCAGCCTATGTATTAATGGCAAGACAGCTAACACCACGAATGCCACCACATGCCCGCAGATGGAAGGTCTGCCCAGGTTTTTTTTGTTTGCAGGACATTTTTTTGGTCTGACATGATAGCTCAGCATTTTGTTGACCTTATGAGATCAACAGAAAAAGAGAAGCACTACTAAGAGTGGGGCTTTGGCGCTGTCCACATGTTGATCTTCCTCTGTACAGGATTTTATTCAGCAGAAATTGTGTGCTTCCACTGAAAAAGAGT
The DNA here is from genome assembly GCF_964204655.1 of Triturus cristatus. Taxonomy (NCBI): domain Eukaryota; kingdom Metazoa; phylum Chordata; class Amphibia; order Caudata; family Salamandridae; genus Triturus; species Triturus cristatus. The sequence goes on from NC_140595.1 coordinate 640,979,745, forward strand.
CATAGTGTTCCACAGATTAGGCTCTAAAGTGTAGGCTCCATTTGGCTATGTTGACAACCCAATGGTCAGCGTTGTAGGCCTGTGTGATTCATTGGGAAAAGTTATGTCAGATGCCAAAGGTCTGATCTAATTATCAAGAAAAATTATGACAAAGGAGTGGGCCTGAATTATTTATTGTGAACGCTGTATGCTAAAGCAAATAGTCCTTTATGGGTGGATCGTTATTACACTTTGTTAACACCTGTAGACACGTATTTTCTAACATGGATTCAACACATAATAGTCCAGCTAAGAAGTAGTTCCTTTGCTCATAACTGATAGGGAAACCATTAACACAGACTTAGGTCAAATACATATATGTTTGTATGCTGTAACCTCTTATCAAATATAATAAGAAGGCGTTTCACATTATGAATTCAAAAACCATACAAAGGGCCTGATTATAAGTTTAGCGGTCTGAGGACCACCAGACTCATGGTTGGGCGGTGGTCTTCCGACTGCCACATTACGACTTTGCCAGTCGTGCTGTCCTAGAACTGCCGACTCTGTCAGGGAACCACCGTTCACTGTTGGTGGAACAGTGGTCAAGAGGCATCAATATGCTTGGCGGGACCGCCGCGTCCCCGTCAAGCATATACCGACTTTCCTCACCACCGCTGATTTCATGGAGATCTTTCCTCCATAAAAACAGTGGTGGTGAGGAAAGAAAGGGGGTCCTACTGGGCCCCCTTGTGCCTCACGCCTTTTGGATGTAACCAGTGGGGCACATGCACCACCAGGTCTAGCAGGGCATGGACTCCACAGTCCATGCCTTGCTGGAACTTCCTTTGGTGTTCCCATTGCGGTGACTATTTTATAATGACATATAATGACTTTTTCAGTCATTGGCGGCCGTTTCCTCTGCCGTTTCCATGGCGGTGCCTATTATATAGGCAGTGCCATGGGAACAGCAAAGGAAAGCACCCCCATGGGAATGGCAAAGGAAACGTCTACCAATGACTACAAAAGTCATTATACGGCGGGTGGTCCTCACATGAGTTTGACGGTGCATCGAACGGCAGTCCCGAGGCCACACCGTCAAACTCAAGATAGGGCCCAGAGTGTCTTTACATTGTGAACTTTCTGACAAAAGCAACAAGATTGGAATTTACCATGTGAAAATACAATAGGAAAGGGTTTAGTACAGAGGTCCCATTTTTTGGTCTGACCATGCTTGGTGCTTCAAGAGATAGATTTAATTTGCATTACAATGTACACTTTCGGTCTCCCAAATATGTTTGATGGCTCTCTCTAGGCAACAACCACAGGGTAATGTTTATATCCATGATAAGGTCAATAGGCTGGCACTATAGATTTTTAAGTATGATGACAAAGGTAGCAGGATTCTCACTTTACATTGTGAATAACCCAACAAAGCCTGTAGACTTAGGCTTTTTGATTGAGAAAAGCCTCATTGTAAGAAATTGGATTACTGGTTGATGGAGGGTAAAACCCTACCCAAGGGGCAGCCACAATCGTAGTCACGTTGAAGTTACAAGCAAACCTCAAAACTTAATCTGTACTCAATCCTCAGATAGCATGGCGGAGAGCAGTCAGGCTTAATCTAGAACTAATGTGTAAAGACACCATCAAAATCATGAACACCATCCACTCCGGCTCACCCTCCGACCCCTGCCCCCACCACATCTTCAACAAAGCAAGCCCCATCATCGCACCCCAACTCAGGAAGATCATCAACAGATCCTTCGAGACCACCACCTTCCCAGAAAGCTGAAAACACATGGAGATTAACACCCTTCTCAAAAAACCCAAGGCGGACCCAAAGGACCTCCAGAACTTCCGACCCATCTCCCTGCTCCCGTTCCCGGCGAAAGTCATTGAGAAGACCGCCAACAGACAACTGACCCACTTCCAAGGAGGAGAACAATGTCTTGGACTCCTCCCAATCCGGCTTCCGCAGCAATCACAGCACCGAAACCGCCCTCATCGCCGCCACTGACGACATTAGAACCATACTGGACAACGGCAAAACTGTGGCCCTCATCCTCCAGGACCTCTCGCCCGCCTTCAACACCGTCAGCAACAACACCCTGCGCACATGCCTCCATGGCGCAGGGATCCAAGACAAAGCCCTGGACTGGATCACCTCCTTCCTCACCGGTAGAGCGCAGAGAGTCCGCCTCCCCCCCCTTCAGGTCCGAAGCCACCAAAATCACCTGCGGCGTACCCCAAGGTTCATCCCTCAGCCTGACCCTTTTTAACATCTACATGGCACCTCTCGCTAACATCATCCGAGCACACCACCGCAACATCGTCTCATAAGCCGACAACACCCAGCTGATTCTCTCCCTCACCAAGAACCCGGCCACCTCCAAATCCAACCTCCACGAGGGAATGAAGGCTGTTGCAGAGTTGATGAAGACTAGCCGGCTGAAACTGAACTCGGACAAGACGGAGGTCCTCAACCTTGGCTAGACCCCCTCCGCATGGGATGACTCCTGGTGGTCGGCCACGCTGGGTGCTGCCCCGACACCTACCAACCACGCACGCAACCTGGGAGTCATCCTGGACTAAACGCTATCTATGACCCAGCAAGTCAACACGGTCTCCTCCTCCTGCTTCAACACCCTCCGCATGCTCCACAAGATCTACAGATGGATCCCTACGGAAACCAGAAATATGGTCACCCAAGCCCTCGTCAGCAGCAGGCTGGACTACGGCAACGCCCTCTACGCAGGAACCCCGACCACACTCCAGAAGAGACTCCAACGTATACAAAACGCCTCCGCTCGCCTCATCCTTGGAATCCCTCACCACAGCCACATCACCACCCACCTGAGAGATCTGCACTGGCTCCCGGTCAACAAGAGGATCACCTTCAAGCTCTTCACCCATGCTCACAAAGCACTCCACAACACTGGACCAGCATACCTCAACAAACGACTGTCCTTCTACACCCCGAACTGCCTGCTCTGTTCAGCCGACCTCGCACTCACCACCGTCCCACGTAACCGCCGAACGAACTCCGGCGGAAGATCATTCTCCCACATCGCCACCAAAACATGGAACACCCTCCCCATCCACCTGCGTCAGATCCAGGACCTGCTGACCTGCAGGAGACATCTCAAGACCTGGCTGTTCGACCTGTAGCTGCTCCCCCCCTTCCTCAGCGCCTTGAGACCCTCACGGGTGAGTAGCGCGCTCTACAAATGTATTGATTGATTGATTGATAAAGTATGTATGCAACAATTCAAACAGTAATAAAGTGAAACACATCACAACTCAGCAAAAGAAAAATCCCACACCAATTTATAAAAATCGAGTAAATACTATTAAATGAGTTAACACCAAAACAACAAAAATCCAATCTGTAGAACTGGAGACATGCAGTTTTAAAGCTTTAAGAGAAAATGGCGCTGAAAAGCGCAAAGGGTCTTCTGTGTTTATCTGGTCGTGCTGGACAGCGTCAAAGTCCCATGTTCAGGCCATTCGCGATGAAGAAACAGACCGGCTACAGGGACCCACTTAGTCTCGCTGAACAAAGTACCTTAATTCCTGCTTACAGAGCTATGCCGAGCCCTGTGTCAAAGTTGCATTGTGCAGCTGTTCTGGTGTACTGAGAGGATGTGATGTTTGGTACTGCGTCGTCTTCGGGGATGCCGTTGATGAGAGGCTTGCAATGTGGAGTCCTGTGTTGAAGTTGTGTCATGCACCACCTGGTTTCCAAAAAAGCTGCGGGTCTTGCGATGCGGAGTCCTGCATTGCTGTCGATGAGGGGCTTGCAATGCGAAGGCATGCGTCGAGGATGACTTGCACAGCTGCAGTTCTTGATGGGCTGCGGATGGCGATGTGAAGTCCCGCACCAAAGTGGAGTTTGGTGAAGCTATCCATCAAGTAGCAGCTCCGATGGGGAGTTTTTGGGACTCGATGCGTTGCAAGGAGATAATTCTGCTGGCATCACAGTTGGGCTGGAAGAGGACCTTCAGGCCCACTTCCAAGAGTAAGGATTGGGGTAGCACCACTTGGGAGGGCAGTACTCACAGCTGGCAGAGTCCAGGTAGTGGGTTCAAGATGGAAGAAGCCTGTTCTGTCCTGAAAGCTTCTGATCAGGAGGCTACCCAACTAGACCTTGGAGTCACTCTGGTGGTTCTTGGTTCCAGATGCAGGTCCAGTCCTTTCGACTTAGGCTGGAGGGCTGCAGAGCAGCAGAGTGACTGTCCATCTTACAGCAAAGCAGCACAGCAGTCCTAATGAGTCTTCCAAAGTCCAGATGTGTATTAAAGAGTTGTGGTCTGAGGTCCAATATTTATAGTTGATGCTCACTTTGAAGTTAGAGAAGTTTGTAGAGGTGTCCACGCCTGATGTGTCAGGCGTCCCTGCTCTGGGGACACAAAAGACTAGTAGGCACACCCTTTGTGAGAGTGCTCAGGCAAAGCCTTTGTGATGTGCTCTTGTGGTAGGTGACAGCTCCTCCCTCTTGCTAATTCAGAGTGGCCCATCCTGCCAACACCTAGCCTCCCTTTGTCTCACTGTGTGGGAGCAATAGTCAAAGACCAACTGCCAGTTACACCTAGTCATGTGACCCAGGAAAAGGCTGCAGGCACCAAATGATTAGGACAAGAAAATGCCAACCTTCGAGCAGTGGCATTTTCAGAATTGTGACTTAAAACTTGGCTTTACCATTAAAGGGGTCTTTAAATCGAAATTCTTTAGACACCAAACTTGACCAGTCTACCTGCTCCCAGTTGAAAGCAATCACTTATTAAATGTAATAAGGTAACCCAATGTTATCTTCTGAGAGAGGTAGGCCTTACAATAGTAAAAAATGAATTTAGGAGTTTTCCCTACCAGGGCATGTACAACTCAAAAGTACATGCCCAACTTTTTTAATACACTGCACCCTTCTCTCTGGGCTGGTCACAGCCTATCCTAGGGGTGACTTACATGTATTAAAAAGGAAGGTTTGGGCCTGGCAAAAGGTTTCTTTTGCCAGGTCAAATTGGCAGATCAAAACCACACACACAGGCTCTAATTGCAGGCGTGTGACGTGTTACACAGCTACCTAAATGGGTGGCACAATCAGTGTGGCAGGCCCACAAGTAGCATTTAATTTACGGGTCCTGGGTACATGGGGTACCATTTACTAAGAACTTACAAGTAAATTAAATGTGCCAGGTGGGTTTATTCCAATTTTACCATGTTTCAAGGAAAGAACACAATCAGCTTTAGCACTAGTCAGCAGTGGGAAAGTGCACCGAGTTCTAACATCAACAAAAACGAGATCAGGAAAAATAGGAGGGGTGAAGGCAAACAGTTTGGGGGAAGACCACTCTGAGACTGACAGGTCTAACACTCATGTTTTTCTAAAGGATCTCATAGGACCGTTGAGGGTTTCTACAAATAGATACTGGTTGTCACATGGTTTCTCACAGATAATGGTAAACAATTAAATGTACAGCGTTAGCTGCCTTTGTGATATTTCTTTAAGGGTAAGTGATTTATTCCTTGATTAAACTGTGAGGCCCTTTGGAAGGGTGTCAATTTATAATTTCACATGAAATGTTGTAATATATGTCATTTTGATTATATTATTTAATTATGTGATCATGGAAATACCTTTCCTTTTTCAAGAAAAAACATTGGTTGCACACTGATTTTGAGTATGTTATTTTAGTGTGGTGCACATTTCTGAGTTTCGAGACACACCACCCCTCTGTGTTAGCCTTGGACTGCCCTACCTCATTACTCTGAGACTCAAGATTTACATTGTGGTCTCTGACAAGTGCAGGCGGAAAAAAGTTGTACATTAAGAACTCTACAATAGGAAGATTCCTTTTGTGAACTTCTTGATGTACACCGTGGAGAGGAGCTATCATTGTTTAACACTATGGCACCTTCTTCAACATAATTCATGTGGTGCTGTCTAGGTCTCATTTTCATAGTGTACATTAGTAATGTTATGTTTAGTATTTTGTTGTGTTTAAATCAATGTTTTTTATTTTGAAAATAACAAACTGGACATTGATTTGTTAAGAACTATTGTGTTCTCTGTAGAGTTCTATAACATTTATTTATCCCCTTTAATTGCTTTAATTTATTAATTTGCTTTTACTTGTTTAACTATGCTGTTGATTTACAGTTTCTGATACAACAAAGTGGTAGTAACTCTGACTGTCCCCTTCAACTTCTGGAATGTCTTGCTTCAGTCGCCTTTTTAATGAATAATAACCTTTTGAAGATGAATGTAGGTAAATCGGACATCTTGCTTTCGAGGACTCATTCTTAGACAAGGACCTCTATTTCACAGTCACTGACCTTTGGCTCACTCTATGCCCCTGTTGCTTTGACCAAAACTACTGGAGTTACTATCGGCACTGATCTTATTTTCTGCCTGCATACCAATAAGGTCTGTGGTACATGTTAATCCTTTTAGAAGAGTTTAAGGAACATTATCAGTTGTCTCCAAATTGAAGGGAGAACATTGCTGATTTAGAATGCTATCACACCCCATTTGGAATACAGTAATGCAATTTTGCACGGCTTGCCTAATTATCATATCTGTCACCTTCAAAATGCAGCTGTCACGCCTGTTACTTAATTTACCTCAGGGCGCTTCTGTAAAATCCAAGTCGGACTTCCTCTGCAGGTTATCAGTGAATAAACAGGTCTTTTGTAAGACACTTTGCATGGTGCACTGGACACTTGCTAGCACTTTTCCTGAGTTTCTCAGCTCTTAGCTTCAACCCTCCATGCCCTCTTACATATCTCTGTTCATACACTCTTGATTGAGCCCATGTTCTATCACACTAGGGTAAGCAGGCACTCTTTCTTGGTTCTAGCCTCTAATCCAAGGTAAAGAACGTGTGGCTGTGAGTTCAGGGTGCCCCACATTATAGCCACACCTATTAGCACGGAAAATGTTTGCTATGCTTTATAGACAACTTTGTATAGGCCTAGAAGTTACTACCATCTGCCAGCAGCTGCACAAATCAATCTATCTATCTATCTATCTATCTATCTATCTATCTATCTATCTATCTATCTATCTATCTATCTATCTATCTATCTATCTATCTATCTATCTATCTATCTATCTATCTATCTATCTATCTATCTATCTATCTCCTTCTCTCCCTCAGTCTCTCACTGTCTGTCCTCTATCCTTTCTTCTTCTTTCACCATCTCTCGGTTTTTTGCATCCTTTTTATCATCCACCCATCACTCATATGCTGAGAACTTAGATTTTCTTATATATTTTAAAAAATATCTGCGTGCCGCTAGTACATACCAGATCAAGCATCTGCGTGTATGATGAGTATGTGGGCACCCATCTGCAATGCATGCCCTGTGCCAGCTGGCACCCTCACACAAGCATGGCAAGGGACCCATTAGTTATCTAATTTCAAAGCAATGTCACAGCTAAAGATGTGAACACTCGGGTACTGCTGACTGCATGGTCGTCGTGGCGGAGAACTTTGATCGACCACATGCTCACACACCAGTCTTATATTTTTGAGAAAACAAATTTAGATTTTAATGTTTACAGAGCAAAGAGGTTAGTAATATAATCAAAGCCCTGAAATGTGTCCATCGCTTAATCAATGCAATCAAACCCGGAAGTAGCACCTCTAGCAACAATTTTAAACGATCTTATTAACAATATTTATGAAAACGTGGATATAAAAACAATGCTCAATGCAACAAATATATGAGAAATGTAAGCGAAACATCTCCTAAATCAGCAACCAAGCATAAATACTTTCACTTCCAAATATTACCAGCTTTACTTCCAAATCTCCACGTGTTTTCTCTGGAATGTGGCCGAGTTCGTGTTATATGAAATTGTAAAACAATAAATAAAAAGAAGGTGAGTGGCAGAGTCAGCAAAAAATGCGAGTTTAACCCAGAGATTTTGGGTTACCTACTCATCTCTGTAGAAGTTGTGTTAACATAGTGATCTTTCGCATCAACAATAAAGACACGTTTCTCATACTCTTTTTAAAAGCATAGGGACCCAACGCTTTGTTTATTGTTCCCTTGAATATACATCAGCAGAGATATTTCAGTTTCTAGTGATACTTTGCTGGGAACTAATTCGCCCTTTTTCACCCAACAACATCTGTGCCTGGATCTGCTGACCTTTCCACATCTGCTGAGTTTCGAGGTCATGTAATATCAGTGGAGGGAGTCTACAGCTGCAAAATCTGTACACATCTATGGAAATATTTACATATTTCCGGAAAAGGGAGTTTAGAATCATACTAGTAATTAATAGACCAATGCCAACATTAATGGGAAAAGTGTATTAAAATGTGTTCACTTTATTTATTGGCAAACTTCCTGAATGTTTAATAAACATTTTATTTAAAATATATAGGAACTCTACCTCCACCTGCACGCACCTATTCAGCTACTACTTGTAGGTGGTGATGCCACGGTCTCTCGTCCTCTAACGCACAAATCGCCCAGGAGATTTTCTGTGTCCTGATGACATGGTACCAGGAACCCCTTCTGAGTGCATACAGGCTTGCTTTACTTGTTGTCAAAATGTATTTGTAGATACCACATCAACCTTAACTTTCTGGTTTTAAATAATACCTTATTAATTAAAAAACATAATCCCTTCAATACATATATTTACATACTTTCTAAAGTGGGAAAAGTTAGCAATATCCCCATACCTATATCACCCATAAAATATAAGAAGAATAGCAGAATCCTCAGTTTACAGACTGCAAAGTATAGCCTACATCGATTTGGCAATATTTACTATATATTGAGCTTTCATCCAAGCCAGCAATGAATGTTGTACCACAAAATATGACATGCCATAAAACAACAGGATAGAATAGAAACATCAGAAAATTAAAAGAGGAACTAAAGAAAAAGAATAACTGAAATATATGAAGAGATTTCCTTTCTACAACTCTAGATATATCTTTGGTATCAGTGTTTACTTACAAGGAATCAGTGGGTAGCAAAGTGCCTTGGGCTGTCCAGAGTCTCTGCAAAGGCTCAGTATATAATTACACAGTGCCCAGACAGGCCTGGAACTTAGATGAACTATTACTAAAATCCATGAGTACCTCAGTCCTTGCCAGTGGTGTTGCTAGTTTATGAGAAGAGACACCACAATAGCTCTTCCTCACTGTATTTAATCATTTCTCCTTCTTTACTGGAATTTATAATCACTGTCTCTGCCTTGTAACTCAAGCACAGATAAAAAAAAATATGGTTGCAATTTAAAAAATGTAAAAAATCTGGAAAAAAATGTCAAACTGTCCAAAATTCTCAGGGAATCAAAACATCTGTTGGGAAAAAGAAATCTGTGTTGTCAAATAAAAATCTGTGCCACACATTTCAACCTTCAATAGTCAATGGAGTCTCTGTGTCAAAAATTTAATATGCCCTGTAGCCAAGGCTGGTAGACCATGGCAAATCTCATAATTGTCTTGCTAGTTTTTTAACAGAACCCTTTTGGCTATGAACAAACTCCGTAAAACTGTAACTTAGATGTCGGAGCTGAACACAATGAAAGCTTGTTTTAGGTTTGCAATACACACAAACAAATAAAGACGTGTAATACTAAGTTCTGTGTGTAGCACAGGAATTTGCGGGTACCCAAGCTCAGTAGGATACTACATCTAGTGATGAGATAGGGGATAAGTAAACCGAAGAACGACGTGCCTCCCAGAGATTTTGCTGTGGTCCAAGCAAACTGCACATGCATGCTGTGTGTGTGGCTGTCAAAGTACAGAATTGACGCTTCATGCATGTGGAGTCAAAGCATAGCTCCAGCCGCTGTAAAGCAGGTGAAGAGAACTGAAGCATTTCAAAGAATCTACATGTTGATTGCCGAGAACTTGCTAGTCAGTCCATTCATAAAGGTACCTCACTGCCATGCAACATAAAGTTGTACATTATATGGCGTGCTAAAACTGAAGGCAGATTCAATCAGGTTTACGAAGCACAGCCGCTGAAAATTATAACGTACAAAATAAGGCTTCAAACTGTAGCACGGACTTACAGAATAAGTACAAAAGAACTACATTATCATTGGACTTACCAGAGCCTCGATAAGAGGAGCTTTATGACCTCAGCATTGGGCGAGGAGACCCAAGAAGAAGCACTAGGGTTGTGCTTACTGAGCTGTCTGATACCTGAAGTGGCACACCACCAAACCTGTCAGGTGATGGCTCAGAACAACTCAAGAGGTCTCCAACAAGTGAAGTGGTTCTGATGGAGGCCAAGCAGAAGGTCACAGTTCCTCCGATTTTCCATGATGACTCTGAAGCCGGTTCATCACAAGGCCTCAGAAATAGAGCAAATAACGCAAGCTCAAATGGACAGTTAACCAGAGCAGAAAGTGCTCCACGCTCAATATCAGCCTCTACCTTAACTAGTTACCATGCTGCCAGCTTCCTGAAACCACCACCACCTTTCGATACAAGCAAAAAGCAAAATATTAGCGATAAATGGACTGCTTGAATAGAGACATTTGACGATTTCATTGATGCACTAGAAGAGACTGATAACAAAAAGCTTATCAAATATCCAAAGATCTTGCTTGTGATGGTGTGAAAGAAGTCATACAGAAAGTGCAGTGAACTGACCAAGAAATCACATGCTATCAGATTGAAGAAATATTGAATTGCAAGTCAATCCAGTGCCAAATTTTGATTACAAAAAATACATTTTCAGTCAAAAATGCCAAAAATTTGGTGAAACCATTGATGAATTTGAGGAGAGACTCGATACACTCATCTAACACTGTAAATTCAATTAATTTAATGATGAAGAAGCTATATGTCCTAGAGTTATTGATGGATGCCTGTCAGATTAATTCAGAAGAGAAATGATGAGAAAAACTCCTAGGGCCTGATTATAAGTCTGGCGGTTTTCTGACCTCCAGTTTCGCGGTGGTGCAGCAGTGGCAGTCCACCGTCCATCGTATTACAACTTCTAAATTTGATGCGACGGTGGACCTTCGGCTGCGCTAGGTAACAGTCGCTCCTGGCGAAGGTGCAGGAGCGCCACAATGCAATATGCGAAGCGGGGACTGGCGCAGTCCCGCTCAGCATATTAAGAGTTCCTGGACCGCCAGCCTTTTCATGGTGGAGACCTGCCATAAAAAGCCTGGCAGTGCAGGAACAAAGGGGGCCTTACAGGGCCCCTATGGCCACCATGCCATGGGGATACACCTGTTTGTCCCAGGGACATCTTAAGGATTTGGGGGGCCCTGGGCCAAACATATTTTGGGGGCCCCTGTTCAGGACAGCTTTGAATTTATGATCTAATTTGAGCCCCTGTTTCCCACGCAGTTTCCGCTTCCTCAGCCGCGCTAGCGATCCAGTTTGCATCATAGGCATTAGCCTATATATTCCCGATGTAAATGGACATGTGCAGCTTACAGGTGTAGGATTCAGGGTTTCCTGCCCTCCTACTACGTTTTTAATACTTTTTAAATTGTATATGTGTGGCTGAATTACTCTGTGCATTTTAACAATTTCTCCTACCTATGCGCCCTTGCACTTTACTTGATTATGCTTGCCAACACCTCCTTAGCTGCTCCGATTCGCATTTCGGTTTTCCTCCAGTCCTGGTCTGCTGCTGCTGATACGCCGATTGTGTGGAGGGCTGGGGCTACTATCGGGCTACTCACTTCCGCCCACGCAGTTTCCACTTCCTCAGCTGTGCTAGCGATCCAGTTTGTATCATAGGCATCAGCCTACATATTCCCGATGCAAACGGATGCGCGCAGCTGATAGCTGTAGGATTTAGTGTTTCCTGCCCTGCTACTAGGTTTTTATTACTTTTTAAATTGTATATGTCTGGCTGAATTACTCTGTGCTTTTTAACAATTTCTCCTACCTATGCGCACTTGCACTTTACTTGATTCTGCTTGCCTACACCTCCTTAGCTGCTTCGATTCGCATCTCGCTTTTCCTCCAGTCCTGGTCCGCCGCGGCTGATACGCCGATTGTGCGGAGGGCTGGGGCTACTATCGGGCTCCTCACTTTTGCCTATGCAGTTTCCGCTTCCTCAGCTGCGTTGGCAATCCAGTTTGCATCATAGACATTAGCCTATATATTCCCGATGCAAACGGACGCGCTAAGTGGACGTGCACAGCGGGCGCCCGGAAGCGTTCGGCGCTGGCCATGCTGCCCAGTTCCCCTCCGGTGAGTTTCTTCCACTATATTGCAATAGGAAAAAACTGCTTAGCCTTAGGCGGCTACCATTATGTCACTGTACAGCCGCTGATCCGAGGTTGGAGGTAGACTTTCGATGCAATAAGTGCAACTTGACTCTCCTCCAGCGCAGGAAACTCGCACCCAATATCCTCCCACACAACAATAAGTGTAAAAACAATAAGAAAACAGAGGACTTAAAGGCCACCCTTTTAAATTGTCGCTCTATATAAAAGCATGAACCATACATTTATGGCCTACTTTTAGACTAACAGTCTGATCTTTTATTTCTCACTGAGACCTGGCTGTCTGAAGCCTCCAACCCTACTATCACCTCAGCCATCCCTACGGGTTATTAAATTCCTAGGAAGGACCGATCGAATGGGAAGGAGGGAGGTGTTGCCATAATTTACAATAAAAAACTAGACTGCTTAGGCTTCTGCTGTACCTTATCCCCCCATCATAGCATAGCTGGATTTCTGATTTACAGACCTCCCAGTGCTATTGGAAATGTTATTACTACGCTTAATACAGCCACCACCTCCCTGGCCTTAAAATACAACAACTGCCTCATTCTGGGATATTTCAATATACTTATGGACAATGGAAAAGACCCTCAAACAATTTCCTTGTTGGAGGCGCTGCAGGCCTGCAACACGTTTCCATCTGTTTCTTTGGCCACCCATGAGAAGGGCCATACCCTAGACCAAATCGTTCACAACTTTGACATATCAGTAAGCCTACCTCTTCCCATTACCTGGTCTGACCACCTCCTATTAAAATTAGTCATTCCCAACTCTGCAACAGCCCCTTGAGCTAACACAGGGCAGAGGGTCTCTAATTACAGGACGTTCCATAAAATATCCATCCCGATGTTAGCAGACGCCCTCGGTCGTTCCTCACCAGAGCTGTCTGGCTGCCCCGACTCGGACGCCCTCTCAATAGATTCATGGCTCTGAACCAACATTGATGCAGTGTTACTGGTTGTTTGCTGCTCCTCAAAGAGGTCAGCCCCACCAGCTCCATGGTTTAACGATTCCCTTAGATCTCGCAACAGAAATTGTGGAACAATTGAACGGAAATGGCTTAAATCCTATCTACCTGAGGACAGGAAGGTGTATAAAGACACCTTAAAAGTTCATTACATTCTCGTGAAGGCAGCCAAGAAAAACCTCTTTCAAACCAAGATAGAAAATGCCCAAAATTAGAGTAAGGACATCTTTAGCATAGTTAAATCCTTTACTGCCCTGAGAGCCGGCACAAAGGAAGAGCCATGCACTGAAGAATGGTCTAAGTAAATAGTTGAATTCTTCCACAAAAAGATCTCCATGATCCAACAAGCCTTCACTAACATCTCAGAGGAAGAAATGACCTTCTACCTTAGTTCTAATAGCAAATTTCACCTCTTGGATCCTCCATCTTTACTAGCTTTCCCTGAGTTTCAGCTTGAAGAGTCACTGACCCCTCTCCAAAGCATTAAGTCTAGCTCTCCTACTGACCCATGTCCAGGGAATATCTTGAACCTATTAGCTCCCACCATAAACCCCACAGTAAACCTGCTCTTTAATGCTTCTCTCTCCTCAGGCAACATGCATAAATTATGGAAGAATGCTAAGATTCTTCAACTGATAAAAAAGGCTAACGCCAAACCGACGGACCCTGCCAACTACAGGCCAATCTCCCTTCTTCCGACCCTCTCCAGAGTACTAGAGAAGCATGTAAACAAGGCCCTCCAAAAACACATTGAAGATGGGAAGCTCCTTCATGAGTCCCAATCCGGTTTTAGGGCTAACTACAGTATGGAGTCCGCTCTGCTGGAAGTGACTGAATTTCTCAAGGGTAAGCTGGACCAGGGAGGCAAGACTGTTCTGATATTGCTCGATACGTCGGCGGCCTTCGATATGGTCCCACATGAGAGGCTCCTGGAGAGACTTGCTAACATCGGTCTGGGGGGGGGACCGCCTTAACATGGATGTCATCCTTCTTGGCAAATAGATCTGAGGACATCTGGCTCCCCCCTTTCTCATCCCCAGTTCCGGCCATGAATGTAGGTGTCCCTCAGGGCTCCATTCTCAGTCCTACCCTTTTTAATATGTATCTATCCCTCTTGCATTTCTGATAGAGGAAGAGGGCGCCAAAATTGTTTCCTATGCTGATGACACTCAGCTGATTTTTACGTGTGAAAAAGGAACCGACTTTGACGGGGCAATGATTAGGTCTTGCCTCACAAAGGTTTTTAACTGGCTTAAGATCAATCAGCTGAAGTGCAATCCTGACAAAACTGAAGTTGTTTTCTTTGGTAATCCATAACGCCTGACTGGAGCGCTTGCTGGCCAAAAGATCTGCCGCCCCGCCCGCTGAAAAGGAGAAAGTCAAAAACGTAGGAATTGTCATAGACAAGACACTCTCCATGTGCTTTCAAATTCAAAATCTAAATGGCACTTGCTTTGGCATACTTTGGATGCTAAAAGAAACTCCTGCCACTGTTACCGCTTGAGAGCAGAAAGATCGTGGTGCAGACTCTGGTGACATCAAAGCTTGACTATGTCAACAGCTTGTACCTCTGTCTTCCCAAATCCCTTATCCAGCGCCTACAAGTGGTACAATACGCGGCGGCCAGAGCCATCCTGAGACCTAAACCCAGATCTAGTATGACCCCTATTCTTAAGTCTCTCCGCATAAAAGAACGGATCGTCTTCAAAGCGATGACCATCTTCTTTAAAGCTTTCCATGGCTTAGGAGCCGGCTACATAAATAAGCGCGTTAATCGCTACACAACAGCTAGACCCCTAAATTCTTCGAATGCCAACCTGGCCATCATGCCTAAAATATGCAGTGCCCGCATTGGAGGCAGATCCCACGGCTTTCTAGGCCCAAAATTGTGGAATAGCCTCCCTGATTCTCTGAGACTAACCACGGACCTACTCTCTTTCATGAAAGAACTTAAAAACCTGGCTTTTTGATAACTGATGGGTCTTTTACGCATGTTTTCCTCCCACTGTCATGCGCCAGGACACTCTAGTCTGAGTAGCTGCGCACTTTATTAAATACACAATTTCATTTCATTAGGTCCCTGACAGTGCAAAGGAACACTCGTCCAAATTCTAAGCGCCTTATTTATGAGGCTTTGCTTCACTTTTATGCCGCTGGTGCGTCACTTTTTGTGACACACCGGCAGCATAAAATATGTGCAATGTTACGCCCTATTTACAAAGTGACGCATCTAGGCAGATGCTTCACTTTGTAAACCCCTGCACCGCATTATACCTACGCCAGGCATAATGTATGCAGGGTGGGTGTTGCCCCGCAAAATGCCTCGTAGAAGTGGCGCATTGAAATCTATGAGAACTCAGTGCGCCACTTCTAGGACGCCATTGTGTCAATATCTTACACCTGCCACACAGCAGGCATAAGACTGATGCAGGCCCTTTCACATGGGGCTTGCCCCATGTGAAAGGACACATTTCTGGAGTTGCGTCTATTTTCAGACACACCCCAGCAATGCATCACTTTTGCGCATACAGATTCGTCAGAAATACTGATATATCTGTAACTCCTTGCGACATGATGCGTCATAGAGTAAATATGACACATCCATCATGTCGCAACGAGGGTGCACTAAGAAGTGACGCATCCCTGTTTTCACACAGCGATGCATCACTTCTCATAAATAAGGCCCTGAATGTGCTTACATCTAATATTCAGGGATAGTTATGTGTGTTTTCAATATTGGAACACAGCAGCAGCTCACCAATATTAATGCAAATAATCTCTGTGACGCCCTCCCATTTCTTATATGTTAGGCCTTGTTTTGATCTAAAATAAACGTTTTTTATGTATATTGCATGAAACAGAAACACAAAATTTCTCTGCAAAATGGCTGTACTAGACTCTCACACATCAGGTACATAAGAAATAAATGAAAGGAAAACAGAATTTAAAACAAACTGTTCAGGAAATATTCAAGGTCATTAGGGCAAAACTCTGGAGAATGGAGCTGACTGTCAGGGGGCCCCCTGAAAGGCTGGGGCCCTGGGCCAGAGCCCACTTTGCCCATGCATTAAAACGTCTCTGGTTTGTCCCCCCACAAAGTTCCAGCACGGCATGGATGTTCATGTCCATGCCGTTCTGGAACTTTTTTATTGTTACCATTGTCGTGCCTGTTTTTCAGGCACCGCCATGGGAATAGCAAAGAACCACCGACTGTATTACGAGTTGTGCATCCAACTCGTAATACAGTCGGTGTTCCTTGGGCAGTTTTGCACGGGTTTGGTGCAGTGGAGGCAGCGTTGCCCCAGCTCCACTGCACCAAACTCGTAATCAGGCCCTAAGTGTGGAGTGAGTGTTGATGGCTGCCAGAACTGATGAGCATGCTGAGAGACAAGATGCTGACAAAGAGGCCGGAGGTGCCCAGAGTGAATCAGTCATGAGTATAAAAAGTAACCAATGCAAAAGACTGAACGGCACAATGTGATATCTAAACGTAAAAAGAAGTTATGTTTTAGATGTAGATTTTCGTTTCCACATAAAGATAAATGTCCTGCCATTGGACAGATATCTAAAGGCTGTGGGAAAGAGAAGCATTTTGTGATGGTGTGGAAAGTGAAGGAAAAAGTAAGTGTGTTATTGTGTGAAGACAAAGTGAGCGCAAGACCATTCCAGAAGCAACGTTCGACGCACGTCCACAAGGCCAAGCAGCAAAATCAATTGACACAAATTGACACTGAACAAAGTCAATCATCTTCTAAATCATCATCAAACAGTTCTATCACCTCAATATCAAGTGAAAGTGAGGAAGATGTTTGTGCCATGTCAATGTTTACCTCAGAAAAACGTGCACATGTCGGACTGGCTGCATGTGAGGAAAAATGTCAGTCAAAAAAAAGTTGACTGCCAAACCACCAAAGTCATACAAATATTGTCTGAAGATTACATTCAAAATAAATGGTTGCTTTAGACCACGGTTACTCATAGTACGGCCCGCGGGCCGCCAGCGGCCCGGCAAGCCTTCCTTGGTGGCCCGCGGACCTTGCAGACATCCTGTGTTTAGAAAAAAATAAAATAGTGTTCGCAAACACTGCAGCATCCCGGACTCTGAGACTCTGCTCTGTGGGAGCCGGGGGAATCCAGTGATTGTCAAAGTGGAGATGCAGGGGCCTAAGAGGTGAAATACAACAAAGCTTTATTAACATGTAAATGGTCTTTTAAAGACCTGTGAAGTACTCGGGTGCGGCTGTGTGTGCGCGCTGGGAAGCTGGGAGAGAGACAGAGGGAGGGGGAGGGAGGGAGACAGAGAGAGACGGGGAGGGAGACGGAGGGAGGGGGAGGGAGGGAGACAGAGGGAGAGGGAGGGAGGGAGACAGAGGGAGAGGGAGGGAGACAGAGGGAGAGAGGGAGGGGGAGGGAGGGAGACAGAGGGAGAGGGAGGGAGTCAGAGGGAGGGAGGGAGTCAGAGGGAGGGAGGGAGACAGAAGGAGGGAGGGAGACAGAGGGAGGGAGGGCGACAGAGGGAGGGAGGGCGACAGAGGGAGGGCGACAGGGGGAGGGCGACAGGGGGAGGGTGACAGGGGGAGAGAGACAGGGGGAAAGAGACAGGGGGAGAGAGACAGGGGGAAAGAGACAGGGGGAGAGAGACAGGGAAGAGAGACAGGGGGAGAGAGACAAGGGGAGAGAGACAGGGAGAGAGAGACAGGGAGAGAGAGACAGGGAGAGAGAGACAGGGAGAGAGACAGAGAGAGAGACAGGGGGAGAGAGAGGGGGAGAGAGAGAGGGAGGGAGGGGGATAGAGGGAGAGAGAGGGAGGGGGAGAGAGGGAGGGAGAGGGGGAGGAATGGGCAGGGGGAGGAAGTGGAGGGAGAGAGAGAGATGTGTGTACGCCGGGTCTGGTGGCTCAGTGGAAGAAGGCGTCTGCTGCAGGGACCTGTGTTCAACCTCATGGTCACAATTTTTTTTTGCTTTAGCCCCGCCCCTCCCCCTCTGACCCCGCCTCCACAGGGTGCGGTCCTCTGCCATAAACCACACTGTAAATTTGGCCCCCGAGAGAAAGTTTGTGAGTACCCATGCTTTAGACCTTTCATCATCAACAGTGGTGCATCGAGAATTATAATGCCTGAAGAGAAATACAATGAATTACCCCATTACCATGACTTGTGCAATCGAAAACCAAAGTGTACAATTGGGCTGCATTGACACCCATAAAAAGTCAAGGTTCATTTGTGGTGACAATGAACACAAGAAAATAAAGGTGCAAGCACCCATCCATGTACTTCAAGGTACAGCGTCAAGTGCCTGTCTGCTCAGATTCAGTACAGCTGCTGATATGGGCCTGATATCGGTGAACTACAAAATTAATGCTCATCAAGAAATAGTAAGTCAAGTCCCTTCCCTGTTTCATGGTGTAGAAAACCTTAAGACTATGAAAATAAATTTATTTGTATATTAATGAATATGTCTGTCCTGTTGGCCAGAGACATAGACAAATCGCTTTTCTTTCACAAGAAGCTGTTGAAAAAGAATTTGAATTGTTACTTAAGCATGACGTTATTGAGTGTCCGACGCCATGATTTTCTCCCATAGTGGTAGTGCCCAAAAAGGATAGTGAAGGAGCTGTATGCATATGTGTTGACATGAGTCCTTTAAACAAGGCAATTAAATAAGAATGATATCTAGGTCCACACATTGCTGACAACCTCTCTTTTCAAACGCCTAAGTTGGGTTGGCTCGTATGCATGCCCTAGTCAGTCAGCAAATATAGAGGGGTCTTAATTTTATTTACGAAATCAGCCAGGGCTCAGATTTTATCTCAGCTAGGTGACCCAAGTTGCAGATGGGTCATTGTTAAAGTTGTTATAATAGAGACCTTGCTCACCTTGGTTGGATATTATGGTCCCAATCACGATGACCCCTCTAGTCTTAAGTCTATTTTCTCTCTTTTGCTACACTTCCCGGAACCGATGGTTCTGGCAGGAGATTTTAATATCGTTTTGAATCCTGCACTGGATAAATCCCCAAATAATAGAGCCTTAGTCCCTTCTATATCTTGGGAGTATTTAATTGGAGCAATAAAGCAGTTTACTTTATCAAATATCTGGAGAGACAGATCAGGCCAGCAGCTAGGTGTCTCATACCGAAACTATAAATACAGGCACCAATCAAGAATAAATTCTGTTCTGATCAGCTATTCGCTGAGAGGTAAGGTCAAGAATATTTCATACTTGGCATGTTCAGTATCCAGTTCCATTAAGACATGGTCTTTTGACCGTGCCCTACTTTTAGAGGAAGAGGAGATCTCCTTTCTCTCACAAGAAGTGGAATCGTTTTTGGAAGTGAATTCCGGCACATCTCCAATAAGCATAGTTTGGGATTCTCTAAAAGCCTTCTTGTGAGGTCAAATCACCAGCAGGTCCTGTTATAGAAATAAAAAATACAAAGAAGAGATCTCGGATATTGAAATCAGGTTGAAGGATGCGGAAGTGGATTTATCGAGTCAAGTTCCTATTGAAATCCTGCAAGAGCGACGGGCCAAGGTCAACAGCCTAAAGTCCCAGTTAGATAATATCCTGAACATTAGGCTTACTCGAAGATGGGAGGCCAGTAAGATCTCCCTCTTTGAGTATGGGGAAGGGACAGGTAAGCTCCTCGCATGGAAGAGCAATTCAGATCGAGCAAGGAGCTATATTAAGGAAATCATAAACAACAATGGTACTCATTCTATGGACGAGGAAATTCGTGATGCCTTTCAGTTCTTTTTCCAAGATATCTATCATGAGGATGGCAGAGTCGATAGCCATAATGCACAGAGATGGCTTGGACGTATTCCCCTTCCCTCCCTTAACCCAGATCAGCAGCAAAATCGAAAGATCGGGCTTTCTCTCACACTGAGATAAAGGACGCTATCTCATGCTGTATTAATGGGAAGGCTGCAGGTCCGGATGGGCTCCCAGTCGAGATTTATAGAGGGATGAGTGACAAGATTGTCCCCATTATGACGTCCCTCTTCAATCAGATATTACAAGGAGGTCAAAATCTTCCAGCTTCTTGGAACAATGCCACTATAGTCCTGATCTTTAAACCAGGGAAGGCACCATCTAACTGTGGGTTGTATAGGCCCATATCTCTACTCAATGCCAACTATAAAATCTTCACTTCAATTCTGGCAGCAAGATTGGGACTTATTGCATTTAGATCAGAAGGGTTTTGTCAAGGGTCGACAGCTTTCACACCTTACATATGATTTAATCGATCTGGCTCTGCATACTCTATTCCGCTGGCATCTATGACCCTGGATGCCACCAAGGCCTTCGACAGAGTGAATTGGATCTACCTGTCGGAGGTCTTGAAAAAATGTAACCTTGGAGAAAAATTCTGGCGCACAATGCAGTCTATCTACCAGAATCCAACAGCCAGACTTCTTGTAAACGGCAATATCACTGGCTCCTTTAAGATCTCTAGGGGGACTAGACAGGGCTGCCCACTCTCCCCTCTCCTTTTTGATTTATATATTGAGCCATTCGCTCAACGGCTCAGAGACGACCCTAACATCCAGTCTTTCAAATACGGAGAGTGGGAGAGCAATTTAGCTCTCTATGCTGATGACATCTTAATCCTCACAGCTAACTTAAATACAGCATTTCCAGCTGTCATCAGTCTAGCTCAAGAGTTCGGTCTGGTTTCGGACTATGAAATCAATGCTTCAAAGACGGAGGTCATGGTCATGGTCTGGAATCTGAAATCTGGAATCTGGAGGTAACCGAGCATCAGCATCAGAACCAGATAAGTCGTAGAATGAAGTATTTGGGGGTAAATATTTTACATTACATTACTAAGATCGCTGAGACCAATCTCACTATGGTGGCAAGGGAGTGTCAGATGCTAATGAAATCTTGGGCCTCACTCCCCTTGTCTATCATTGGCAGAGTTAATTTGGTCAAAATGTCAGTACTCCGAAAATTTACTTTTGTTTTTAATTGTATTCCCCTCTATTTTGAGAAGTCCTTCATTGATAAAATCCAGAGGGATATCAATTCCTTTATTGGGGATACAAATCTTCCAGGATTGCTTGGAAAAAGCTAAGGCGCAGGAGAGAGAAGGTAGTTCTCGCTTTGCAAGATATCTAGCTTTATGCTTGGGTCTTCCAACTTTCACACTCACGCATGCTTTTGAAAATGCTGTTTAACGCTGGAACGGGAGGGATGTTTTTACCTATGCTTAGGGGTGCACATTTACCGGTGGAGGGTTTTTTGTTCAAATTTGGCGATCCAAAGTTTAAAAAAAAAGTTAAGTTCAAGGTTCTCCAGGGTCTAGGCAAAACATGGGCAAAATTAAGGAGTGCAGCTAATCTTGGGTACTTCTCCAGCATGGCCTCCCTTTGGGACTCCCCATGCGCTCCAGAATGTCTGAGGGATAGGTTGGCAACCCCTTTGAAGGAAGCCGGTCTGGCAGTCTGGGGGGATTTGTCCTCTGGTGGCACTGTTGTTGCATGGGAGCAACTTAGGGATAGGGTTAGTGTGGGTCTCTCTAAATTCAAATATCTTCAGTTGGTAAGCTGGGTTCAGTCACACTCACAAACAACCAGTGGAAGCTTACTAGGAGGAGGTAATTTCCTGGAACCGCAGCTTGTGACTAGGCCCTCTGGGAAGAAGGAAGTTTCTTTCTGGTATCAAGCCATATTGGAAGCAGTGGAAGGCGAATTCAAACTTGCCGAGGAACTGTGGGGAGGCTCTTTACCAGCAGAGGACTGCGATACATTATGGCAGAGATCATTTAACATCTTATATGAAATAGTAAAACCGGCATGGTTAAAAAGGAATCACCTGTTTACTATTCATAGGGCTTACTGTTCCCCACTAAAAATTTCCAAAATCAACAAAGGCTCACCTGTCTGTTGCAAGAAATGTGAGCTGTCCTCAGCTTCTGATATTCACATGTTCAGAGTGTCCAGCCTTGGTATCTTTTTGGGACAGCATTGGAAAATTTCTAGCGGATACTCTGGGATACTCTGGGAAGCCCTGTCACTATAGACTTACCCTTGATTATTTTTGGCTAGACAGATAATGTGAAAGGCCCTGCGAGATCGCTGCTTTTCTACGCCATCCTCCTAGCTAGGAGACAAATTTGTATAAAATGGACAGACACCACCCCCCCCCCCCTCCTTCTTAGAATGGCAGACTTCAGTCTTGGCAGTCTCCAAGCTGGATCTTATGAGATCAGGCAGCAAGAAGAAGAGAACATTCTGGAATATTTTGCAAACGAGATGGGGCCCAGAGTCGATTGTTTGAGTTTTTTTTTGTTTTTTTCCCCTCTGAGTCCTGTGATTATGCTGCCTCCATACTCTTTGGGCTATGTCGGATACCTCCAGTCTGGTACTGGTAGTTTTAAGATGAAGGCCATCTAACTCCTGGAGCTAGGTAAAAGAGTTATCTCAGCTGGCTTCTTCATTTGCACCCAAGCAAGTTTTCTTGTACCGGTGGGCGGGTTCCTCCATTTCCAGACGCCTACGCCTCTCAGCTTGCTGAGTGTGGGTATAGACAACTTGAGTGTGCATGTGAAGTGATATTGGTGGCGAATGAGGATATATAAAAAAAACTTTAAAAAAACAATGTCAGTGAGAAATAGAAACATGCATTTTCAAAACCTAATGGTCCGATGTTTTGTTTTGAAAGGGCGTGCTTTGTAATGGTTATGCAAAACTATTTTTGAGAAGTCTGCTAGGCCTTCATCAATGTGAAAAATATGGGTATAAGCAAACATATTTTTGGTCTAAAAAACCACACATTCCCGTAGTAGTCCTGAGCACTTAATCAAACTACTCTGTGTGGCTGTGCTCCTCACATAAATGTATAATGTTTTGGCAGATCCATTACCCTATGCTGTATGTAGTTGGTGGACGACTAATGTGAAAAACAAAATAACAATCCAATAGAAGAAGAGGGCTGGCTGAAAGCCCCTATGAATAAGAATATCATATATATATAAATGTAGTACCATCAAAAAGTCATGGCTAAAACTTACCTGAAAGAACATTATATTTCCTTTTGATATTATGTCCCATGATATTTTTGAAGTCACAATATGTTTACCATGCTATTCTTGTGCAATGAAATTTAAGACTCCATATTCAAGTACCGCATTATAGACTTAGAGTGAAGAAATGTCACAAACTAACATTTTTCAAGCTTCTTGGAACTATATGGTGAATCTGCACAGCTAGTATGGGAGACTGGACGTTCCCAGCTGTGTTTCATGCTTTTCTACACATGGCACTTTTGTGCCTCTGATTATATTGGCAAACAAAAGGAAATGATGTCCGGGGATAAATATACACAAGTTACTATGGCAATAGGGACATAAATATTGATCCCTTGCGTGGGAGCCTAGTCCCCAATTTTAACTTGTAAACAATTTACTTGTTCACGAAGGCATCCTCAATTCTTTCACATATCTTTGTTTTATTTTTTCATATATATATCTAAACAGTTATACGTTTTTACGCATATGAAAACTATTATACATACTAAAGCACATAATCAAACCAACAAATTTCCTCAACCTTTTTGGTATCCTTTACACACACCACAGAAACAGAGAGAGACTTCCCCTTCTATTCATTCACTTGTGTAGTGGGTTTTGTAAAGTTCCTAAATCCACATTTCAATTCAATGGAC
The DNA here is from genome assembly GCF_964204655.1 of Triturus cristatus. NCBI lineage: Eukaryota > Metazoa > Chordata > Amphibia > Caudata > Salamandridae > Triturus > Triturus cristatus. The sequence goes on from NC_140595.1 coordinate 641,003,596, forward strand.
TCCTCCTCTTCTTCTGGTCGATGCGTTTCAGCCCACTGAGTCGGGCCTCATTAGGACATGGGTAACATAACACAAAATATAACCCACTCACAACGGAGCTAGTCACAGCTTTACGTATCTGGAAAAAGACTCCTCAATTCGTCTGTACTGCCGTCACGCTGAAGCCTGAAATTGAATCCGCTCTGCTCTGGCACAGGCAAGTCTGTCTCAGCACAAAATATATATTGGCATCACAAGCTTCTTCTCAGTGTATCTAATCTCTTGTAATTGTCATCAGAGCAAAGCTTGAGGCAAGCACTCCTGAAGGGAACTGAGCTCTGTGACATTAGACTGAAAAATTATAATCCCAGTAATCAACTTCAACTTTGTTTCTCAAAGAGTTAATGTCAACGAGACCATAGACTTAGTCCAAGGGTATTTGCAAGACTTGGGCCAGTCTGCTCACCTGAAAGCCCAAATTCACTCATGGTTTGCTAGCACCTTATCCCTTATCCCATTCAAAAATCCTAAAGTGCACTTAGAAAAATTATGTTTCTATCCTTTAACAATTTTTATTTATGCCAAAGTCTCATAGAAACAGTTTTAGACTTCATAGTTAACAGAGTATGTCTACATTAAAGATTTTAAGCATTTGTCCTTGTTATTGCATTGTACAAGTTTCTGGTCAAATACATTATGAATCTTTTTGCCAGGAATATAGGTAACTGTATTTTTTCATTAACTTTTAATTGTAACTTGATTTCAACATCCAATGGCAGGATTGGAAAATGGACAACTTTGAGATCAACCCATGCCACTGTTAAACATGGTCAGAAGACACTTCAAGGGTACATTCTAACTTGCTCCTGTCCACAAATGCTCAGGACCTCAGATAAAGCATATTTTACCTCCTGCTATCCTCCCACTCCTGGCCTTCTTGATTAATTCCTAAGAAATCTCCATCTTAATTTATGCATGAGGCATATTGGAAAAAAGACACCAAACAGTTGAAGCTCATGTTTTTCTGACTTTAGCTCCTTTGTCACAGCTCTTTCTACTAGCTCATAAACATACTAGAAGGCCCAGAAAATATTTAGGGCTCTCCAAGTCATATTTACCTACTGCAGATTCCACTTCTTGGCTTAACATTAGTCCCTGTGCATCAAATAGGATGGTGTTGAGAATAGAGAGGTGAACAAGGGCTCAACCTTCTGAGATCAGTTAAGGTCAAAGGGTACATGGCTCCACCACCCTTGGCATTTTGGGGCATTGAATATTCAGCACAACCATGCTCTGAAATAGTCTAAAGACCTGATTTACAGGTTTGCTGACGGGTTGCACTGTCACAAACGTGATGGACATCCTGTCTACTATAAGTGCCACAGAATAACTATAGGGTAAAGTACACCCAGCCATATATTACAGGAATGTTGCAAGTCACAGAGACGTTCTGTGACTATATAGAGGAATGTAGCCAAAGGCCGAGTTAATTTATATGGTCATAGAACTCTGAGAAGACTTGCAATATCCTTATAATGTATAACAGGGGGAATTTTATCCCTTGTAGCACATGGTCGCACCATAAACATTCCTACAAACCACCCAAATCTGGGGTGTGTTGTTCTTTCATATAAAAGAGATAAGATGTTTGAAAACATGAGGAATAAAAGTACAAAGTGTAGTGTAAAATTAAACGCTGCAAAAAGCAGTTAGATATTTGTTGCAAAAAGATATTAGAATCGATTTAATGCAAGTCAGATGAAAAATGGATTAGCTCAGAAAATGTAGAAATATGCAGAAAGTTTTAATCTTTCCTATAATTCCCTGAAGTGTGCAAACAATAAACATGCTGCCATACATATCTCCTTTCTACTGATCATCTAAAAAAACAGGGCACAAGAAGGAAATGCCAGTTTTCCTTTTCATTTTGCAAAGTGCAGCATGTATTATGCTCTCTGACATACCTTTCCACGTGGCTGGTGGCTCCGGCAGAAGACATTGTGACATCAGATATCAACTGTAATAAGTTATCACAGTTAAGCAGCTATATAATTTCTTTATCATACATGGGATTCTGTAATCCCTTTATAAACATGAGTTTAATTTCTTTATAATCAAAGACTTGTGATGCCCTCTGTTGCTGTTTATAAACAAAAGATGCCAGAACTTGACTAATATAAGTTATTATAGTTGAGCTCTGACATCACAATGCCGGCTGCCAGATCCAGCAGATGAGGTGAAAGGCAGGACAAGTCATGGAGGATAATTAAAGAAGCTGTTTAAAGCAACAAAAACTGATTGTTGCTTTTCTTTCTTCAGCTCTATTTTCTAGCTTACAATGACAAGCAGAGGACATATTTATTTTTTGCACTCCTTTGGTAGTTAGAGAAAAGTTAGAATGTTTTTGCATATATGTACACACTCCTAGGTACTGCAGCTTTTCTTTTTTTTAAAACAAAAACGGGCTTGTACTGAACTAATTCTTATATCTGTTTTTAACAAATATAAAAGAGAAAAATACACATAAAAATAACAAACAAAGAAAGCAGGAATACAAAACAGCCCACAAATGTGAGATAAAAGGGCAGGGAGTGTCCGGTGCTAGAAAAAAGAGGCAAAAGGTGTATCCAAGGCTGCACAGCCTTGATATTCAACATTCCTGATATTCATAGCAATGACTGCGAGTTTCTAATGAAACATTTGTATTATTTTCCAAATTAAGCACGGCAGGTGGTCTTCCCAATTACATACCATGGTTAAATGCACAATCAAAAACACAGGTTAATCATGGTAATCAGTTATTCACCCTGTATAAAAGTATAGAACACAAAGAAGCCTGGTTGCCCTATCAACCTTAAATAGAGTAGACCCATCAGAATGAAAGAACATGATAGTTCCAAGCTAACCTGCCAGACAGGACTCCGTTGTTAGGACTTTTGTTGCTATCTCCCTGGCACACATCCTCCAATCGCACTTCTACAGTTTGTGAACTATCAATGGATTTACTGAAATGATTAGTACTTTGTTTCTCCTAAACTAGATGAAGGATATTTTACTTTATTCACTGCAACTGGTTCAGACTATAAAATTGAGTCCTGCGGAGGGGAGACTGCGATGCAACTACACTGATGCTATCCTAACTCCATGATGAAGTGAACCATAATTGTTGCCGTTAGAAGTGGAAAGGATCTTCCTTGTGCCTGTGGTCCATCTGGTTATCAATGGCTTGAAGAGCGGAAAGGACGACAAAATGCACTAAGAAGAAGGTTATGCGATGTTATTGTGAGGGGCTTCACCAATAACAGACATGGTGGCCTCCCCAACTACAGAAATTTTATGATTGCTATGTATGTATTTATTTACTGTACGGTTTTGTTTTCTTTAAATCATGGCCATTTGGGTATTTTTGGCACTAGGCAGGGACAATGGGCAATCTTCAGATTCTAGTAATTGACAATGGGTTTGCACAGACATTTATCTAAATTGGCATTTAATGTTAGCGAAATAGACTTTGTACTATTGTTCTGTTACTTCACTAAGGCACAGACCCCTGCCCCATTAACAATTTCATACTAAGGCATAGCTGACCATTCTGCCTTTCAGTATGGTTGATTTTAACTTGGAGAAGATATGTTTCTACTAAGAAGAGCCCCATACATGGTAGCATTTGAATTGCTGAAGTAAAGTAATATTAAGGGTTCTGCCTCTGTAGTTTAGATTGCAGAGAGAAGTCTTAATTTTGAATGTCAATAAGGACATAGAAGGTGTAAGTAAGTTCACTCTGTATAGAGAAGTCGATGCAGTAAGCCTTCCCTTCCCAGCAGAGGGTCCCTGTATAGGCTTTCCACCCTCCCTCCTTTAATCTTCTCTATACTCTATACTTGCTGACTGAGATGGACTAAGGGATTAAAAACTCAAGCTGTTGAACCACAAAGGGGATAAAAGTAGCTTGTGAGAGGAGCATGAAGCAGATGCACCTGAGGGAAGCAGCCGCTCTGGCTATGAATACCACACCACCCAATCAAAAAGCCAAAAGGCTTGATGCACAGGCACGTATTATTGCAGCGCAGAGAGACAAGGCTTCCTAACATAGAGGTAACTCACCAGTTTGCACTATAAAATAGGCATCTCCAGTATTCCCAGTTACCTCAGTTAACAATGTACCTTCCTTAAGCACAGCTGCTAATATGAGTATACCTGCTGACAATGTTGACAATATTGACATCACAATTCTCCTTCAGCCGGACATTAGAGAGAGTGGTGTTGTGGACAGTCTGTGTGCTTCTTTTAAAGATTGTCATGGAGATGCACAATATGTGAAAATGCTGGTAAGGGGCTCAAGGACTATGCCCCACTCCCAAAAATTCAAAAAATAGGAATAGAGAGCATGGCCACAGGGCCAGAGGGGACCGTTATGGAGAGATCATTATAAAAATGCAATTCAATTAAAGGTAAATCAACATCGACAACGAACTATACAATCCTCTACTAAATTGACTGCCAGATACACCGAGCTCTCTTCTTAAACCAGCGTCAAAGTTAATATCCGACCAGTCCAAGGAGGATGTAACTACTGACTATGAGACAGCACAGCCTGAAAATAACTCAAGTACTTCATTGGTTCAAGAGCCACAGCAAGATGCTGCTCCAGCCAAAACAATCAGTCTTCAATGCACCAGTTTCAGTCCTTTCGTGAAGCTATCCTTATTTGTGAGAAGTTGGCCTGGCATATGTTGGTCACTAGTTATAGTGGCCACCTTGCACCAGTCCAATTCGACTCTTATGGTAGATAGGTTTAAGACAACCTTTTAAAGAAAGCTATCCTAGTGGTAGCTGTGGAGAGCAGCCTTCAGGGTAAGTCTCAGAGGAATGTAAAGCAGCTTGTTTTACCTTATAATCTCTTGAATTACCAAATGAAAGGACACCACACAGGTATATATATCAAATATATATGTATTTATTACTAGACACACTCTACTAATCTCTTTATGAGATTAGAAGCAGCTACACATTCAAATGTCAACGTTTCACAATAAATTAAGCACAAATATGGCTGGAGTCCTAGGGGCGTACCAGACAATATACTAAACAAATGGTATAAGAATGTCGACTTGCAAAATGACAAGACCTAGGGCCTGGGGAATCGCTGGGGCTTCACTACTGCAGTGTTAGCAGGTACGTAATAGGCCTACAGGAGACGCATGCAGTGTGTGAACACAGCCGCAGGTTCTCTATTAATTATAATGGTGCAAGTCGCGGTTGGATTTTTAAAGTTCTAGGGTACTTCGAGGAAGTCTACAAGCAAGCCACTTACAAGGTAAGTACTTCGAGGGCCAACACACACAAGGGCACTGGAGTGCACGAGTTACCTCACCCAGGGAAGCCGGGTGCATAGGTGTCTTTTGGTGTCAGGTCTCGTCGCTGTTTTCTATGGAGACCAAAGAAGACTCGCTGCTTGCGTCGACTGAAGAAGTGTCCGGTGGAATCCAAAGGTGGATTCAAGATGGAGGCGACCTGAAAATTGAAGGGACAGTGTTCAAAGTCACTTGCCAGTGACCGGTGGCCAGGAAGATGGCTGACCACGTCTGTCGGGTGATTTCAGGTCATCGATGGTGTTTTGACTCTTCGCTCACGAGGTCCAGGAGAGTTCGACGATGACCAGCAGCTGGATTCGGAGTATCCCACGACGTCTGCGGCGGATGGCCATGTCAGCAACCGGATTGGAGCCAACAAGCCTTGGCAACTGCAAGTCTTGTGTAGACTAAAGAAAGTCGATTGTGCAGACCAGCAAGGTCTGAGGGACTCACCCAGCAAGGGTGAGTGAGGGCAGGCCTGGAGCAACCAGGGGAGCCCTTTTAGTTGATAAGAAAGTCTTCGGGGGACCCACTAGCCAATGGGCAAGTGATCGCAAAGATGCCTCTTCAGGAAATGCTTCACAGGAGCCCACGGTCACTCGGGACGGGGTAGGCCTCTGATTTTCACTGCAAAACCTGCTGGAGGCTTGGGCCACAAATGGTCCAATGCACAAGTCCGTAGGATGTTGTGAAGGGTTTTCACTTGACAATAGTGCACGGTCCCCGGGTATTACTGTTCCTCATCACTCGTGGGGTCCACCTGCCACAGCTTTGCTGGGGACTGACAACGGCTATCGAGAAATCAGAAAATCCACTTTCAGGGCAGCAGGGACTTCAAACTCCGGCAGGAGCGGGAAAGTTTGCAACTGTTGATTAAGGTTTTTGGTGCCTGCCAAGCAGGGGAGTCACTCCTTGACTCCAAGGGAGATTCTTCTGTCTTCCAAAGGTAGTGGAACGTCGAAGGGCCAGGATTCTTCTTTGTAGAGCATCGTCCAGGGTTATCTGTTTTGCAATGGCAAAGTTTGCTATCTTATAGTGAAGATAGGGGAGGGACTAGCTCCATGACCACTCCTCTAGGAGGGTCAGGGGAGGGGGCGGTTACACCCACTTCCCTTTGTCCAGTTTCACGCCAGAGCAGGGACAGGTAGCCCCTGAACCGGTTTGAGCTGGCATATGCACTGAGGAGCCTACTGCTCCCCCAGTGCAGAACTTCAAAGCACTCTAGGAGTGCACCCACCCAGCCCCAATACACTAAATCCTGTCTGGAAGGTGGTGACACCTCTCTGTGACAGGATGCCTTTTGTTGGGCTTCCTCCACTGCGAGTTTCAGTCAGCAGCAAGAGGGCAGCCCAGTGTCTGTGCTGGTGGCATCCATTTGTGATGCCAGGGCTCTATAGGATTTCTATCGTTTTACATGTCGTCCCCTCTAGAAGGGTGGGATCATGCTCCCACATCATGGACTGATGTGCGGGTATGATTCCAAGTTGTTTGACACCTAACACGACATGTTTTGATGCAGTCATTCCAAAGTTAGCATTTTAATGCACTTAAGAGTATATGGTTCAACCACATCCACAAACAGCCATAGAGAATAGACTCTGGTAGCTGCAGAGGGTCCCTGCTCAGGCAGAGGCACCCCCTCACATTGTAAACCAAGCACCCTGCCCTCAGGATTGATAGGACCTGCCATAGGGGTGGCTGATAGGTTTATATGTGTGTGTATGGTGAGATATAGAAACCTATATCTCAGTGAGGAGTGCTAACACTACCTCACACAGGCTGCAGTAGTAGGCCTGTGGTGTCAGATTGAGAATGCTTCCCAGGGGTGGCATAAGACATGCTTCAGCCCCTGGTAGGCCTGTGAAGTGCCTGTGCCGTAGGTACCTAAGGTACCATATACTAGGGGCTCATAAGGCACCACAGTATCCAATCACTAGTGCATCTAATATGCACACCAAGTCGTTTAGAGAGAACAGGGAGACTGGGGCCCTGATTAGCAGGGACCCAGCCTGACTATAGCCAGAAACCAGTGTATATATCAGAAAAAAAGTGGGGGCAACATAAGTGCAGATCCTACTCTCCTACATTATTAAAATCCGAAACTGTGAGGTTTCACAGACACAGGAAATCACATTGGTCCATCACTGACTTGACAAAATTGAGGAAATGATTCGACAAATCCCAGAGTGAATTAAAGAGATGGAATAAGGAGTGTCCGATCTGGAGGACCGCACTCTCTCCGCTGGGACAATGGTATTGATGTCCCCCAGAAAAAAAGCAGCCCTCACTAATCAAGATGGATAACATGGAGAACTATGCAAGGAGGTCAAATTTGCACTTTGTGGGGATCCCATAGGGGGCCAAATGTATTGATGGTCATGAAAAACAGCTGCTGTACATAGAGACAGTAACTAAAGAGCATATGCTGGAGAAGGCCCCTGAGGATCTTACTATAATGCCGGCTCTCTGAGTTCCTGCTCAATGCATATCAAATGCTAAATACCCATGAACAGTGATTGTCATCTTCCCAGATTATTGCATCAAGGAGCCTATTTTGGAAAGAGCCATCTAAAAGAAACCTTTTCTGCTAGCCGATAGGGCGCAAGTCAAGGTAATTTCAGGTATGTCAGCATCGGTGGCTCACCGACAAAGGGATTTTCTGGGGCTAATTCGTCAATTAAAAAATGCTGCAGCACAGGCTTCAATTGTCCAACAATCTAAGCTAAAGTTCTTGTATGATAGTCAATTTTATCTCTGTGTTATCCTGGAAGAAGCACAATAGGTTCTACAGAAAGTTATGAAATAGGAAATTGGTCAGGTTCTAATTTAGGGATTGATAGGGACAGGAAGTTTGTAGTATTGTTTTATATTTATGTAGGCGAAATTATTTTTTCATATTTTGCACCAGTCATTCATGCATTAGCTACTTTTAAATCAGAATAGCGAAAGGTCTATTGCTTATCAGCACTTCGCACTTTGAACAGCTATATTTTGCATATCAGCACTTTTCACTTTTGAAATGTTGCATGGTGTACTTGTCAATAGAGTTTGTACTTGGGTTTTAAGGATGTCTTTCCAGCCCAATATAAATGTCAAAGTGGAAGGGCTCAATATCACCCAAGCGTTACGCCGCTGGGGAAGGGGGGTGGACTAGTCATTTGCTAATCTAGCCAACAAATGTTTCCAGCATTCGGATGTTTATATAGAGGAATTAATCTATATACATTTTGCACTGGTCACTTTTGGATTATTCATCTTTTGTATCTGTTTTTACAGTTCTCTAAGATCAAGTGAAGTGGTGGTTTGATGAAGAAAATCCCAAGTTTCGAACAGCATGGTATTGTACATAGCACTTAATACTTTCAATTCCTATGATATTAAGGTGGGAGTGGTGAGAAGGTGATCGGTACATTAGTACTTAGCACTTTGAAAGGCGGTATCCTGCACTTGTTAATTAAGCTAGAACTTTGGCTTAAAGGATTCTCTTGCCAGCCTAAAATAATAGCAATGGGGGGCAGAGGCATGAGAGCATGACCAGGTGCCATGTGAGGCACCACAGTTCACAGGGTGGACTGAGGGAGAGGGCTATGGGCACTCCTCTTCTTCAGATGGTGCTTTAGGGGCTGATAGGAGAAGGAAGGGTCACTGTGGAGCACCAGCAGGAAAAAAAAGCAGATTCATAACTAAGAGCTCTATTATGGATGTAGTAACTGAGAATTTGGCCAACTATATCAAAGTGGCAGGAGGCAAGAAGGGACCACCCAGAATGATGACTATTTGTCCTAGTGACCCTATGATTAAAAAAATGCATATATTTTCCTGTAAGGTCAATAAGTAACAAGCACTTGCAATGCTGAATTGGCTAACTGTATTCAAGAAATCCATCTTAAAGTCAACCTTTCCAAACCTTTTTATTCCCAAAAGATATTCGCACTCCTTTTTTGCCTTGGCTGGGGCAGCCATAAAAAGGGTGGCCATTGTGGCCATTCTTTTTGCTAATCCAGTTGGCTAGCAAATCTGTAATGTTTGTAGGGATGGCAAAGGATGCTGGTCATGGGTTAAAGTGGCAATTAAAGGGAACATATTGAATTTGGTTAACTATCTTGGCCCTGTCACTGATGACACGGAGCCATTAATTAAAAAATACATAATCTGGCAATAACGGCGGTCGGTCTAATAATCTGGGGAGGAGCCTTAAATTTCATACAAAACCTTAGTTTAGATACATGGAATAGGTCAAATAAACAACTAAAACCTCGTACCCTTAGCATTCTTACTGCATTAAACATGACTTTGGAGTAGTAGATCCATGGCACTTGGAGTATCCTTTGCTGAAGGAGTGCACATGTTGTTCACTGCAATTCTCCTCAGCATCTCGTATAGATTTCTACCTTGTGACTAGGTCAGTCCATTGCCAGATGCCTACTTCTAAGGTGAATGCATTCTCTGACCACTCTGCTATTGCAGTTCAAATTACATTAGGAGGCAAAATAAAGGATCGACCTAGATTGCAATTCAATCTAGCACTACTCTCACATTCCACTTGGTTGGAGAAAACAAGTTCATTTATAAATTAGATTTTTAAGGTCAACTCTGGTACAGCAGACAATGTGATAATCTGGGAGGCAGTTAAGGCTGCCTTCCATGGTCACATAATAGCCTACCAGGCTTATAAGAACAAAGAGTACAAGACACGACTGTACGCATTACAGAGTGCTTTATATAATGCAACCAACATACAAATGCCTATAGGCAATCCAGAAGCAAAGAAGCAAGTGCTAGCTATAGCTAAACAAGCAATGCACAAAACAAATCCCCCAAAGTAATGAGTAGCCACCAAGCCTATCAACATCATTTTTTGCAGAGCCAACATATTGTTAAGTTTCTTGCTTGGTTTACAAAACTACAGAAAAACAAGCAGATTGTTGACAAAATCGAAAATCCAGAGACTCATTCCTTATTGGATAAAAGTAAAAAGACTGCAGAGGTCTTTTTACGATATTTCCAAAATGTTTATGAAAAAACGGGAGAGGTTCCAGGTCATAAGCTAGAACAGTTTCTTTTAACTGTGACACACTGCCACAAGCAACAAGGGAGCAAAATAGTGAAATTTTGGAAGAGATTCAGGTTTCCGGGGTTCCTTCTGTTCTGCAAAATATGTCCAATGGTAGGACATGTGATGGAAATGGTATCCCTGTGGAAGTTCTGAAGGCTTTTTCGAAACCATTTCTTGTAAAATTATTCGATCATTTTAGAACTGGATAACCTATCCCTTATTCCTTTAAGGAGTCAGTTATTGCAAGCGTCCTTAAAAAGGATAAGAGCACTATTATAATCAACTCTTATAGGCCAATTAGCGTGTTAAACTCAGATTATAAATTGTTCACAAACATTTGAGCCTCTCGTATTATACGGTAGTCAATGGGCTAATACATGGAGATCAAGGTGTATTTTTACCAGGAAGACACATTTCAATTAATATTAGCTTTTTAACCCAAGCAATTGATGATTTCTCAAGTACTAAAACAAAGGCTGCTACTTTTATGATGGATGGAGAGAAGGCATTTGACCTAGTCAATTGGAATGCACTTTTTTATTCTAATAAAAATTGGATTTCCAGAACAACTCTATGCAATGCTATGGAATATTTATCAAGGGGCAACAGCCAATGTGGTTATAAATGCGAAGGCAGATCAAAATAAACTGGGGTATGCATAAGGGATGCCCCCTATCTCGTGTGTTGTTCACGTTATTTATAGAGCTATTAGAAAATTAGAAATTAAGATCTGCAGCAATACTACAATTATTCCTCCAATAATTGGGATGCCTAAAATCAAGGTTTTTGCTGACGACAATTTTTTATATATATATTCAACCAAACTTAGCAAATATTTAGAACATGTTAAATGCAAGCACAGAATTTACTGGCGTTTGAGGTTATAAAGTAACGCAAACAAAGACAGAAACCCTACTGTTTAATACCTCTCCAAACTAACTTCCTCATGACATCCAGTCTCAACATGTACCTCAACAATCATTCAGATATTTAGGCATCTATGGAAAACATGACTACTTACATATATTTGATTTAAATTACAAGGTGACTTTTCAAAAAATTAAGACACTGCTGTATAGGGGGAAATATCTCCCTCTATCCATTATTGGAATAGTGGCCTTGATAAAGATGTCGATTCTCTCATTTGTGTTTTTTCTTACTACACTTCCCATTATAATTTACAAATCATACTTTAGAGAACTCAATCTAGTGTTCCAAAAATTCATCTGGAATATTATACAGCCCTGGACAAAATTAGCAGTCTTGCAGTTAGATAAATTGCAAGGGGGATTAGCTTTACCTCATTGTCAAACATACTACAACGCCACACTTTTAGATAATATAGCTCAAATTATGACTAATACTGAAATACTTGACAATTTTATCTTGATACAGATTGCTAAAGAGTCTGCGATCGAATTATAATTTTTTTTTTAAATACCCAAACTACCCAAAAAAGCAAGGTATATGTCATTACATACATTGGAATATAGTATGAGAGAGCTTTTTCAGATCTCAGGAGTCTCGACCTGCCATGCCTATACCCTCATAGAAGACTGTTGATCTTTTGGCATTAACATCCTTAAAGTAATTTTGAAATGATGGAAGCAAAAAGGGTTCACCAGATTAGGTGACTCTTAAAATAGCAAAAGATGCCTAACATGGGATGGGTATTGTTGGACTTGGCCCTTTTTGCAGGGTCATCGCAGAACTTTTTGTCTTCCTCCTGTATTTTTTCTGACCTGTTGTTGGTGGTTTTAGGACTCTGGGGACTTTATCACTTCTAATCAGTGCTGAAGTGCATGTGCTCTCAATGGTAAACTTGGTAAGATTGGTCTACACCTGTTTGGCACATTTAATTTGTACAGTGGTATCTCATATACCCAGAGCCAGTAAATTAAATGCTACTGGTGGACTTTCAGCACTGCTTGTGCCACCCACCAAAGTAGCCTTTCAAACCTGTCTCAGGCCACTGCCCCTGCAGGGCCTGCACGCGCAGTTTACTGCTGCTGTTACGTGGCACATAAAGTGGTTGCAACGTATGCAACTCTCCTTTTACTACCTATCAGTCACCCCTAGGGTAGGCTCTAGCTAGCTCGATGGGCAGGGTGCAGTGTAGGTAAAAGGTAGGACATGTGCCTTAACTGTGTGGCATGTCCTGGTAGTGACAAAGAGCCTATTTGGTTTCTCACTGCTGTGAGGCTGCCCTCTCATAGGAATGCATTGTGGATTCCCTGATATGTGCTTCAGTGGTAATTCCTGAACTGAGAGGGGTAGCGTGATCAAGCTTGGTATGTTTGGAATAGTAGTGATAAATCCTGCTTATTGGTGAAAGCAGATTTATTGTTACTAGTTTAGAAATGCCACTTTCAGAAGTTGGCATTTCTGTGTGCTATGCGTCTTTCTGGTTCTGACTGACAGGGGGATAGGGGATGTGCATTCATTCCATCCCATCCCTGGGGGAGTTGAGGTGTGTCCTGCCCTGCCTGGGTGACTCAGCCCTAGGCTGAATAGATCTTGGCTGAATTTAGAGTAGCAGGAGGGGTTTCCACTGGCACCTGAATAGGCCTATTCTGCCTTTGGAGTGGTGGGAGGAGTAGCACCTGCACCTGAATAGGGCTGTGCCTGCCTTCCACAATGATGGCACCGCCCCCCTGTGGTGTGTCTGGAGCAGGGGTCACATTTTGAATGGAGGTTGTTATGCACTGTGATTATAATTTTTAAGTGCCCCCAGAACTGGTTTGGACTGGGCTCAGAGCCCTGTGCCAGGGTTAAGAACAAAGACATATGCACTGTAAGTACTGGGGCTGAGACCCCATGTGGATGGGAACTGCTCGAACTGGAACTTCAACAGACGCTGATGGCTACAGACTGCCAGGAGGAACCCCCATGGGACTTGCTGAATCACAGTGCTGACCTGCTGCCTGCTGGGTAGAACGAAAGACTGCCACTATTGTTATTTAGACCTTTTGTGCCGGCCTGCCTGTACCCTGTTGTGGGTATCCCCATTGATCTCCCAGGGCTGGGTGGCCTGCCTTGGGTGATATGTAGCGGCGTGTGGTGAGTGTTGTGCTTTCACCCTGTGGTTTGAGACAGCGCATGAGGAGCGCTGGTCAGGGCCTGGAAGAAGCACTGTGTTTCCCCACCCAGTGGTTGCAAAGCACGTGGAAAGTGATAATTACCAGTCCTAGTGTTGGTGAGCTACTGAGCAGCGCACGGTGGGTGCTTCCCTTCGTGCTGGGCTTGTGTTGATCAGCGCAAGTGGAACGTTGAGTATTGATCACTTCGCTATGCCTTCCTGAGTGTTGGACGGGAGTCTCTGGGCCAGGTGTGTGTTGAGCCCTGCTGGTCGAGCACTTCGCTCTGCCTTCCTCCCTGAGCATTGGAAGGGAGTCTCTGGGCTAGGCGTGTGGTGAGGCACCAAGAAGATGCTGTGTGGCTCACGCCTCATGCTGCTGGGGCACCAGGCATTGCCTAGCAACCGCCCAAGACAGCGAGGAGAGAGAGACCTGGCCTGCCGGAGCCCAACCCAGCAGGATGCCGCGAAGAGCTTTGGTGAAGTGAGGACACGCTCCAGACAGGAGGGTGCTGCCTCGCTTCCATTGTCGGGCCGCACCTGAAGGGAGTTCCCTTCTAGCACCAAAACTCAGAAGGAGCCTGCATGATCCGAGGCTGTTGGGTGAGTAACCCACCATGCCCAGCAGCCCGGCCGGAAGCTTAGGACGAAGGGGAATCACCATTCCCGATTGACTGCCTTAGTGGGCAGCAGCACCGAATGGTTATGGGCTGCTGCTTTGGCCCATCCTTTTGCATCCCATGGGGGAGAGAGAGACCTGCTGCTTGCAGACCTACGGGGAGAGGGGGCACGGCTGGCCCTTTTGGCCTGAAGTTGCAGCCGGGCGCTTTCCATGTTGGTGGCCTCTGCCGAGTTGGTACACTGTTGGGGGGCATTTTTGAGTGGCATTGTGGGGTGCACCCAGGACGGGGCCCTCGAATACTAAAGTGCTGCTCTGAGTGCGGTTTATCATATCGTGGGCTAATGTGGTTAGGCTAGGAGTTGGGTTATGCCCTGCCTATGACTTATAGCAGCTGACATGATATTTACCCAGTGATGGTGTTACGCCTAAGGTTGGCATGATATGTTTTTTATAGGCGCATCCTACCAGTATTACCTGACTGCCCTGCATGTATTATGACAAACGCCTTAGGGCAAAGTGATAAGGATGGTCTTAGGATATGTGCACCCTACAAGTGGTTACTGTAGTGCCCTGCTGATGATGGTAGGACAATTCCCCGATTGGCAAAGTAGTTCATGATGCCTGTATTGTGATGACAGTGGCGCGATTGGCCAAGTGATTTATGTAATTCTGTGTGAAGTCATAACAAGTGCCTTGTGGCACAGTAATATATGTGATTGTGTTCCAATGTGTTTTTTATGACTAATACAAATGCTATTTTTATATAGCCCTATGTGGAGTTTTTTTTGGTGTGCCTAGTGTGTTGCTGCTGTGTGAGTGTGTTGTGAAAACGCTTTACAAGTTGCCTCTGGGATAAGCCTGATTGCTCTGCCAAGCTACCAAGGGGGTGAGAAGGGGTTCTCTTCAGCGTGTAACTCCCTTGCCCTGACTAGAGTGGTGGGTTCTGCCTGGCTTAGGTGCATACCCTAGCCAACCAGAAACACCATTTCTAACAGGTATATATCTCAGAATTGGGGTAAAAGTCCCTGAGGGCCACAAGTTTTAAAAGAATGGCGTTCTTGTCAAGGTGGGTCGCCTATTACACTCCCCAAAGATTGCAGCAGATGAATGCCACAGTGCCAGATCAGTGCATTCGGTGTAAGATAGATGAAGCAGGAGACTGGTGCATATTTATTTAACATTCCCAGTACTCCAAGATTTCTGGGAGAACTTTTTCCAGAAGCTTACAGAGACTACGCCGATACATATATTGCTGGAGCCCACGCTTGCTTTAATTGGCTCCTCACATGTAACTCGAAGGGCCAAAAAAAGCGTCCAGTGTTTGCTGCATATTGGTATTGCTGTCACAGACACCTTAATACTGCAGACGTGGAGAACAGAGGTGGCTCCTTCTCTCAGACACTGGCAGGCCAATATGCAAATATCTAAGTGCCTTAGTACGAGTTCGGCAGTCCATCAAACCGAACCCGTGGTTGAGGTGTGGTGGTGGTTGGGGACCACCGCACCAGTGGTGCGACCACTGTATTACAAGTCCGGAGGTCAGACTGCTTTGGGACCACTACAACCACCAGGGATCCGTAATCCCTGGAGGTGGTGTGGTGGTGTGAGACCGCAATATGCTCAGTGGGGCCGCTGCAGCCCCTCCAAGCATATTATTAGTTTTCTCACTGTTAATTGTCTCATGGCGGTGTTCATGCCATAAAACTGCTGACGGCAAGGAAAATAAGGGGGCCCTACAGGCCCACTGTTGCCTCTGGCCATGAGGATGAATGCAGGGGGCACATGGTGTGCCCCCCGGTCTGCATGCATGCCCAGTTCCTGCACAGCATTGACTTAACAGTCCATGTGGTGCAGAAACTTGCTTTGACATTCGCACCGGCGTGGGAATACCAAAGGACTGGCCTCATACAACGAGAATACTTGTAATCTCGCGGACGAGTTTGGCCATGCAGGAGTGGGGCAGTGGCGTTCCACCCTGCTCCTGCACCGCCAAACTTGTAATCAGGCCTTAAGGTGAGCAAGGTGGCTACCTATGCTAGGTGAGCAAGGTGGCTACCAAAACGTTTAGATATATGGGGTACAGTACAGTTTGACTTAAGCATTCCTGACGATGAGGGGTTCTACCTATATGCTAAATGAAGAACATACGCTGCAGTCTTCTATACAGGCCAGAAAGTATAAAAGTAAGAGATAACAGGAGATTTGATGCTGCTTCTCACCGTGGTAATGTATGCAATGTATAAGATAGGCCTATATTTTCGAATCAATTGCTTTTTAGGTATTTTTTGTAACCGATATCTGCCCTTTAAATTGCACTAGGCACTTTCTTGTCAGCCCTTTAAATTGAAAATATGTTATCTTGTGATGTGACTTTTTGAATATCTATTCATGTAGCTTGATATTTGTGTCACAATGTGGATATTTGCTTTATCCTTGTCAAGTTCCTCAATGTAATTGCTATGGACTGTTCAGCCAAAAGAAAAAGATAAAAAAGCTAAATCTTTCTGCTTGTTTCTACATATTCCGGGCTACTGCAGCTTTTTTTTAAAACTGCCTTGTACTGAAATGTTTCTAATATCTGTTTTTAACAAATATCTAACAGGTTTTTGATGTGTTTAATTTTGCTCTAGAGATTTTGGTTTCATTGCAAACATCCTTTCTCTTTCAATGAATGAGCTATGCAGCAAGGATTTAAGTGGTTTGTGGACCATATGATCAAATTCTTTAACCTATAACTACAAAGACTCTATTTTTCACGTTTCTAATATTCCCAGTGCTTTTGTGAACCATATTTCCAAGACTGTGATTGCCCATTATTATGACTAATCTTGCAAAGAAAGCATATACTAAGTGCCTTAATAATTGGTAGGCTATGACCTTCACTTCAAATTCATTTATTGAAAAATATAATTAAAAGAGTTAGATAGAAGCAATCTGGCATTAATCAAAATAAATTTGCAGTCACTATTTGCATTTTTGTTTTTTCTACTGGTCTCTAAGGCCTATTATAAATTAAGTTTTTCAAAACCTTACATGCCACACAATTCATTAGATGAACTGACATTACAACATAAAATGCATTTTCATATAGGGCCTTAGTTACATGGCGCTTGCCTGCCATTTGATTAGAAAGCTGTTTGTTTTGTAGACTGAGTCACAAATACATGTAGGGACTGGGCACGCGGTGGGTTGCAAAACTATGGCAAAGGACCAGATGTTTCATAGTCGAGGTGGGTGTGTGAGTTGGGCTCTCTGCCTTCAAGTCTAAGCTTCATCGCCTCCATTTTGTCCAATTCATCACTTGAAAACGACCCACTTGCCAAATCCATCAAATGTTTTAATTATCTCTGGCACACATTCAGCAGCCTTGGAACATTTATGCATCAGACTTCATATATTATTCATACGTTATGAATAGAAAAAATCAACAAGCTGTGCTTTTAAGATACTTAATATTACCTTTTAGGTCTCCCATATGCCATTCACCATATGTCCATTTTCATGTATCTGATTTCATATCTGATAACGATGTTCAGAGGCAAATAGTTCATATAATGTTCAATGGCATGGTTAGGGTTTTAAACCTATGATTTATGGCTGTCAAAAAATAAATAACTATCACCCACATCGTACATATTTGAAAATAGCGCACAGAACAACTATATAGGATTCATGCAATATTAAGATGATGCAACTTCAAGGGAAAACATCAAAAATCAATGTGCAACAGAAAAACTGTTGCATTGAATATTTCTTAGGCTCATCGCTTGAGTAATGAGTGAAATTCATGTAAAAGTCTCAGCCACTGGCAATTGCTTAAGTCACATTTCAGTCCATTTTGTTTTTCCCACAGCACTACTCCAGACAGGAAACAGTCTGATGCAAATCAGTCTTGGCCTTGGTCCAATAGGAACAGTTAATCCTGAACTCCATGCCCATGTCCCTTCAGAATGGAAATACAGGCAACCTCATACCATTATCAGCTTTGGTGGCCCAAATCCGTAAGGAGCACCACATATGGCAGAGTGAAGAAGGGACCTCTGTCAGGGCATACCCATCACAAATAAGGGAGTCCATTTAAACCACAAATGGTGATGGGGTGAATGCTCATATACGTTTTAGCCACTGGCAATCTCTTGGTCCACACTCCAGTCAATCTTTTTTTTGCCCATTAAGCCACATGAGAGAGGGAATGACCGACTCAATCTAGGTCCTTCTCCAATAAGAGCATTCCAGCATGAACGGCCAGGCTCTTCACCTCAGAACAGGAACCAATATTGTCCAGGGTTCATGCTTGCTGGCGATATT
Source organism: Triturus cristatus (assembly GCF_964204655.1). Classification (NCBI taxonomy): domain Eukaryota; kingdom Metazoa; phylum Chordata; class Amphibia; order Caudata; family Salamandridae; genus Triturus; species Triturus cristatus. The sequence goes on from NC_140595.1 coordinate 641,021,991, forward strand.
GGTGAGGTTCAGCTCGGATTTTATGGCAAGTTGAAAATCGAATCCATGTCTGTGCATATCTGTTACAATTAACCTGTCACATGATTGCGAACATTTCAGCCATTGGCAGCTACTTGGCCCGCATTCGAGTCCATAATTTTTTGCCAACTCCACCCTTCCAGACCTGGAGCAAGAATATGCAAATCAGTTTTGCCCTGCTCCAATATGAACTGTCCTACATGAAGAGCATGGACATGCCTGCTCTGAATGGGAACACAAGCTAACTGAAGCAAAGAAACTCACATACACAGCATGCTTTATTACCATATTGAAGCTATCCTTAACTGACAAGTTTCCCCAGTGTTCTAAACCGGAAGTCTATGGGTGAGACTAAGTGTGGGGGAGGGATGAGCACAGCAAGGGTAGGAAGGAATGGTAAATGATATCTTAAGCAACAGGATTATTGGCAGACATATTATAACATACCTTTCCTCCTACAACAGTACAAAATGAATATACATGTCATCCCATCACAAAATCTTTATGCCATCATGAAACTAGTTTGGTTCTTTCACGGGAAGTATTTGAATGATATTTGTAACTTCCACTACTGTTGTCATGACAATTGTTACAATTATTAGTCTTGTCATTGCAGAACTTGGCGATCCTATCCACGCTACTGATTCGTCCATTCTCTACTTTTACTACATTGGGTCTCACTTCAACTATATGCATAGGATTGGAATATTTATTGCAATAAGCAAGGGTATGCTGTTCCTAAGGAGTGGGAAGGGGAGGAAAAAGGGGAGAGAGATCCAGGTGTTCCTTCTGACAAAGGAGAGCCAAAGGTGGAGTAGCTCCAATTAGGAGTAAGAGCCCTCACACACCCGGAGTGTGTCATGTGTCATCACTGGGCAGCTCCTTGTTGGGCCGGCGCTGCAATGCCCAAAGGGCCCCGCGAGGGGGCTCTTTGCCAGAGGTCTTTTCTGGTTGCCAATGTGAAGCTAAAAAGAGGTGGTGCGGTGTATGTGTAATGAGAAGAAGTGGGAAAAAGGAAAGTGTGAATTAAAAATAGCTGCCTGATTTTCAAAACAAATTTATTCACTGGGTTCCTATGCTTAAAGTAAAAGCGACTGACTGAAAAGTCGTGGCTGGAGAGGAGAAATTATACCCTCTCGAGCTCAAGGTGATGTGTGTGGGATGGAGGTGGTTGACATATTTCATGCCCTTAATCGTCAATTTGGATCTTGGCATTCCTTCAGGACCGGGTGATCCTCATCTACTCTAGAGGGGGTGGTAATGGTATGTATACCAGTGGTCGCATTCCCAGTGGTCCCGTCCCCTGTGGTCTGGACTCGTGTGGTAGTCCTATGTGAAAGTGAGAAACTAAAAAGCGTGGTAAAGTTGAGTATACCTTCTGGAAAACATGTGGAAGAGGAGAACAAGTAAAACAACAGGGTTAAGAAACCACAGTAGCATCAGGTCGGGGAGAGTGTGATGCCCTGCGAAGGGCGACGTTGCAGGACAAGCAGTTAAAAAAAATGAGTGCAAATAAAGAATTGTAAGGAATCTCCAAACACATGCAAATCCACTTCATCAATCATGTGTTGTTGTGGCCAATGCCAACAAACAGTGTGCCCAACAGTAGGGGACTATCATGCAGGGTGGTGAAGGTGCACCGCCGCAGGAGTTTCCCAAGGCATGTGTCCCTTTCGTACTGAAAATGGACTCACCTAGAAGGGGGGGTCGAATGGTCCCCAACTGTGATGTCCAAGGTAATCGCAAGTTGGCGAGGTTGAGGAAGCACCTGTAACGTGAAGGCACAGTAATATTTAAACAAGAAGCTAAGAGAAGGCCAGGGTATGCCGGGGAGTGTGCACTGAACAGAGGTCAGGAGGGACTGATGGCCATGGTGAACGGTACTGGGGGGCAGCTGAGTCACCGGTTAGAGTGAGAGAAGAGGTGAAAGAGTTTGAATATGTATTGCCATTGCTCTGACATGTCTGGTCTTTTCATTACCACTAAATCACCCACTGACCACTTATTCATTTTTCTGCCATGCTTTAACTAATAATAGGTTTTGTATTTGTGTTGTTGGTTTCCAATTTTCTTTTGGCGTTCTCTGATGTCTATGATTATTTTGTCTCCCTCCCATCCAACTGCGGTTCATGTTGGTGCATGGGTTCCTTCCCTTGAAGGAAGCAAAATGTGATATGCCCATAACTAAATTGGGTGCAGTATGATATGCCCACAATAGTTCCTGTATGGATTTTTCTACACAATGACCATTTGTGACAGCTAATTGTAAGCCCTGTTTTATCACCCAGTTCACTCTTTCCACCAGTCCACTGGCTCTAGGGCAATGCAAAGCAGTCTTCTCATGCTTGATTGATAATTTATCCAGGAAGTCTTTCAGTTCATGTGATGTAAATGGTACCCCACTGTCAGTAACTAATGTGGATGATACACCTTCCATGCAGAAGTTATCCCATAAGAAATCAATGAGGTGGTGGTTTGATTAACCATTCTAGTACAAATCCAATGGGAATGGGAATCCATCATGCCAAATATAGACTTTTTGGTTACCCCGGGTCGATTATTGGGACAAATAACATCTATGGCCATCTTAATCCATGGTTTATCAGGCACCTCAGATGGGGACAAGGGTGGTTTATGTGTGATTGTTTTCTTATCGCTCAAGGAGCAACTGTGGCAATACTTTACTATTTGTTTAATGTAAGTGTCCATTTTTAGATACTTTGTGATACTTCTGCCCAGATGGCTTTCATGAGCTCGGACTGCTATTTTGCTCCTTAAATCCATTGGTGTTATGAGTTTTGTATTATGAAATATGATATCATGATTTATGTTCAGTTTGTGCCTGACCTCCCAAAATTCTCTTGAATCTTCATCAAGCTCACTGTACTTTGTTGGCCAACCATTGATGATTTGCTCCTTTATGCATTTTAGAACCAAATCCCTTTCCATGAATTCCTTCCGTTCAGTATCAGTTATGGCCAAGGTATTGTTAACAAGGATTGGTGAATCCAAAATCTCTTAATGTGTTCCTCCTTCCACAGATGATCTTGAGAGAACATCTGCAGCCACATTTTGGTTCCCAGGTAAATATTCAATTTTGAACGAGTAACATTCTAGCCTAATTTCCATTTAGTAATTTTGGGATTGCTGTTTTTAGACCCTAGAGAAGTTAGCATAAATGCAAGGGGTTTATGGTCTGTGTGCATGGTGAACTGCAGACCCCACAGAAAGAATGTAAAGTGTTTCACAGCCCAGAAACGGGCCAGGGCCTCTTTCTCAATTACAGAGTAGTTGTGTTCTGTTTTAGACAAGCACCTTAACACAAAGGCCACACTTACCTCTCTCTGATCCAACATTTGAGAAAGTGTGGCCTCAAGGCCTTTGTTGCTGGCACCCATAGGGAAGATAGTTTCATTCCTTGAGCCAAATTTACCTAAGGTGGGTGCTGTTACAATTGCTGTTTTTAAAGTTTCAAAAGCTTCTTGGCATTTTCTCACTCCATACAAAATTAGAGTTTTGAAGGTCTGCACTAATGTCTGAAAAGTTATTTACATATTTTGACATGTATTGTACCAGGTCTAAGAAATAATCAAATCTGTCTTTATTTTCAGGGTGTGAGACTTTTACCACCACCTCAATAAGACTCATCTTTGGTCTAAATCCTTCTTTAGATATAGTGTGTTCCAAGTAATCAACAGATGTGACTCCCAATTGGCATTTCTCTCTTTTTATTTGGTTGTGTTCTTGAACATTCTTTCCATATAGAAGTATGTCATCCTGGAAGCATAAGGTGTTACCAACCCCTTACAGAATTTTCTGCATGATTTTTTGAAAAACAACAGCAGATAATGCCAAACTAAATGGCATCCTGCGAAACATGAAAGCCCCCATATACGTGATGAAGGTGGTTAGGGGTCTGGACTGCGGATGACGTTCTACTTGGTGATAGCCCATGGAAAGGTCAATGAAACTGAAGTAGTTGGCCTCACCCATGGTGCTAAGTATCTCCTTAAAACATGTCTCCCAAATATTCTCATTAAGGCTCTGTGAATCCACACTTACACCCAAACCTTTACAATTGGCTTTAGTGGCCAAGACTATAGGGGCCAACCATTCTGAATGATCATTGGGCTATATAACGCCCATCCATGTCAACCTGGAGAGTTCCTGCTCTAAGGGGTTCCCTAGTGAAGTGTGGAATGGGTCGTAATTTATGCACTACAGGTTTTGCTTTGTTTTTTAGTTTGGTTTTGTGCTGGAATTTTCTTAACATACCCAAATTTTCTGAAAATAGTCCAGAAAATTTGTTATATATTTCACTGTAGTTTCCCACAGATCTGTCAGCAAGACGTACTTGTTCCTTATTATTGAGGTTCAGAGTAATGCCTAATTCTCTTTGGTGTTTTCATGCCAACAAGTTTGAACCCTTTGTAGTTACATAAACTTTTTCATAGGTTGAACGGTCTTTGAATGTGGTGCAAGCTTTAGTAACACCTTCTAATGGAATAGGGTCTCTCGTGCGCCCACTAGGAGTGATATCAGGTGCTTCAAATTTAAAGTTTTCATACCCCTTCAATTCTATAAAGTCATGACTATTTACCAAGGCGTAAGGGGAGCAAAAGTCAGTAAACATGGAAACAGCATTACCATCCAAATAAATGCAACACCTTGGGTATTCTAATTTAATGTCACTATCATCTTCACCCACCTGGAAAACTCTTGTTTTCTCCTCATGGTTTTCATCCTCGCTAGAACTTATCTTTTTCACTTCTATCTCTCTGTAATCTCTCTCAAAATGTCCTCTTTTGTTACATTTTCTATAAGTAGAGTGAGTTACATGCCTGACAGCTAGTGCTGTTTTCAAGATGATTACTACTATCACATTTGAAACACCTCAAATTACCATGCTGATGCTTATTCTTAGTCTGAGGGTTTACATCATTTTGTATTTTACATACATCATTACATGCTTCCGCTGTGTGAATTTCCGCAATAGTCTTGGTGGATAGCTTCATTACTTTTATACACTGGGCTGCATGTTCTACAGACTTAGCTATTTCTATAGCCTCCTGTAATGTGGGGTTCCTGGTGAGTAGTTTTTAGGTCGAGCATCAGTGATGACCTGTTGTATCTCTCTGTGTGGCTTTGGCAAACCCACCCATTGCTATTGGCTGTTAGATGCAGCATTCAGAAATGCTGGTTTCCTATTGGGGATTCTTTCTTTGGCTTATTCACATGTGTTTAGGAATCATCAGTAATAAGCTCTAAACAGTAGCTTACATTGAATTATTTAATTATTTCGAAAGCTTAATTACTTATTCCAACATGAACAGATCTACAAAAAATTGTAAAGGAACAAAACACAGACGGGTGTATACTTCTTGAAACACAAATGTATGTTTAAACAAAATTAAAGGGTATAAAAAATACTGCAAATATAAACATATATAAATACACAGTGACCAAGATGTAAACGTTTTTTGTTGCTGCAGTTATCTCATTGTCACTAATGTGGTCACCCATTGTGAAAATATACACATACGGAAATTGCAACTGGTTATACAGAAAACAGATCCTTTAGAGACAAAAAACACAAAGAAAATGGGTGCAATTGTCGACGTTTCGGTCTATGTATTGAAGGCATCTGCTGGACCATCTTCAGGACGGTAGTTTCATATGCTGAATGACCCCTTACTAGGGAAACTACATTGGTGACCTATAGTAGTTGATGTAGTCTGGTCCATTGAGATCATATCGGGAATGTGCAAAGCACACAGGGGCAATCGCTCCTCCAGCGGTCCACCAAAACAAAGTATTTGAAGAGTCAACGTAGCCAATCACGCCATTGAGTGTTCGAGGACGGGCACTGCTCCGTATAATGATCTGCTGCACACACGGTCAGCAGACATCTAATGTTACTCCTGTGCTCCGTTATTCTAGTTTTTACAGGACGTGTTGTCATATCCACGACACGTCCGGCAAAAACTAGAATAACGGAGCACAGAGTAACATCAGATGTAAGAAGATGTGTGCCCATTTTACAACAACGAATCACACCGTCAATGGCTTGCACTGGACTATCCTGGAATCACATCCCCAAATACGCAAGGAAGCTCTCTTTAGGAAGGAGCAAAACTGGAGTTTTAGGCTCTCCTCCCACATCACAGGGCTCAATGATGATATCCCCTGGGGTGAGCTAGACTAACCAGAACATCTACTTTCTTTACTGATGTCTGCCTAACCCGGCTATGAGTGGGGCAACAAGTAATCAGGCTAGACTAGAAAGAATCACACGTCCACCTGGGTGGGAGAGGATCTCCTGTAGTACGTCTGGAAAAGCATGGCACAGAAGCACCGCCACACGAGGGCTACAGGAACATTTGAGCGGACACATACATTAAACAACAACCCAAAAGTGACTAGTTACACTAAGTAGGCACCGTTGGGGCAGTATCCTCAACCACATCCATCCAGTTCGACATAGGTTGGGAGCAAGGTGCCATAACCCGAAGGGGATGTGACCACTTAAGAGGGGTAGCCTCTGCCTTAAGATGACCCCTTACATATACATCTAACATGCCCTACAGTGAGGGCATTAGTCCATGTACCGCAGACGGTGATATCACATTAGTACGGTAGGCCACCCAACAAACCGACCCTGAGGTATTCCCCAACCCCATTCCCGGAAAAAGCTATATTACTTTTTTCACCATTGAGGGAGAGGAAACCACCAAAGCAGAATACACTGTATGGGAACACTCCACTAGCTATCCCAGTAGGGGTCGTTGGTGATTTTACTGCATACTACAGGTTAACTCCGCAGTTTAGACCACACTTCATGTGCATACCTTAACATTCCTTAAAGTGACACTGACTACGTATTTCTATTATGGTCTATTATGGCCTGTTGACCCGTCTAAGATGGACACCCAGGTTAGCAGTGCAGTGTTTCCATAAACTTTCAGGAAATGCGTAATACGAATTTAAGCCCGCCCCAGACATGTCCCTTTACAGGAATCAGAGCCGGGGTAGGAGTACGGTTAGGTGCCACGCCGCCTGTCTGTGAGTATGAGGACACACATAAAAACGCCTGCAGCACCCGGTAAGATGATGCATTCTACAGTCTTGAACGCCTATTTTCCCTGTATTATTATTTACCCACTTACAGGTCGTGAATAATGACGCGCTCTGCTAAAACACTCCAGTTAGATCAGACCTGCATTATATGGGGTGAGTGGTTGTTACCAGTCCCTTTTCGGACATCATGCACAACGTGTTGTTCCTCTTGAAGCGCCTACCACACACAGCCTCGATTGCGGCTTGGCAAGCAAATTCGTGCCACTTGCCCGCACTCTAGTTTGTGTTGGTCTGTCCTGTTTCGTCTTGCCTGTTCCCACGGAGCCCGTCATATCGGGCTTCCGGTTGTTTGAACACTATAATGACTGAGGTTGCCCATCCCACACTAGGACACGTATGAGATCGAAAACATGCCACAATAGTCTCTGTTCTCTACTGTGACTTGTGAGTCACGCCACAATGTGTGTTGTCTTGTCTTGTCTTGTTTATACATGTTCACCACCACAAAGAGCGACTGATAAAAGGTTTTATTATAACGTGATGATTTTGGAAGTTTCTCTTCCCGATTCGGGAAAACCTATGAGAGCATAATACGCCACAATAGTCCCTGTTTTTCTAATGTGATTAGCGGGTCACACCAATATTTCCTGAACCCCATGAAAACTAGGGGAGGTATTCCACATGGATATTACCTCGCCATTTCCATTGGTTCATATTGTTGCATCACGAATGAGCTACAAATTGAGATACCCTTATGGTCAATGAATGCTGCACTATCACCTGATCAATACTGGGATCACTTCACGTTATTTTATTACGCGCTGCTGAGTCTTTTTGTCACGCAGCACCTTAAAGTTGTTTTTGTCGTCATTTTTCTTTCAGGTCGCTCAACACCAGGTTAATCGGACCTGGTATTCACTCGCAAAGATGGTAACTATTGCATTCCTTGTACTCTGAGCACCAGCATTGCTGTAGTGTAAGATTATAGATTATTCCCTGAAACCACCAGTCCTGATGAATTTCCACAAGACCCGTTAGGGGCTGCCATAAGCAAGAAACATGTCAACCTTAAACACCACACAGGATCATTGTATCAGGTTAGGGTGTCATTGTTTTTAGTTAGGTTAGTTAGTCCTAGGAATAAAATTTGGGCAATAGGGTCTCCCTAAACCTATTTTAACAGCACATTGCACTCACTTCAGTACTTATTCCACACACCCACATGCCCCAAACGGCTTCACCAAAAAGATCTCTGCCAAAGAGCCCCTTTGCGGGTGCCCGTCGGGCATTGCAGCGCAGGCCCGATGAGAAGCAGGCCCTCATGATGAAGCATGACATCCTTCGGGGTGTGTGAGGGTACTTTTTCACAGACCTGAACACTCCAACTTGCACTTGGAGAGTCGCTGCAGTGTTCCCTTCCCAAGGTAAGAGGTGCTCTCTTCCCTTCCCTGTGTCTGCCTCATGCTGGGCTCGGTGCCCCTGAGCTGGTTTACGTTTCTATGAACATATGGGATGACAGGCTTGCGTGTGCATCATTCCTGAGGCAGGGCATGTTAGAATAATGCTACTCCTTGCCAAGAAGTTGAGCGCTGAGCTCTCTCGTTTCATTACACATCTTACACCCCTCTCTCACCTCCACCCCCCTGGCTTTGTGTTAAGGATCTGGCTTTTCCTTCCCTTGCAGCAGCGCAGTGACCTTCTTCACAGTTTACCATATTTTAACTCGACAGAAAATAAGTTTCTGGGTTTTGAAATTATTATTGCTGCAATATGTCTATACTTCTTTATTCACATTTCAGACAGTATTTACTAGTTCATCAATTTCTTCGTCTTCCAATAAATAGAACCCATCAGTGGTATTAAAGTATTTATATATGTAATTGGCACATTTGCTTTCTACTTACATACTTTACAACATGGTGCCTGTTGTCAATCGAGTAAGGCTGCACATATTACTTCCTCGTAGTCCTTCCTCGCTTTCCAAACATGTTAGTCTCCAGATCGATGTAAACACACAGATGTCCGGACATAAACATGTCTGTACCAGCATCACTTACGTTTTTTGTCTTAATTTATTATTATTTTGTCCTCTCCATATGTAATTTATCATTATTGTTATACGTTAAACTTTGATCAACAGTATATTCCCTGAGGGGATGCAGCAGGTCTATCCCAGCCAATTAATAATACTTCTTGAGACTTACTACCAGCTCCCCAGGTGACACTGGTCAGTACCTTACCTTTGTAATTTAGCTTCCTCAACATACATTTTTTGGACATACCATTTCGTTACTGATGTCAGTCTTGTATAATTTTATAACTATTCTCGGCACACCATCGGATTTTGCTAAACTGTTGGGACAGCATTGAATTGATTACTTCATATCTACATCTCCTCCATCCTGCTAAGACTAGGAGGTAAATTGGGCCTAATTTTGACCTTAATCCATATAACGTTAGGTATTGAATAGGACTCAACACAGGGGGTACTCCTTCTTCTTCTTTTTTATTTTTTTTATTTTAACAGCTACACTCAGCTTAAATCATACCATGGCTCTCAAGTGACTTTAATATTTATTTTCCATAGATAGGACGAGTCTTCATGCAGTAATAACCACATGCATGTTATATTATAATGGGACATTCATCTTAACATCCACAATGCTGCTAATCATGGATATTTGTACATGAAGACAAAATAATATCATATGTCTTCAGATTCACAAAATGGTAGTGTTTTTTCCCTTTTCGTGAACATGGTACTAACACAACGTGTCTCCTGTCTTCCCTTGTATATTTTTGGAACAAGGTTCAGTTCATCAGGCCTTATTCATTTTTCTTCACTTCTTCTCACATCACTTATCGCTCATCTTTTTAATCCAAATTTTGACGTCAATACACTCGTCTAGTGTGTCCTGTCTTCATCCACACAGTTGGCTGTAAAACAGTCACTCTTAATTGACTATGGTGTCGTGCATGCAACAAATACATATTGCTTTTCTCTTCATTATGTTGTAATTGTATTCCCTTTACAATTCTAGCCTTGAAAAAGTCCATAGGCCGAAACACGTGTTGGCTTACTTTTGGGTGTTTTGTTGTTGCACAGGTATTTGAGAAATTATTACATCAACTTCTTGGGGACACCCATTAAAACTAACTACCAAAAATGTATGGATTGTGTTGTTATTACTCTTCAAGTTGTACTAGAAACCACTTATTTGTGTGCACCAGTATCTCTTGTTATAGTGATCAGACTACTCTGGCATTGAGAGCCCTTCATTAGATCTTTTATGTAGCTCATCAGCCGCTGTATGGCTGCGGATGGCTTTTTCTTGTAAAGCCAGTAAGCTAGAGTAAGCCTCGATCTGTCTGCTCAAATTCCCCAAGTTAGAAAAAGCTGTACGGCAGTATATCTTGTTCTGCATGAACCGTGCAGCTGTTGACTGCTTAACCTGTCCAGCTGAGAAATATAGAAAATAAAGTTGTGCAGTTTTCAGCCGCGCAAAAGCATAAAATGCAAACTTCACCACACTTCCGATAGATGTAGAGCATTTACCACTTCCGGTGTAGGCGATGAATGTGGCTCCTCGGAAATAAAAGAAGTCTGGTGTCCTCAGGAACATTGGTCACTGTGAATCACTGTATAAACAACCGCATTACAAGCGCTGCATTTTGAGGAACAAACCAAATGTGTACCTTGTAGCAAATGAGGTTGAAACTTGCAGTGGTGGCCAGTATTTATATTTCATTTATGATTGAGAACTAAACTTGCTTTTACTAAATCGGCCATTCCGTTACAAAATCAACTTTGGACCGATTAGCTCCTTTTGTGGCCACTCACCATACTGGTAATGGTAGTAGCTGTTGTACTGTATTAGCACATCCTTTTTTCTCCTCCTCCGTTATAGAACCCTCCATCCACACAGGTCAGAGGCTCAACAGGTGGCCCTTTAGGAGGTAAGATGGTAGAAGGATGAGTCTGCTAAAGCCGGCCCTGAAACCATTTTGCTTTCTAAGATGATCCGGAATTCTCAGATAGTTTAAGGCACTCTCAATGAATGTGAAAATGTTAAGCCAGGGGACCTCAGAAAAGCCATCCTCCCACTGCATAAATCCCCTTTCTCGACTTCCATGGACAAATTACATGAAAAATGAAGCCATTCGTATGCTTTTAGGTCGAGCCTGGGCAATGCATGTGCTGCTCTGAGAGGCATGCTGTATTGGAGTATGGACTTGAAGCTCCACCCACTCTCCACCCAACTTTTCAATTGGCTCCTGTTACTGTCCTTTCTAGATGGAATCTTTTTTTTCGCGAATAGGCTTAGTAGTCCCAGTATTGCAGTGTCTGCACGTGTAACCTCCTTTGAGGACTGGACATTTTACTTATGTGGTTACACAGTATGTTTATTTAGGCTGTGAGAACTATTTTCTTTCTTTATTTTGTCCTACTCCAGACACAACTTGCTTTTCTGCAATGGCTGAGCGCCTTTCTTTCTTTCTTTTCACAGCACAGGCCGCTTTCAATAGAGCGGCTGCGCGCCTTTCTTTATTTTTCACTCTGTAGGGTAATTTGGAAATGGTGTGCATGTCACTGAAAATCCTGCTCGGAATCAGATTCATCTATTGCTTTGGACACAAATATAAATTCTTCAATCTTAAATAATTTGACGTGCACTTAATTATTAGCATTCCGTAGTCCCAGTGATATTTCAACTGAATGTGTATATGTGCTGGTGGAAACAGGGAAACTAGTGTTGATTTTCTCCACAGCATGTTCTTAGCCTCCAACAATTTGAAGTGATGCTTCGGATAGTGTGGGAGGCACAGGAAATGGGGAGTGACAACCCTGCTTATGCATTTGCAAGTCCGTTGTAAGGAGTGGATCTAACACCATAATCTTCCATCGGCCGGAAAACAGACTGCCAAGGTATTCCTCAGCAAGGTGGAGGAAGACACTCCCACACACTACGCTGCGAATCAGACAACAATGGCGGAGTCTGGAAGGATGGTCTTTGCCACCATGACAACTCCTTCAACTGCGGTTGTTCAAGTAGCTCTCCGACTCACTTCATGTAGTGACTCACAATTGATGATGGCATCTTTGGAGGAGATCACCACGAAGGGTGAAGATAGTCGCTGTTCCCTACACAGTTTGTCATAAAACTCATCAGCAGTGAAGAAAAGAGAATCTCAAAGTAAACAGCCTGCTTTATTACCATCTTTATGTTCTATTCAACTGACAAGTCTCTACAACGTTCTAAACCGCCAGCCTATGGGTGGGGAGGGGAGAGCACAGCAAGGGGAGGAATGAATGGTACTTTCAATGTTAAACAACAGGATAATTGGCAGACAAATTATAACACAAATCCAGACTGATTTCAGCCTTGTTGAGACTCATTGGATGTGCAGGTTTGATCCAAATTAACTCATCAGTGGGGTGCATGGGTTGCACATCTGGGACTATGCATGACTTTAGGCCATCACATTAAAAGAATAGAAAGGTAAATTTTGGAATGCTTGCAAAAGTCTCGGCCACTGGTGATGCTCAAGTTGTTTTCTAGTCCATTGTTTTTTTTATGCCTGCTACATTACGCCAAACAAGGAGTAGAAATATGCAAATCATTCTTGGCTTTACTTTGACAAGGGTCAGCCTGAACTGCCAGGCCACGTTCGCTATGAAGGGGAACGGAAGCATCCTAAGATCATTTTCAGCCTTCTTCGGCCTCATCAGTGACAAGCACCGCAGATCCAGTTGCAGAGCAAGCATAGGACCCAGGTCTGGGCATGTCTGTCTCTCTTAGGCTGCTCCACTTAAAGCACAAACATTGATGGGTGAAATGATTGCTAAAGTCTCGTCAGTGGCGATTGCTTGGGCTGGAATCCAGTCCATGATTTTTCCACACTGTACAACCCCAGACAAGGAGCCACCACAACCAACAGTAACTTTCCAGCATGAATTTCTGTCCTATGCCCCCTCTGACAAGGGACACAAGGAACACAACTCTGGTTTCAGCTTTAATATTCCTTATTAGTGGAGTGAAACTTGGATTGAGGAGAGCTCCCTAAAAGAAATGAAACTACATTCGCACACTGTTCTTCATGATATTGTTTGTCCATGTAAATCAACTACCTAGGCTGGTTTGGTGGTTTCTTTTAACTTATTTAATTGGGTGGGACTATATATAACATTATTTCCTTGTTATAATCTAGTTTGAATTTCAATTGAAGACCAAGAGATTATATTTTCCATAGTCATGAGCCAAACCATTGACCTATTCAGTGCTTTTCCTATATTATTTCCTGAAGGTGAAAACTTTATCTTTCACCTTATGAAAATGGTGCACATATCTCATTAATGAGTGAAATGTGTAAGGTGCCATTTACTAATTATTATAAAAAATACGGTGATTTATAGTTAAGTAGCTCTCAGTAATAGAGTTGTTTTTCACCAAGAGGTTCCAATTGAAATCATAGACATGAAGATCGAGGCTCCAGTTTTCTATGATGTCGCTTAGAAAAATGAAGTGGAAATTAACCGAGTTGCTGATAGTTGCCTCGTCACAATTTTGTTTGTAAGTTCTGCATGAACCCCTGCCATTCATCCGGAAGCGGATCGCACGCATCAGCTGTGAGGGAAAGGTGGGGCCATTGGGAGCAAAAAACCAAGTGCTCTCCCTTTTCACCTCTTTAAGTAAATTACCACCACACCTTTTCTATCTCCCTCAGGCTTGGTCCAAGTCCAAAAAGTTACAAATTGTATCCTTTAACGTTTTCCAACTCCCATATAAAATCCCCAATTCTGCCCCAAAAAACACTTTGCCCGAAGTCCTGCCAACTCCCCTCTGACCTCGTTCTCAAACATAATTTCTGGCACCTTGAAACTCCTCCATAATTAATAAGAAAGAATCAATATGTAGTGTCCTTGAATTTTAGTATGTCATAAATCATGTTAATATTTATACCTTTCATTAGGATTTATTCCTTAACTTATGTTGTATAACTCGTGTTAGGTTATAATGGTTTATCCCACTATTATCCTTGTCCTTTTCCCCCCCATTCCCTTCCCCTGTTGGTGAACTCCTTCATTCCATGACTGTTGGAATGTACAGGAATCTGCTGGAGATCGTTGGCAGAGCTGTGAGGGCAGCCTGGGCTGTCACGCCATAAATAATTCTTGGTTTACCTTTATTTGACAGAATATTTAATTACAACATTTTAGTGGTGAGAATGGGATCCGAACCCACACGTGCAAAGCACAATGGATTATGACAAAAGTGGTGAATAACATCAACACTAAATTTCTCATCAATTTCCTTCAGGGGATGTTTAACACGGAAGGAGTCCCCAGTACTTTGATTACAGATAATGGGGTTCAGTTTGCCCCGATGAAGTGTGTCAGTTCTTACTGATGTGGTCCATTCATCACCTCAAAACAGAACTGTACTGCCCAAAAGCTAACAGGTTGGTGGAGAGGGTGAACCGGATGATTAAGGAATGCTTCCAATTGTCACAGGTTTCAGGGAATCTGGCTGATGAGGCCCTCCAGAAGTTGTTGTGGTCTTCCCACACCGCTCCCAAATTGGTTACTAATGTTTCTCCTGTCCTGGCATTGAAAGGACGGTTGTCGGGCACCAAATTGTTACCCAATTGGTTGGGAGGGGGTGAGCCTAGGTGGGTGTGTCGGTAGGAAATGATTAAGTTGAGGAGATTCCATAACCCCATAAGCAGAGTTACAAGGAAAACTATGATAGTGATCATGGAGTAAAGGAAGGCATGTGGAAGGTGGGTGATAGGGTGCTCATCAAACTTCCAGTTCCGAGACAAAAAGGCTTCCGCAAATTCTCAAGACCAATTGAAGTGATCCAAGTGGGTGAAAATGTGGTCACTTTGGATGATGGTAAAAGATGGAGTATGGACAGGGTTACTTCTTGTCACCCTTCGTTGTTAGACCAGGAACACTGTGGTGAGTCCTGTGAGGAGTCTGGAAAAGGTTCCGGTAATGGGTTAGAGGAGAGAAAAATGTGGGTGTCCAAATCTCCGTGATGGAATAAAGATTATGTGATGGCATAATTTTGTAAATCCAAGAAAATAATTTAACTCTCATTTTCCCTTTATGTACTTTAGGATGCGATGGAAGAAATTCTGGTGTAGGTGGGAGATGTGTTGTATTTTAGTATGTTATAAATTACATTATAATGTATGCCATTCATTAAGGATGTATTCCTTAACTCATGTTGTATAACTCGTGTTAATGGTTTATCCCACTCCTTTTCTTGTCCTATTCCCTCCTAATCCCCCCTCTTGGTGAACTCCTGCATTCCATGACAATTGAAATGTATGGGAATCTGTTGGAGATTGTTGGCAGAGCTGTGGGGGCTGCCTGCGCTGTCATGCAATAAATAATTCTTTGTTTACCTTCGTCTGACTGAATATTTAATTACAATAGACCTGCTGCTTTCCCGGTTAACCTCTGGACATTCCCTCACTCTTTCAGCCCATGGACCACTCTCCCCGCTATCAATATGAAAGCGAAGAGCAGGCTGTGTGTTGACAATAGCTCTGCCAGGGATACTGGCAGCAAAGAGAAAAAAATAGTCTCCCAGCAACAGGCCTGCACAGAACTGCAGCTGATGAAGAAAAGGCATCTCAGGTTAAACAAAGAATAACTATGAACATTCAAAAACGCGAAAACGCTTCTGACAGAGTTTTAGAAGTTCAGGGAACTTTGTGTAACTTGCTTAATTTCCAAGTTATCTCTACACGTAACCAATATCATTTTTCTAACTTACTTACACCTTCTATATCCTAATTGCCATTTATAATTAAGACTTTTCCCTGCACTTCAGCAATTCAAGTACTAACATGTACCAAAGCTCTTCTTAGTAGAAGCATATCTTCTCTAAGTTAAAGTCAACCATACTGAAAGGCAGATTGGTCAGCTACGTTCAGTATGAAATTATTAATGGGGAAGAGGTCTTTGCTTCAGTAAAGTAACAGACCAATAGTACAAAGCCTATTTCACTAACATTAAAAGCCAATTTAGCTAAATGTCTGAGCAAAACCATTGTTATTTAGCTCACTTCGCCACCCTAGTTCTGACCCAGTCATATGCGAATCAGTCTTGACCCTGTTCCTCATGGGAACAGTCCAGCCCGAACTGCTAAGCCAGGTCTTCCCTGGACTGGAAATAGGGGGGTCAGACTCCTCCCTTTCCTCTCCGACCCTACACCTACTACCTGCGGAGTCCCCCAGGGTTCCTCCCTCAACCCGACGCTCTTCAACATCTACATGGCTCCGCTCACCCTCATCGTCAGAACCTACGGACTCAACATTGTGTCATACGCAGATGACACCCAACTCATCCTCTCCCTATCCAACGAACCCAACACCGCCAGACACAACTTTCAACAAGGTATGAAAGCCGTCGCCAAATAAATGAAAAACAGCTGCCTACAACTAAAAACCAACAAAACAGAAGTACTCATCATGGGCCCTAACCCCGATGCCTGGAACGACACCTGGTGGCCCCCTGCCCTCGGAAACCCGCCCATCCCCCATGGACCACGCACGCAACCTGAGAATCATCCTGGACTCTGAGCTCAAAATGGACCGCCAGATCAACTCCGTCTCGTACTCCTGCTTCCACACCCTCCACCTCCTACGTAAGACCTTCAAATGGATCCCCCTCGAACACAGAAAAACCGTCACTCACTCCCTGGTCACCAGTAGACTCGACTACGGCAACGCACTCTATGCCGGAATAAACAAAAACATCACCCGCAAGCTACAGAACATCCAGAACGTTGCCACAAGACTGGTCCTCAATCTGCCAAAACACTGCCACATCTCCCAGCACCTGCGCACACTCCACTGGCTCCCCATCGAAGCTAGAGTCACCTTCAAAATGCTCACCTACGCACACAAGGCCCTCCACGACACCAGACCAGCAAACCTGAACAGCTAACTCAAATTCCACGCATCCCAAAGGACCCTGCAATCAGCTCAGCTCTCCTACCCCATGGTCCTCTGCACCAGAAAGACCAGATCGGGAGGCCGCTCCTTCTCCTTCCTCGCAGCCAGAGCCTGGAATACCCTTCCGCTCCACCTCAGACAGACAACTTTGCTCCCCATCTTTGCAAGAAACCTCCAAACCTGGGTCTTCGACAGACCCCTCCTTGATGGACTGGAACCTCCCCCCTCCCCTAGCGCCTTGAGACCCTTACGGGTGAGTAGTCGTGCTTTACAAACGCTGATTGATTGATTGATTGATTGATTGATTGATTGATTGATTGATCCTGGGACTGGTCCCTTGCTCACTTTGCTTCTGGATTCAAGCTAGCCTGGCTGATGAGGGGGCAGCCATGGCCGCTGCAGGTAAGAGCAGTGGGGCCGGGTGGGGGGATTTCAAGAGATGACTACGAGGGAAAATTAATTATTTATTTCCCTCATGGTCGTCTATCGAAATCCCCCAACCCCGCAGCCCCACCCCCACACCGCTCTTACCTGCAGTGGCCGCGGCTGGAGGGGTGTTACCCCAAACCGGTCCCAGGATACTTGTTTCCGGTCCAGGGAAGACCTGGCTTGGCAGTTCGGGCTAGACTGTTCCCATGAGGAACAGGGTCAAGACTGATTTGCATATGGCTGGGGGTTAGTGAAGTGAGCAAAAGAATGATGATGGATTTAACC
This sequence comes from Triturus cristatus, assembly GCF_964204655.1. Taxonomy (NCBI): domain Eukaryota; kingdom Metazoa; phylum Chordata; class Amphibia; order Caudata; family Salamandridae; genus Triturus; species Triturus cristatus. The sequence goes on from NC_140595.1 coordinate 641,039,772, forward strand.
CAGATCTAATATTGACAGGGGGTGAGTGTCTGAAATCTTGCCGCCCGCCAATGCCAAGCTCCGGTGAACCCGACTCTTTCCACCATAGCAACTCCCAGAAATGCCCCGCAAACCAAGATCTGCACTTTGCGCTAATGCATCGACAACTCGCTGTGACTGCCAATATGAATCTCCAGAAACTATCATCTGCGACACCCAATAGGATCTTTTCTCTACAGCGATGGCTGTCCGCAACGTCTGGCCTGCTCTTCACAATACTGTAACAACCATCCATGATGTTCTCCCTACTCCTTGTAACCCCTTCCACCGCAAATTCAACTCTTTGCGCTGGAATTTTGAAAGTATCTCTTTCAGTAGGACTAATCCTGCAACTCAATTGCCTCAAGCCCCACTTTGAAAGGTCCGGGGTTACCATGCACGTGGTCTCAGATGATGGAGTGGAGGAGGAGAGTGAACATCTCCTCGAGCTCCCTTCTTCCAAGTAGCAGGATGGGTCAGTGGAGGGTGTCAAACTCTCTCCCACACTGACTCCAGAGCAACAGAGGGACTGCTGCTAAGCGCTGGGCCAGCTCACCTCTCTCTTATCCCTCACCCCAGGGCTCATTACATGCTGCACTCATTATAATGACACTAGGGACAGTATGTCTGTGAAGAATAGGATCTACAGGCTACCTGATAAGGTGAGAGCCAGCATAAAGGATGTAGTCTTAAAAATGCTGGAGCTAGGGGTAATTGAGCCCTCCAGCAGCCCATGATACATCCGAGTGATACTGATCACAATTCTGCCCCTCCAGTCAATCAGGTCCTGGCTGGGTGCCACCTCAGAGAAGTGCTTCAGGCTCTGCAGAGAGCAGGCCTGATCATCAAGGCCAGTAAGTGCCAGATAGGGCAGGGATCTGTGGTCTACTTGGTTACTAAATTGGTGGGGGTAAGGTACAGCCTCACCAGGCCAAAAATTAAAACCATTCTGGCTTAGGAACCCCCAAGACCCAAATAGAGGTGAGGGCCTTTATGGACCTCACCGGGTACTACAGGAAATTTGTTAAGGAGTATGGCACCACTGTTGCTCCCGTGACAGAGTTGACCTCTGAAAAGTAGCCCAGACAGGTGATCTGGACAGAGGGGTGCCAGACAGCTGTTGACACCCTGAAGAAGGCCACGTGCATGGCACCTGTGCTCAAAGCCCTTGATTTCTCCCAAGAGTTCATCATGCAGACAGACATCTCAGAGCATAGCACAGAGGCCATGCTCTCGTAGCTAAACAAAGAGAGCCTAGATCAACCAGTAGCCTTCATCAGTAGGAGGTTACTTCCCTGGGAACAGAGGTGGAGTGCAATAGAAAGGGAAGCATTTGCTGTGGTCTGGGCACTGAAGAAGTTGAGATCATACCTGTTTGGGGCTTGCTTTTGGGTTTAGACAGACCACAGACCCCTCAGATGGCTAATGTAGATGAGTGGTGAGAATCCCAAACTGTTGAAGTGGTCCATCTCCCCACAGGGAATACCGATATGGTAGAGCATCACCTTGAGACCAACCAGGCCATTGGTAATGGTCTCTTCAGGTTCTTCCTACTTAGCGACAAGAACTCCCATGAGGGTGGGTAGTTGTCTCTGCTTTCAGGAGTGGGGTGCAAGTTGGACCTGACGTCCTTGGCGTTGTTTTCCCTCAACTTCTTGTATTCCATCCTCCTGTGTTTGATGGCTCTGCACTCTACCACTACTAACCAGTGTTTAAAGTGCTCTTTTAAACATGGTAAAATTGGTGTACATCCAACTGGCACATTTAATTTACTTTTAAGTCCCTAGTAAAGTGATACTACATGTACCCAGGACCTGTAAATGAAATGCTACTACTAGCGAGCTTGCAGCAATTATATTACCACCCACAGAAGTAGACTTGTAAACATGTCTCAAGCCTGCCATTGCAGCCTGGGTGTTCAGTTTTAAACTGCCATTTTGACCTGGCAAAATAATTCTTTTGCCAGGCCAAATCCTTCCTTTTTAATACATATTAGTCATCCCTAGGTTAAGCCCTGAGCAGCTCATTGGCCAGGGTGTGTTGTATTTAAAAAGTTGAATATGTACTTTTAACTTGTACATGTCCTGGTATTGAAAAACTCTTACATTAATTTTTCACTACTTCAAGGCCTAACTCTTGCATAGGATAACAATGAGGTAACTTAATATGTTTAATAAGTGAAAACTTGCAAGTGGAAGCAGTTAGGAATATCAAGTTTGACGTCAAAAGAATTGTAATTCAAATCCCTCTTCAATGGTAAAGTTGGATTTTAAGTCATAATTCTTCAAATGCCACTTATAGAAAGTTGCTATTTTCTAGTCTTCACCATTTGGTGCCTTCAGACTGTATCCTGGATCACGTAACTAGGTGTAGCTAGCAGTTTATCTCTCTGCATTGATCCCAGACAGTGAGACAAAGGGAAAATAGGTGTTGGCAGAATGGGTCAATTCTGACTTGATAGAGGATGGAGCTGTCCCCTACCACTCTCGCACATTACAAAGCCTGTGCCTGAGCACACTCACAAAGGGGTTGACACTAGTCATTTGTGACCCCAGATAAGCTGGGGCCAGGGCAGGGAGGTAGGAAATTCCAAGCACCTCTGGGGATTGAAGCCTCCAGAACCTTCTCCGACTTCAAAGTTGGTACCGGGTATAAATATTTGACCTTCAGAACCAGGTCTTCAGCACATCCCTGGAACTTTGGATGCTACAGATGAAGTACTGCTGTTCTGCTCTGCTGCCAGAATGACTGCTACCCTGCTGCACAGCTACTCTGCTGCCTTACTGACCGCTTGCTGAGAAGGAAGACTGGACCTGCACCCTTCATCCCAGGCTCAAGTGACTCCAGGGGTCAGCTAACTAACCTCCTGTTCTGAGCTACAGAGACATAACATGCTCCAGATGCCTCCTTGCATCTGTATAGCAGACCTGCTGCCTGTACCGGCATCTGAACATGCAACTAAACCTGCTTGAGCCCTGCTGGCCTCTGCTGCACGAGTTCCTGATCCCCAAGAGGTGCCCTTCAGGTCTTGGATCCTTGGTGTGGTATCAGTTGAGCTCTCCACTCAGAGAAATGGGAAATCCTGATGCTTTGGGCTCTTCGCTTCTGGAGCAGGTCTGTTCAAGCCAAAACATTGCCTCCCGTACTGCCAGCCAATGCAAAGCTCTGGTGAACCAGACTCAATGCACCACAGCAACTGTCAGCAGTGCCTGGCAATGCGAGATCTGCACTTCAAGCAAAAGCATTGACAGCCCGTGGTGACCGCCAATGAAAATTTCCCGCAAACCCATCCGCGATGCCCGTCAGGATCTTCGCACTACAGCAGCAACCGTTCAGGATGCCCAGCCTGCTCTTCGCGTTACAACGACTACTATCCATGACGGTCTTCCTGTTCATCCTGGCCCCCTCCACCACGTATGGAGCTCTTTGCACTGGACTTTTGAAGGTAACTCTTTTAGCAGGACTAACCTGGTCCCCGTATCCAGCTCGCACTTCATTGCGGTCAGCCTGAACTTGTGACTTTCACCTGGACTCTCACAAGCCGATACCTGCGAGTGGCGCTTTGTGCTTTTAGGGACATAGGGGCACATGCATCATTGTATATTGCGCTCGCAAATCTGCCCCTTTGCGACCGCAATTTTTGCATTTGGTATGCATCATCCCAAATGCAAAACTCGCAATTTGGGATTGTATTTAAGGAATCGCAAATTGCGATGCCTTAAATGCAATGCAAGATTGTATTTAAAAAAGCGATTTCGCTATTAGGGTCTGCTATATCCCGAGAATATAACCCTGGTGATATTTAGCGAAAACTTTGAAAAATGCACTATGGTGCTTTTTCAAAGTTGCATATTATACACACACATGCCCTTGGGGAATGTATGTGCACAACATGGGTGCACATCACAATTTCAGGGGTGCAACAGGGTGTCCTTTTGACACCCTTGAAATTGCATGCACAATTTGCGAGTACCTATTGGTACTCGCAAATTGCGCATGCAGTTTCCCACAATTTGCGAGTTGCAATTAAGGAATCGCAATTTTTATAGCGATTCCTACATGCATAGGCTTCTGTGAGTCCTTAATTGCAATTCCTTAATTATCGCAATTAAGGAATCGCAAAAGCCTACTTTGATGCATGTGCCCTTTACTTACCTGAAACCTTTGAAATTGCATATCTTTAGATCTTCTGACTAGATTTTTGTTGTTTGTTATCAAATGATTTATTAAATTGTACTCTATTTCTCTATTTTGATGTGGGATTTTTCATGTATTTTGTTTTCACTTAATTACTTTTTGATGTGCTGCATAAATACTTTACTCATTGCCTCTAAGTCAAGTCTGACTGCTTTGTGCCAAACTAGCAGAGGGTTGAGCACAGGTTAATTTGAGGTTTGCGTGTGTTTCATCCTGACAAGAATTGTGGTTGCTTTTTGAGTAGGTTTAAACCGCGCTCAACCAGCGACCCAATTTCCAACAGGGGGAATTGAGGTTCCCCAGTTTTGTTGTTGCATTATTAGCGCAATTACCAATTAATAAATGAGAAAGGACAATACTACAGTGTGAGAAATTGTTAATGTTCATTAATCCACTGTTCCATGATTGAACAAAATGTTAGTGCTTAAGGAGTGACGAAGGACAGGCAATGAGAATCCAGGTTGCATCCATAAAACAGAAAACTCCATCAGGGATTTTTTTTGTCATTTACAAAAACAGGGACAAGAAATGTGGTCTTCTATAGCCCAGTAGGAAGTTGCATCTGTTCCAACCTGGTAAAAGTCAGACGTATAACTGCAACAAGTCAATCAATCAATCAATCAAAGGAAATTTATATAGCGCAAACATATCACTCAGAAGAGTCTCATGGCGCTGCAGACTGCTCAAGAGGGCAAAGGCCAGGCTACGTAACATATAACCAGGTTTTCAACTGTTTGCGAAAATTACTATGTTCTTTTATTATACGTAGATGGAAAGGTAGTTTATTCCAAAGAGCCGGTGCTAGAAAGGAGAATGAACGGCCTCCTTGTCTAGCGGTATTTATTCTCAGCGGAGTTAGTAATGCCGCGTCACTAGACCGCAGCCTTCTGGCCGGCTGATACCATTGCAATTTCTTTCGCCAGTATTTTGGGCCAATTCCATAGATGGACTTATGTGTGAGACACAATACTTTGAAATGGATCCGTTTTTTAATCGGGAGCCAATGGAGAGTAGTCAAACAGGCCACCGATGGTGATCTGTAGGGGCGGTCCAGGACCAGTCTCGCAGCAGTGTTCTGTAGAACCTGGAGTTTGTCCGTGAGGTCTTCATTTATAGATAACAATAGGGCATTCCCGTAATCTATTCTATTTGTAATCAGTCCTTGCGTCAGGGGTTTACGCGCCTCCACGGGGAGCCATCTAAAAACCTTTCTGAGACTGCGCATAACACCAAAGCAGGTCCCTATAACGTGCTTAACATGGTCGCGCATAGAAAGAAATATTCTTTTTTCTAATAATCCTAGCCATATAAATTCGATTTCCACTATTTATTTATTCATTTATCTATCTATTTATTTTTGTAAACAGACTTTACTGATTTTCAAATATCGTCAGGCCATGAGCAGCGCGAATAAGAACATGAACACAATAACCTTTTATAGGCCCAGCAATGCTTGAACATCTGCATTAACATAAAAGCCCCCCCATGAAACCAACCCGCCTCCCATAATCATGTCAATAAATCTATACTTTAAATGTTGAACATCTGTGTCCCATTTGGAATCATCTCATTTCGGCAATTGCAAGGCAGTTTGGAGTCATTGTTCGTAGTTGGAGCCGCCCCCCTAGGAACAAAGCATCAGCATTCAGCAACAGAGGTATTTCAGTAATTCTAAACAGGCGCAATCCCTAAGCGACTGCCAGGGGACATCACTAACAATGGTGGATCAGGATTTTTCATGCCAGCCCTCCCAGTCTAGAATTCTTCCCTGATATTACTGGCGAGCAAGTGGGCTCCTTATTAATTCACGTGAAATCTGGATCCCCACTAGACCTGGTGCCGCCTGCCATCATGTCAGAACTTACCCCGGTCTTAGCTGATGTGCTTGCGGAAGTTTTAACATCTCGTTAGCCACAGCTACATTTCCTCGTAAGTGGAAAAACGCACGTATTCATCCACTGCTTAAAAAGGCGTTAACTGATCCGACTGATCTACAAAACTATAGGCCCAACTCTCTCCTCCCTTGCTGCTCAAACATCATGGAGACCTTAATCAATCTGCACTTCTCTGGCTATTTGGAACAGAATAACTTACTGGACTCATCCCAGTTGGGTTTCCGTGCTTCCTTTAGCACTGAGGCCGCATTGCTGGAGGTCACTGACACCATAAGGATGTCACTGGACAGTGGAGCCCCGGTGATGTTGGTTCTCCTCGATCTGTCGGCGGCCTTTGACATCATCTCTCATCGTATCCTTTTGGATAGGCTTCAAGAGATTGGTGTCAGTGGCATGGCCTTTAAATGGATTCAAAGCTATCTGTCCGACGGAACACAATGTGTCCAGTTGGATTCCTTTGTGTCACAAACCACCCTGGTGGATAAGGGAGTCCCACAGGGATCCCTCCTAAGTCCCACCTTGTTTAATGTACATGTGGCCCCCCTGGCCTCAATCATTAGAAGTTGTGGGTTTGAGACCATATCGTACGCAGACGACACACAGGTGATAGTCCCTATAGAGAATGACCCTGCAGTGACCAAATTAAAGTTCAAAAACTGTATGTCTAATATAGCTAGAGGGATGAGGAAGAACTTCCTTCAGCTTAATTCCATCAAAACAGAGATACTGCTGTTTGGTAAAGCTGAGGAACTGTGGACCCCAGATTGGTGGCCACCAGAACTAGGTAAGGCACCCTCCCCTAAAAGTTGGGCTAAGAATCTAGGCATTAGAATTGATTATAAATTGTCTAACGAGGAACAGGTGAAGACATTGTCTGTCACCTGCTTTGGAACAATAAGGATGCTTAGAGAGATCTTCCCTTGGATCCCGTTCACTGCAAGAAAAACCCTTATTCAGTCGCTCTTAGTTAGTCGACTGGATTGTGGTAACTCTTTGCTGGTTGGAATAAGGGAAGACCTATTATCTAAATTGCAGGTAATTCAAAACACAGCAGCCCGCCTTGCCCTCAATAAAACGGCTCACATCCCCTCTTTATCTCTCCTATGTCAACTACACTGGCTTCCGATAAGGAAACGAGCTATCTTCAAGCTTTTATTTACGGTCTTTAAGTCTCTCAAGGGGACGGGCCCTGCTTATCTTAAGAAGAAACTTGAACTGTATCTACCCATGCGTCAGCTGAGATCTAGCAATCGCAATCTGCTCTGCACACAGAGAATCAGGAAGGCCAAAATGGGTGGTCGGGCCTTTTCTCATCTAGCCCCCAGCTACTGGAACAGTCTCCCTGAGGAGATTTGTGCCTGCGCCAACCTGTCTCGATTGAAGAAAATGCTTAAGACCTGGCTGTTTTAGGATTATACTGCTCATTGGGTGTCCGCTCCTCAGGCGCTGAGAGATCCCCCTGGGGATGATTTGTCGCGCCATACAAATAAATATAATAATATAATAATAATAATGCAGTCCGCCAATTCCTCCCAGGCTTGGGCCATGTTCAATGACCTGGGCCATGTTCAATGACCTGCGCCCTGTCTAGCCTCCCGGTGCAGCTCCGGACTCTCATACCCTGTCCATCTCCCAAACCCTTGTCTCCATGTCTCTATTCAGGGCCACTTGCAACCTTACCATTTCTGATGCTTTCCTTTATCACCAGGATAAAGGCGTAGGGCCATATGTACGTAGCCGAATACCGGTCGGTAACGGCCAATTTTCGGTAATTATACCGTTACCGACCGGTATTTAGGCTTTTGACATGTAGGGGGCTCATTTCTGTATTCGGTAATTTACCGAATCGGTAAAATTACAGAATCGGTAATTTTACCGATTCGGTAAATACCAAATACAGAAATGAGATGTAGGGGGAGTGTGTGGTGGGTGTGGGGAGTCGTTATTTACCACCAACTGTAAGTTGGTGGTAAATGACAAATGACTCAGTAAATGCATTTTTTAGCCCTTAGATGTGTGCAATGTGGCAGACACACATGCCCTCAGGGCATGTATGTGTGCCACATGTGCACACATGCAGAAATCAGGGGTGCAACAGGGTGTCAATGTTCCTGCCACCCTTGATTAAGCTCCCCCCATTACCGATTCGGTATTTACCGATTCGGTAATGGTAACTGGCTTCCCATTGATTCCTATGGGCCTCCTGGCCCATAGGAATCAATGAGATACAGGTTGCCATTACCGAATCGGTAAATACCGACTGTAAAATAGCGACACTTACCGATTCGGTATTTTTTTTCCTACATTACATTTACCGATTCATAAATACCGAATCGGTAACATTCGGTATTTATGAAGTGGTAAATGTAATTTACCTACATAAGGCCCTAAATCTAGAAACCTATTTGTGATCTTGGTCTTTGCAGTATGTGAAAACCAACTTAATAAGCAGTGCCCTGGTGTGCAGTGGAGCTCCCTTGCAGTGATTTCAGCCACTGTGTCCGTTATGATGACCCGATAATCAGTAATTAACGGGCAACTCCATCGTATATGTAGGAGCTCTGCTCCCACCTTTCCGCACCTTGGGCATGCTGCATCTGCAGTGTTAAAATACCTATTTACTTTCCCTGGGGGGAGGTACTCTATGTGCAGAACAACTTAAATTGTGCTTTCCTCGAGGCTTTGGGGATCCCTTCCAATATAGCCGTCCAGTCCTCGTCCGGGATGGCGGCCTCCAGGTCCTCCTCCCATCTGGTCCGTAAAGTGGTTAGGGGCAGCAGTATATCTCCCCTTTTAACCCTACATAAGCAGGGGACAGCTTTGAATGTTCCAGGGGACATGATCATGCATTGACAACAAGTGCTTTGATATCTGGGGCCGCTTCCCAGTGGCTGCAGATCGCGGGCGTCACTGCACCATGTAATAAGAAGTGAACCCGAGGCAAATTATACGGCAAGCTGAACTCATCAAATGGGAGTAGTGCCCTTTCTCGGAACAAGTATCCCACCTTGAATGCTCCTGCAGCCATCAGTGGCAGCCGCCGCACAACTAAAGTAGGGGTGTGGAAGCGGGGAGAGGAGGGGAGATTGAGGATAAAAATAAGATATAAAATAAAACTTACCTCTGGCGGCCCGATGCCGACCACTCCTGCCTGTCATGGCCCTGCCCCACCTCAAACGCATCCACCATTACCCAGAGCCCCTCTCAGAAAATAAAATTGTATTATTGTTTAAATGTCGTTTTATTTTTCTGTGACAGACTCTGACCAGTGGGGGTGACACTCCTCTGCCATTACGGAGGAGCCACCCCTGGCAGCCATCTAAATCAAGTCAAGTCAAAAAGTAACGTTTATTTAGACCATTGGTCCTTAAACAACAGAAAAACTTGACATTTTGTATAAATATTCTAAAAACATTACAAATTCATCAACCAACATTGTTACAGAAGCCTGATTTCCAAGTACTTCCTCTAAATTTTACACGCTACTCCATGTGTAAGTCCTAAACACACCTGTATATAAACATAAATAATTTTAAGAGAAGTAAAATTCCAATTCTAACAAGTTTATAAAAGGTAATTAACCAGTATAAATTTTCCTAAAATCCTTATCCATCATAATCTCTAATCTAGTTTATAGCCGACTATTTCCTATTCCATATAAAGCCTTCATGAACTTCTCAATGGCTATTGTAATTTCGAGGTTTGGCATATCTGTGAGGAGTTGAGTTGCTTGTGTGCTCAGCCTCACCATCCAATTCATGAGGCTGCGTCATTATCCTCCATGTGGTAATTCCTCCAGCATCCTCATGGGCATGTCAAGTGCGTACGGAACCCATTGCCAGGTCTTTTGCAAACATCGAACCCAACAGTGCATTAGCATGTGGAATTCATTGGTGTCGTTCCGGAAAGGGCCTCCCAGACTCAGTAATACTCTGATGTAAATGTAAATGTAGTGCATTTATATAGCGCTCCGCACACCCCCGAAAGGGTCTCTCAGGCGCTGTGCACATATCGCTGTGGAACCCTTCCTGGCCTTTCCCTGTGAAGTGCCCACTCCTGGGCACCCCCAAGGTGAAGCCAGGCATCCTAGCGCTTTTGGGGCCGTTGTGGAGATTAAGCAAGCTATTGCCCAGAGTTGCTGAGTGGGACCCATGATTAGAATAGGCACCGAGGCGAGAATTATCGGGTCCGGGGAAATTGAGCCCAAGACCCGCCAAGGCAGGAATTGAACCCTGGTCCGTGCCAGACCTCTGCATCAGGGTCTGCCGCTCTAATCATTGAGTCAAACTTCTCCACTGGTAGAGACTAGGAATATGGTGTGCCAGCACTCTTCCTTGCATCATCCTACCAGCCAGCCATTGTGGTAGGCATTGAAGCAGCAATGCAAGGTAGTAAGACTCAAGGTGAGGGACAGCCATTCCTGCTTCCCCTACCGGTCTCTGCAAAGTGGCCCTTGCCACCCGTCTACGACACGAGTACCGCAGGAAACTAAGGATAAGTGTGTCAAGCTCTCTGAATAGAACCAGGGAGTCCAAACTGGGAGTACCACAAAGAAATACAATAAGCGGACACTTCAATTATTTTACACTTTCCACTATTTATAAACACTTTTATAACCACTTTTGTAATTTGCCACTCTGCGTCTGGACGACCTGTGTGCTGGTATGCCAGGCCGTGTGCTCCCTCCTGCTTTTGTGAGTATCTCCTTGACAGAGGCGCAACTAGAGCCACATTTCTGGGGGGCTAAGAAAAAATTTCGGGGGGGGCTGAATCTTTTAAGCCATAGGCAGAGTGGAGCTGCAGGGGCTCTTAGAAGGGGTGAAACACCAGTGACGCCTCATTAACATGCAAATGGTCTTTTAAAGACATGTGAAGTGCTCAGGTGGGGCTGTGTGTGTGCCCGCGAAGCGTTCTCATCCCGGGCTGCCACACACGAGGCGGGGGGGGGGGGGGGGGACGGGTTTGGCTGAAGCCCTGTGAGTCCAATGGGTGTTGCGCGCCTGCTCCCTGTTGAGGTATTGGGCTGACTAGCTCATTGGGATGCACCTGACTTCTGGGTGTGGCACAGACACCTGAGAAGTCTGTGAACAGCATCGCCAACACCCCAAAGTTATGGTGTTACTCTTACCTGAAGAAGAACAAATATCCTGAAACACTTGTCTAGAGAAAGACAGCAATTGCTGCACAAACAAGGCTGAATACTAAAAAAATTCAATACAATAAAATTTGTCATGTACTACATTTACCGCAATGCATTTGGGCGAATTGTTTGCCTCGTACCAGGCAGTGTGCTCCCACCCAACTTCTGTGTGCACTTTTGTAAATAATCCATGAGCCAATTCCTCTCTCAATGACATGCTTCCGTGGGCAGAAAGCCGTGTGATGACCAAAGACTGAAATATGGCATCAGCACCGCACACATTGTACATGGGGCAGGTGCTAACGTTTTCAGACCACCAAAACCTAGCATTTCATGACCAGTCACCAGCGCATTGTATGCTTGTGACAACACCAAGAGTGCTCATAGAACCCATCGAGTCTAATGGAATGTAATTACGTTATGAATTCAATAAAATAATGTTCGTTCAAAGCCACATAAGAGATAGGAAATGATGTTTACTTTCCCAGTACGGTTCCGCATTAGGAGCCATAACCCACCGAGCTAGGCTGGCAGTAAAAGCTCTGGATTTGATGAAACAACGTCAAAGCTCCAGGAGCCACAAGGGGAGCCTTCTCGTGTGCAGCCTGGAGAAATCACCCAGCGAGGGTGCAGTACACAACCGAGCGAAAGTACAAACATGTCTGAACCTTCCTGAGAACCCGAAGAGCGCCAGAGGCAGAGAGAGGTTCTTTTAAGATTCATGAAATAACCGGTGAGGAGCAGGCAAGCCTGAGACATGCCCGACTGTGCTGCAGTGGCCATGCAGTGCGGGCAGCTCGGAGGGACAGGGCAAATGAAGGAAGCTGCTTTCAGCCCCTCCCTGGCACCATAGTTAAACATGCTATCATGCATTTTTAGTGCACAGCATAAAGTGCTCCCTCCGGCTGCCTTATATTGGACAGAGAGGGTTAAAAATGAATCGTCGTTTCAACAGATTCGAAGAGATTTAAATCGGAAAAAGAGTGTTGGGTTCATCCACGCTGACAATTTACACGTGTGCCCCAGACCTTTCATATTTCTCTCAGCTGATTTCTCCTCTTCTGCTCATGTTGGGAAGGAATGCTATACTTTTTATCGTTCTATCTGTGGAAAAAACCCTTTTGATGTTTTTTCCTTAGCTCCCTTTTATAAGCTTTTTAGGTCTCGCCTGACCCAGCGCATGCGCTGGTCTGGCGAGACTTATTGAGAGGGCTCCAAAAAGTGCTACCAGGCCAGCCTAGAGCTACAGTGCACGTGCGCGCGCGCGTCGCTTTACCGCGAGTACTTTCACTTTCGCGGCCGCACGGCCACTTAGATGTTTGATGGTGATCGCGATCAGTTTCACTTTCGCGCCGCACGCCCGCTTTGCATAGCCAATAGGTCCCGCTTTTGGGACCTTATAAGTATTTAGTTATGCAACTGTTGCATAGCTAAACACTGATAAGGTCCCAAAGGCGAGACCTATTGGCTATGCCAATGCTTGTATTTCATGTCACCTAGTTTTAAAGTGCACTTGCTCGGGAATATGCTATTTTATTCTACAGCGTTAAAACCCCTAGCACATTGACTCCATGTATTTATCTCTCCACTCACTACTATCTTCCTGGCTTCTTGAAGGAGGGCCTTTAGATTGGCCGCAGAGTAAAACAATTATACATTGATCAACGTAGGGACAAGGTACTGCCAAGAATCCTCGAGGTGTGGTAAATATTTTAATTACCTGTACTATTTTTTTATGCGGTAAAGTCTTAGTAAGAATAACTCAGTAAAAATAAGAGGCAGAATCCGTGGTATTAGAGGTTCTGAAAGGCTTTATTCCTTACAAAGGAATTATGGTTCGAACCAGGCAATCAAATTCCATCACCACGAAGGTTCAGGAAGGGATAGGCCATACATTATTGACAGGTAAAGATATTTATATGAAAAGCATTACATTAAGACAGATGCAGGAGGCGTAACAGCTGATAATACAGATAAGAATACACATACGTAATGAAAAGAGGCGTAATAGTAGGTGTATACTAGAAACGTCATTAAACATGATGTCACAGGTGGGTGGATCCATAAGAGAATCCTACAATGTCAGCAGAAATACTTGGCAGAGATGCGCGCGCAGCCGCATGACGTGTGATTGACGTGCAACTAGAGGGTGAAGGGGACTTGACATTTAGCTCTACATGTGGAGACAGAAGTCTGGGGGGTCAGGTCAACCTAATCCCAAATCATATCTAATATCTTATGTTTAAAGAACTGTATTATCCAAAAGGAAAGATCTCTCGGACGGAATCTATTCTATACTGACTGTTAGTGCATGTACAAGCGTCTAAGTGTCTACATGAGATGCGAGGGGGCAGGAATCTTCCATGGTAACAGGGGCTATGAATTACTTGCATGAAGACAGTGAGGCCGGGCCCTTTGCTCGGCAGCTGGAAGAATGTTTACCTAAACTACTAGACAGGAATGCATTGGATGAGGAGCGGAGCAGATAATCTTGAAGGTGAAATACAGTTTTTGGCAGGCAACAGGCCGGATCAGGCACCGTTAGCCGCGCAGGGAGTAGGACAAAGTTCATGGATACAGATGCGAGCTCAGACTGGAGCTTTCAGAGACAGAAGGCAGAAAAAGGCTTGATGGCAGAATTCAGGGCCTACTCGCCTGAACTGTAAAATGTGGAAAGTGAACCACATAAAGTCGGTGGCCTTTCATACTTAGGAACGGAATATCCGACCCATTCATGGCGGATCTGAAAGAGGACATGTTGACGGTGGACGCACATGTATTTGCGTCTTCATAGCTGGAACTGGAGGGAACATACATGTACTTGTAGCATGTACATGGAGCCGTTGGGGTCTAAGATAGGGGACATAACTGATCATAAAATTCATATTTCCTCATTCCCTCCTTGTCCCCTACGGACCCTTCATGAGATATCGATCTTCATCAATCCATCAATCTGTTCATATAGCATCATTTGTTCTTCTTTCTTTTTCCGGGATTTTGAGCGAAAACTTGAAGGCGGGATACACGATGTGGCACACAGACCACAAATCGCTGGCCCACATTGTAGACATAAGCAGCAACTGAATAGTATGAGAAAGCCAATACCTAGGAAAGATAGGATCCTCCATCCCCAGGCTGACAACACGCTCCAGAACCAACCGGACCAAGTCCAGGTGCCTGGATTCTGGTGTATCTGGCTTACAATCTTATGAAGGCGAGTTATGGCTTTATATACTGACGGCGCGTTTTCTGGTATGAAAACACAGCAACTTGATCCAATGACCCTACAAGCTCCGCCCCTATCGGCCAGGATGACGTCAAGGACAAGACGATTTTGAAGAACAACAATCCGCATCGCAGACTGCTCCTCTGTTAAGTTGCCTAAGGCGGAAGTAGTTTCATTCACTACTGCTTCAAGAGTTCTAGTTAATCTACGTATCAGTTTACTATTAGTGACTGTACCTATGTAGGGAAAGAAACCTTTATTGAAATCTGTGTATTGCTCCCATGCCGTTTCAGTGTAATCGACAATCGGGAGATCTCTCTGTTGTCTATTGTGTACTAAATGGGTATTTCTGTGATAATCAGGAGGGGCTAGGAAAACAGGCGGCAGAAGGAATGCAATGTAACAGGTACCATCCCAATCTAGAGGTAAACGTATGTATGCGGTCTGGCCACATATGAAGTAGGAATGACGGGAAGCTCTAAATGTAGATTTGCCTTGATCACTGAATTCTATTACAGTGGTACATTTACTATGGCCCATGTGTATTGAACCATTCTTTCTTACACATAATTAACCTTAGAAATACTGACATAGCGGGCAAGATTGGTGTAGCTTCGGATTCAACATTCAGAATCATGAGGTTAAGTGTAAAGTTACCTAATCCATATACTTCATTTTCTAGATCAGTTCCTGTTCTTTTGGGAAGTCCCTCCTTGTTAGGGTAGCAGACTTTAAGTAAAACTAGGTTCAGGTTTCCCCATACCCAGTTGTCTTGATAAACTACTGAATTTGAATCTAGAGAATTAATCAAACTAAACCATGCTCCACAGGAGCCATTGTGTGTGAACGGATACGGAAAGAGAGGCAGAACTCCCTTGTAGTTCTGATAGGGAGGGAGTCGGCCACATATCCAACAATTTGTAGCATTGCTGGTCTGATGGGAATGATGTAACATACTAATGAAAGTTTTGTTGCGCAGCGCAAATCTATAGGACAACTCATGCGGGGGTAATTCACTAAAAGAATGTTCAGCAGTAGCATTGTAAGCATGCTTAGAAATAGGGTAATACATATGTAGCAATACACTGGTAATAATAATCAGAAGACTTAGAAAAAACAAAATTAATAATGTCACTATGCAGTGACTACGAAGTGATTTACAGTACGCCTGTTTCTTGAACTGTTTCTGTCTATTTCTCTCTCTATTTCGGTCTAGAGGATACATGTCAGAGACAAATTCAACCGATTCACCTTGGAGAGGACTTAAACAATCAAATTGTCTGACTTGCTAGACCTTAGTTTCAGTTTATAATTTTCACTCTCCGTCTTTTCAACCAGGGGGAGTTTTAAATCAGTCTGTGAGGGAATGCAGGGCTGAGGATTCACGTCTGACGGTAGTCCATAAAATTTCTTTATATGGCTCGAATGCAACCACCCTTTACGTCCCTCAATCTTCACGGCTGTCCTTGTGGTCAATAAGACGAGCTTCGGCGACTGCCACCGAGGCTCCAGCTGACTCCTCCTGTCAAAGTTCCTCACAAGCACGAGGTCCCCCGGAACCACATCATGGGGCTTCACCTCAGTGTTATCGGGAAAGGCTGCAGCTACCTGTGAACGACAAGATTGTAGTGCAGACATCAAGGAAGCCAGGTAATCTGTCAGCATATTACAGTCACCATCAGTGATTTTACGAGGTATAGGCGTCCCCCACATATTTGGTGGTCTACCGAAGATCACCTCATACGGGGATAGCCCTGTTCCAGAATGTGCTACCATTCTCATGTAAAAGAGCGCAACTGGTAAGGCTACTATCCAGTCGACACCTTTTTCTCTACATACTTTGGACAGTCTTATTTTCAGAGTTTGATTATGACGTTTCACGAGACCTGCTGCCTCGGGATGTCGGACACAGTGGAATTTCCATTGATAGCCTAACAGAAGTGAAACGTGTTTCATTAGCTCGGATGAGAACGGCTGGCCGTTATCTGAGTACACGACACGTGGCAAACCATACCGTGGGAAGAATTCTCGAACTAACTGTTTGGCAGTAGTCGGGGCAGTGTAATCGGAAACCGGGTAGGCTTCTGTCCAACGGGAAAGAGCACAGACAACTACGAGAACATATTTGAATCCTCGACATCGTTCCATCTGGATATAATCCATCTGGAGGACTTCAAAAGGGTGATCGGGAGGTTGAAATCCACCTTGCTCTACGGGAATGCTT
This sequence comes from Triturus cristatus, assembly GCF_964204655.1. Lineage (NCBI taxonomy): Eukaryota > Metazoa > Chordata > Amphibia > Caudata > Salamandridae > Triturus > Triturus cristatus. Next base: position 641,056,472 of record NC_140595.1, read on the forward strand.
TTACCGGGATTGAACTGACAACAAATCATACAGGTACGTACTTTCTGTTTAGCTGCTGCTCGCAAATGTTTGTTGAACCAAATGTGTTGAATGCTATCTAGCATAGCTTTTTCTCCTAGGTGCGCTGGACTATGTATTGTGTTAATGATGACTTGAACCATGGAGTCGGGAAGAAACCATATAGATTTTCCCTTCGTCATCCATCCTTGATCCGTTTGGATCCCTCCTAATTCAGTCCATTTCTTTATTTCTTCTGGTGTAGCATGTGTCTGTATGTCAATTACATCAAGGGCGGGATCCTTAACTGTCATGCAATGTGTTGGTGTCGGAACTATTGTCTTTGTCGTGTCAGTTGTATGAGTCTGATTCTGAGCAGTCTGTTTAGCTGTTCTGTCAGCTAGGTCGTTACCCTGAGAAATGATATCGGTAACTTTCGTATGGGCCTTGCACTTCATAATCGATATTGCAGTAGGTAGATGAATTGCATCTAATAGAGCTTGAATGAGGGGTCCGTGTTGGATGTGGGTACCGTGAGAAGTTAAATAACCTCTCTCTCGCCACAGCACGCCGAAGTCATGGACGACTCCGAATGCATAACGTGAATCTGTGTATATGTTGACTTTCTTATTTGTGGCTTGAATACAGGCTTGTGTCAGAGCGATGAGCTCTGCTGCTTGAGCTGACAAAGTGTTAATACAATTTGTTTCGATGACTTCAGTGTCTGTTGTGACTGCATAAGCGGCCACTAACTCTCCTGTATTCGTTCTCATGCATGAACCATCTACATACAATGTCAGGTCTGGATCTGGTAGTGGAATATCTGTCAAGTCTTGTCTGGGTTTCGTCGTGATAGTAATGACTTCAATACAATCATGTGCTAATGGGTCTGTTCCACTTACTGGCAAAAGTGTGGCAGGATTTCATGTACTACAACGTCTGATTTCTATGTGTGGCTGGAACAATGTCAATTCATAACCGGTAAGTCTTGCTATAGTCAAGTGTTGTGTTTGCGTTCGGTTCAAGAGAACCTCTACTGCGTGTGGTACTTGTACTGTCAATTGATGTCCTAATACTATGGCATCGCTTTGTCTGATCGCTAGAGCTGTTGCTGCCACTGATTTCAGGCACGCAGGAAGAGCCTGAGCTACGGGATCTAATGTACTAGAAAAATAAGCACATGGTTTGTGTGATCCTGCTTGTTCCTGAGTGAGTACTGACAAGGCAGTACCTTCGCGTTCTGTAACAAAAAGTGTAAAATGTTTACTGTAACATGGTGTTGCTAAAACAGGTGCTTGACATAAAGCTTTCTTTAAGCTTTCAAAAGCTTGTGTATGTTCTTGAGTCCAAGGGAGGACAGTCGATGTGGCTGCCTCCTGTGTTGTCAACTGAATGAGTGGTTTTGCTAGAAATGCGTATTGAGGGATCCACTGCCTACAGTACGAAGTGAGGCCTATAAAAGCCCGCACCTCCTTTTGTGTCTTGGGTGGTGGCATGTTAACAATTAACTGGATGCGGTCGGGTGTAAGCTGTCTTCCCTCCTTGGACAGCAAGTGCCCAAGGTAAACAACTTGCTGGACACAGAATTGCAGCTTAGAAGGGGACACCTTGTGCCCCTTGTCGGCTAGAAATTGTAAAACCGTCAGTGATGCTTTTTCACACTCAGGTTCGCTTCGGGCGGTGATCAGCAGATCATCGACATACTGAAGCAAGGCAGTGTTAGCTGGCATGTGGATACTGTCAAGTTCTCGTTTCAGTGCTTGGCTATAGATGCTGGGGCTTTCTATGAATCCTTGAGGTGCGCGTGTGAATTTAAAACTTCGTCCATTTAAACTGAATCCGAACAAGTATTGACTTTCCGGATCGATTGGGACGCTAAAGAAGGCATTCTTGAGATCAATTACAGTAAAGAACGTTGCTTCTGAATCAATAGCTGTTAGTAATGAAGAGATATCTGGGACCACGGGGTATTGTGGCACAATGCATTTATTCAATTAGCGCAGATCAATAACTAATCGATATACTGGCGGTGCTTTTGGATCCGTTCTTTTAAGAATCGGAATTATCGGGGAATTACATACATTGGAGTCGGTTTCCACGACCACTCCTTGGGCAATAAGCTCGTCAATGATTTGCAGCAAAGCCACTACAGCATCTGGGGGTAACTTGTATTGTCGTATTCGTGGTAGTACCACTCCTGTTTTGAGTGTGACTCGATATGGTGTAATCTGCATGCAACCAACATCAGTAGGGCCTTGTGCCCATAAATGTGTAGGTAAATTCTGTAACCGGTGATCCATGTCTCTGGACATATAGTGACCTTTAAAGTCACGCAAAAATAATCGTACTCCTTCCGGAGAACAACATATAATGGCTCCTAGAGCTTTCAGTGTTTTTATGCCTAACAAGTTTTCTGGACATGATTTAGTAAGCAATAAATCTGTAGTTCGTGTCAATGGACCAACCGTAAGTGGAAGAGGTAGTGATACTTCATTAATAATAGGCTTTCCTGAGAATCCAAGGGAAATATTCTGTGAGCCTGAGAGGGGTGCCCCTGGAACTTCGCTGTGACTTATAGTTGTTCTGCTTGCCCCTGTATCAAGTAAAAACTTTCTGTCTTTCCCTAATATTTCACTATGTACATAAGGTCCCTCTTGATCTACAGGAACCTCGATAAGGGGTAAGCCAACTTCCCTCTCTAGGCTATTTCATGTGTATCGCTGATAATCGGGATAATCAGCTTGTGCATACTGGTACATCTGTTGCGTCGTTGCTTGTGTGGCAGCAATAGGCTGCGGCTGTGATGTTGCTACGGTCTGTTGTTGTGGAACTGGCATAGATTGCACATGCTGAGGTACTTGTTGTGGGATCTGATCCTGTCTAGGCGGACGTGGTCTCTCCTTGGTTTTACCCGTAGAGATATTATGTTTCAGAACTGCACAATCGTGTATATAATGACCTGGCTGTTTGCAATAGTTGCATGTCCCTTTTACAGGACCTGCTGAATCACTGGACTGTGTCGTACCCTTTCTGTGACCGTCAGCTGGAACTGACTGAGCAACAAGCATTTTCATTTTCGTGTCTTTCATACGTCTTTGTTCATGTTCTTGTTCTTCTCTAATTCTATTGTGGTGATATTGTAACATTTGTAACATCTGTGACGGGGTGTTACCTTGCCAGGTACTCTCGAATTTCAATACTCTATTCCTAACTTGGGGCAGGGAATTCTCAACTAATTTTGTCACAAACAGATGTGGATACGACTCGCTATTTGCTTTTATGCCACTATTAATACCAAAACATTTTTCAAATCGGGAATAGAAGTCACTAGTGTCTTCATCTTGTTTTTGTTTACAGGCTGAAATTGCACCCCAGTCTTCCTTTTTCGTAGTTAATAAGCGTGGCAGTACCTGCACTAGTAATCCTGGTAGTGCTGTAGTCTTTTCCCCAAGCCCTGAACCTGCAGCTCGGGCCTTTTCTTCGTTTTCTAACGCTGTCCAATCTATCTTTTGGTCTCCCACCTCCCATTCCTTTTCTTTGAGTTTCTCGTAAATACCAGCAGGCATTAATACTTTTAATATTTTCATAATGTCATGGTAGGTATACTCTCCCATGAGTAACATGTCTTTTATCTCACGGTGGAAACCTGCTGGATCTTTATCATGGCTAGGTACTACTTTCTTCATTTCTAATAATTCAATTTTAGTTATGGGCGTGTACACAAACACGCGTTTAAAATTATTGTCGTCACCTTTAATTGGGTGCACTTCACGTAAGGGATTCTGTCTATCTATGTGATACATTTTTCTTCCCATAGTGGGAACTGGAACATGTTCTGGGCATACGAAGACAATGTACTGGTTTCGATATTCTAGAATTTCTTTAATTAAATCAGTACCTGAACCTCTCCATTTATTCGTGAGTAATTCTATCAGTATATCAGGTAGGGGACCAGGATCGGAGTGTTGGCTTTTATATAATATAAGGAGGTGTTGAATCATGTATATACCAGCTAATCGTTGTTCGTCTGGGTTAAGATTCAAAAACGTGTGTGCTAGCGCATCATCACTGTATTTTCCGGGACTGTCAGCCCATTGTACTGCTGACCTGGCTAATTCTTGTTCATCCTCGTCGTATACGTAGTGATGACAGTAGCATTCTGTCCTGTCTACCGGGCACTGGATCATATCTACAATCCACTAGATGTTCTTTAAACATGTCGGAAGTTGCTAGTTGGGGTGTACGTTGGTATGCTAAATCTCTAAGAGATAATTTATTTCCTCGCGGCGGCGTGGCAAAAATGTCTGTCGTACCTCCTGTTGCACCGTCTGAGGTGCTAGGCACGAAAGGATTTGTTGGATGTAAGATAGAAACTGTAGATGTAGGAAAAGCGGTAGAAACAGACGGACCTGTTGGAATGTGCGGAGAAGTTTGTTGTTGCGGAGGTGGGGGCAGATGATCTTGGCGTTGAACACCATCGACAGGCGGTGTGTGTGGCGGAGCATTAACATATTCGGGGGCTACATCGTCTAAATAGGAAGAAAGGAAAATATCTTTAGCGGTCTTGGGATGTGCCTTTGTCGGGAGTAATGGAGGTGGCAGATCTTTTGGTATTTCCGGGGTGGCCTTAGGTAAACCCTCGGCCAGAAGAGGATACATACCATTCATAAGAGTGTTTCGTTGTCTGTCTACTTGTTCTGCTTTTAGTCTGGTACCTTCCTCAATTAATATATTTTCTCGGGCTTTATTTGAATTCTCCCTACTTTTCTCTTCCTGTCTGAGCGCTTTTTCTGTACGTCTATGTTATTCTTTACGCCATAATTCGATGGCATCTTTCTGTGACTGTCTGGCTTTCTTTTTCCATAATTCTTCTTCTACTCTCATGATGCAATCTGCATCCCATGTCCCAGCTGCGGGCCACCTCTGACTTTCTGGTAAATCCTTGGTGTAGTCCACCCATAAATCAAGAAATAATACGGCATCTAGGCCATGCTTATGGTACATAAAATACCCTGGAGTGTCCCTAGGTGGAATGGGAACAGCTTCTTCGAGTACCCCTTTTCTAGTTTTGATCTGTCTTAATTTTGAAAAGAGCGGCATCTTTAAACCTTGCTACTTAATTTTGAACACAATTTAATACAATAAACACAATAATGAACACTCATTCACACCACAATTTTTAAAACATATTAAAACATTTAACATTTAACATTTAACGAACAATGATGATTAGAAGAAAACTAGTTACTGACATAATACTAACACTAGATAATACTGGATTATATACAAGACATACTAGATATACTGCTAAACAGTACAGATACACTGCTGAAACAGTGCAGACCGGATTTGTGTACCCAAACCCGTCTTGACCGGCACAAACTAATGTGCACGTCTAAATGCCTCCCCGGCAACGGTACTCACCGGGTAGCACGGAACGGAAGGCCTCGGAACTGAACTGGACTGGACCGGACTCGACTCGACACGGAACTTCGGAACCTGGTGGGCCTCTGTATACCTCGGATCTTGCTCTCTCAGCTAGGCTCTGGTCGGGATACTTCGCACTTCTCACCGCCTCGTCTGGGTGTTGATCGCAGCCTCAGTCACCCCCGCTTGGCCGGAGGGAGATACAGGAAATCCTGCGGGTACGCGTTGTTGTCCGTCCAGCTGTGGCAGGAGACCGGGCCTGCAACGCACCTCCGGCGCGTGAGATGAGAAAGTGTCCCTATTCGGGCGCCAATTTATGTGGTAAATATTTTAATTACCTGTACTATTTTTTTATGCGGTAAAGTCTTAGTAAGAATAACTCAGTAAAAATAAGAGGCAGAATCCGTGGTATTAGAGGTTCTGAAAGGCTTTATTCCTTACAAAGGAATTATGGTTCGAACCAGGCAATCAAATTCCATCACCACGAAGGTTCAGGAAGGGATAGGCCATACATTATTGACAGGTAAAGATATTTATATGAAAAGCATTACATTAAGACAGATGCAGGAGGCGTAACAGCTGAAAATACAGATAAGAATACACATACGTAATGAAAAGAGGCGTAATAGTAGGTGTATACTAGAAACGTCATTAAACATGATGTCACAGGTGGGTGGATCCATAAGAGAATCCTACAATGCCAGCAGAAATACTTGGCAGAGATGCGCGCGCAGCCGCATGACGTGTGATTGACGTGCAACTAGAGGGTGAAGGGGACTTGACATTTAGCTCTACATGTGGAGACAGAAGTCTGGGGGGTCAGGTCAACCTAATCCCAAATCATATCTAATATCTTATGTTTAAAGAACTGTATTATCCAAAAGGAAAGGTCTCTCGGACGGAATCTATTCTATACTGACTGTTAGTGCATGTACAAGCGTCTAAGTGTCTACATGAGATGCGAGGGGGCAGGAATCTTCCATGGTAACAGGGGCTATGAATTACTTGCATGAAGACAGTGAGGCCGGGCCCTTTGCTCGGCAGCTGGAAGAATGTTTACCTAAACTACTAGACAGGAATGCATTGGATGAGGAGTGGAGCAGATAATCTTGAAGGTGAAATACAGTTTTTGGCAGGCAACAGGCCGGATCAGGCACCGTTAGCCGCGCAGGGAGTAGGACAAAGTTCATGGATACAGATGCGAGCTCAGACTGGAGCTTTCAGAGACAGAAGGCAGAAAAAGGCTTGATGGCAGAATTCAGGGCCTACTCGCCTGAACTGTAAAATGTGGAAAGTGAACCACATAAAGTCGGTGGCCTTTCATACTTAGGAACGGAATATCCGACCCATTCATGGCGGATCTGAAAGAGGACATGTTGACGGTGGACGCACATGTATTTGCGTCTTCATAGCTGGAACTGGAGGGAACATACATGTACTTGTAGCATGTACATGGAGCCGTTGGGGTCTAAGATAGGGGACATAACTGATCATAAAATTCATATTTCCTCAGAGGATATAGTTAAAACAAGAATTGGCATAGCCAATAGGTCTCGCCTTTGGGACCTTATAAGTGTTTAGCCATGCAACAGTTGCATAACTAAATACTTATAAGGTTCCAAAAGCGAGACCTGTTGGCTATGCCACGCGGCCGTGCGGGCGCGAAAGTGATCGCGATCAAACATCAAAGCGGCCGCGAAAGTGAAAGTAATCGCGGTAAAGCACGGCGCGCGCGCGCCCGCGCACATGCACTGTAGCTCTAGGCTGGCCTGGTAGCACTTTTTGGAGCCCTCTCAATAAGTCTCGCCAGACTAGCGCATGCGCTGGGTCAGGCGAGACCTAAAAAAGAGAAAAGGGACATTCTACTTATGCGGCTCTCATGGGCGTGCCGTTTATCTAGTGATGATTCTTGTTGAGCTAACAGAAAAGGGGGAATGTGCAGGGTACAAGGGGGAATACTTCTTTATCCATCTTTCTACTTAACTGTTCTGTGGTATTTATGAAAAAGACAATCAGTTAGCTTGTTGAATGTTTGATTCAGAACTCTGTGTGCCCTAGGCTGACCACCTCACTCCATGCCATGAGAGACACCGTTTCCAGTCGTGGGAGTTTGTGTGACAACCTAAAGCATTCTGGGTGTTGTAGTCTTGGTTTTAGTGCATTGCCCAATTTAGATTAACACAAACGGGAGTAATTACTTGCAGGTCAAAGGTCCTGGACTGGAAATAGTGTCCATAATGAGTGAGGTGGTCACATTTAGGTCCTGAATCTCCTCCTTCTGTAGTGGTACGAATAATGTAGCTACATGCAGCCTAATTAATACTGCTTATATCTTCCTGTTTTTGTGCTCCCGACGTGTTTTAAAACATAGAGAATGGATGTGGGACCAATCCACGAGGAGACGTTAATAACTTAAATCATTGGGTGAGGAAGAATAGCTTGTTGTTTTACAGGGACTGGATGAAGTGCAGGTTAGCAGGTTGGGGCAGCAGAGAGATTTCACTTTTGTCAGGAATCCCCGGCAGTGATCTCAGGAGAAGGCAATATATGAATGAATGTGAATGCCAGAGAGGTACATATGTGAATGAGTTGCAGATGCTATAGAACAATACCCCAATGTGTGCACTCACATCTACATCAACATGCAGCAGTATGAGCGTCTATTCTCTTCAATAGTCCACAAACAAAATGTAGGAGAACTGATAGTAAGTAGGTGAATTTAGTTGGCCTTCTCCTTGGTCTTATCACATTACAGTACGATTTCCCACACAGCCATAGATAAAACAGTAATAGAAAGGGAGGGTGAGAGGCAAGACATCTTGCCACCAAACGGAAAAGAAATGAAAGGAATTTGTGGCCAAATGGAGCTGTACATTATGCCCAACAACTAGGTTACAGAAACTAATGCAGCATGGGAGATCGGTCACCCAAGAACTGGTACAACCAATCCTGTAATGGTCCCAGAAATGTACTCCCTCCAGTTGGCGAACAAAGTTGTTTGTTTAAGTCCTGAAGACCTAGTTTCACATGGAATGTGCCGTCTACCCCCTCCAAAAGACAAGGAAAAGTAAGGTAACACTCTGATTAAGATCTCAATAAGTTGCAATCAACCTCTGAAAATGTGTATGCTAAAAGGGAGCAGCCACCTTAAGCAAATGAAAGGAGGAAACGGGATAGGTGATGTTGTGCTTCTATGACAAAATATCATAGAACACTATCAAGCATTTTCAAAACACATACATATCCCTAAAGAAATATTGACTAAAAATATTGCAACTTAATACTTAAACAAGAATTACACAAATATTGACTACAGAAATATAGCGATACAAATATCTAAAACACCTAAATATTTAAATAAAAAATACATACACATATCATTATACGCTAAACATAAATAACACTAGTTAATTATTAAAAATTAATTTATTGTTAACTGAAATGTTGTTACCAATAAATAACAAAAAATAAAATAAATGAAACTACGCCAGAATAATAATGCCCTCCACCATTCAAAGAAATCTACACCATGCACAATGAATATGACAACACATACATAGTCTGCACACTTATAATAAACACCCTGTTTCCCTTCTTTTCAAGAGTACCCCCAGTGTTACATACTGAGCAGATCTGTCAAGGGGGATTTGACACCGAAGCAGGATTTAACACTGTAATTTTAAATGGAATGCTTACAACCCCTACCCAATTCACATAGCCTGCAGGAATTTCAGAGTGAAAAGGTAACTTTCTAAAAATTAATTTTCCTTAATATTTATTAAATATCCAACTTCACCATTGAATTAGATTTTTAATAACCATTAAATATAGTTCTGAAATTATTTTTCAAGCTAGTACCCATTCCTGAGATACAGTATTAGGATTTTAATCTGTACTCTGGTTTGTTACATCCTCCACAGTGAAAAACAGTTTTTGGATCACTATAAGGATATGTTAAAATTAAGTTTCTACATGTCCTACTTTTAAATACCTTGCACACTGCCTTGTGGGCCACTTATTAACATTTAAAAGGGAGGTTTTGTTGTGTCAAAAGTTTTTATTTTGGCAGGTTGACCTGCAGTTTTTACACTGCTACAGACTACAATGATAGGCCTTCAACCATGTTTGCATAGCCACTGTTGTCGATGACACAATAGGAGCTGCAGCCCAGTACTGGCATTTAACTTCCAATAACTGAGGACATTTTGAGCTATATACTAGGGACTCATGGGCAAGTCAAATATACCAGTTAGGAGTCTGCCAATCTGCCCATGTTAAAGGGGAGAAAACAGGCACTTTACTATATGTTAGCCAGGGTAATGTGCATAGAGTTCTCAAGTCCGCAAAAACATAGGGACCAGCAAAAGGTGAAAAATCCAGGGTGAATATGCAGAAAAGGCAGAATTCCTACAAGCATCATGGCACAGCAAGCAAAAACAAATAATGTAGTGAAGGGTGGCACAACTTCTTCCAAGAGACTTTAGGCCAAAGTCATCCTATGCAATCCTACATTCTACCAATTCCTACAAATGTTAAAAAAGGAACAAAGCTACTAACAACTCAGAATGGACAATCTATAACCAAACCAGAATCTAAAATGTCAAAAGCAAACCAATTAAATGTTCAAAATTCAACAATGTAAATTTCTTAAAATCAAGGTCTGCTATACTTAGACTCCTATAGCAAGAACACTACTCTAAAAACTCCCAAATTATAAACTAAATCTAAAATATAATTTTGAACACAAAACATACAATAATGTGTTCATTCATGAATACTCATAAAAGATATTTTTACTAATCAGGCAAAAATATCCCTTAAACTTCAAACAAAATACGGCCCGACTAAAATGTAAAAATTACAATAACAAATATGAATACTAAATTAATAAAAACCAAACAAATAAAACCTCTTCAATCTGATGCAAAGTACCAAAAGATAAATACAATACATAAACATTATTTAACAGTCAGTCATAATCACATAGTCACTTTATTCGGTTAATTAAAACCATAAAAGTATACTACAAAAAATCTTACAAAAACAACAATAAAACTTATACAAAATTAATTCTATTTACCAATATAGTAACAGTAAGAACTTTAGAACACAATCTTTTTCCACCAATAAAAAAATAAAATATAACATACTTTTTGTAGCTGAAGTCCATGATATTGACGTAATGAACAAAAATAAAAATGCAAAAATGCACAAAAAATAAACTATGCAATGCAAAAAATTATAATCCATGGAGACCATCCAAAACCTGAAAATTAAAATATCAAACAATGCTCCAGGAAAACCAAACAATAAAGGTAATTAAAAATAATATTGAATAATACATATAACCAATCTTGTTTCTTTAAAAAAACGTATTCAAAAAGACGACAAAAGAAAGACCTGTAAAAAACACAAAAAAATACAAACACAACACAAGTAACCCCATAAACATAACTAACTAAATCATAAACACTCTAAATATGGCGTGGCTAAACCAGCCAAGATGGAGACGCGACTTCCTTGCGCTCCAGCAACCAGTCTGAACATCACCTAACATCCTAGCTGGTAACACAGTGGGGAAACCGCTAGTGAGTGTGGCCGCCTCTCCACACCTTGCTTTTTCCCCACTGGAGCTCTAGGTTGACCCTGACAGCGTCTGGGTGCTGGAGACCCATGAACCTTGTGGCGACCGGTGTCAAGGCAGGTGGGTGGCAGTTGCCATTATGGGCTGCGGATGAGAGCAGCACATTCAGCGGAAGTTGGTGACTTCTCAACAGCCTCGGCTCCCTGCTCTGGTCAACAAGCATGCCCCCCGGAGTAGGGGCGAGCACCCTGGGGGTCGGCGTCAAGCGGATGTGGGGGACATCCTACATCATGACCCAACTAACCTGCCTTGGTGCCATCATTGAGGCATGTGGGTAAGTACTGGACCCTCGCCTACCAGCCACAATGGGGCAGACCGGCAAATTTATCAACAGATTGCCTTGGGTGTGAATCATACGCTCCACTTGCTGCAACCTTTGGACTGATGCTGAACACCTGGATCCCAGCCAGATCCTTGCCGGAGCCGCAGGTGAAAGGTGGCAATAATAACCAGTCTTGCCCAGTGACCTCACCCCCCCATATATCCCCAAGTCAGCGCCATAATCGAGGCATGTGGGGGTGACTGCAGTAAAGAAGGTTGGGGGACCCTTGCCTCCATGACGCACCCCCCTCCCCAACACAATGTGACATCATTGAGCCTGCTCCTGCGGTCCTCTGCTGCATCAGCTCGCAACATTCAATTCCTTGCACCAGCACGACAATCGAGGCAAGCAGTGGGCTTCATTAGTGCACAAAAGATCAGTGGGACCTTCACTTTGCTGCCTCGGCCATCATCAGCTGCACACCAGCACCATAATTGAGTTTCGCATGGTGACCTAGCATGCGACAACACTACATGCAGCACGAGGCCTGTGGTTGCCCCAGACCGACACTACAGGCAGTGGGTCCTTCTATGGGACAGGCACCGCATGAGGCTCCTCCCCGAACAACCATGATCCTGACCAGGGGGCCTTCCCCTGTGAGACCTGCTGGTGCTAGGTGCTCCCACCTCCCCTGCTCTCCGGGCCCCCACCCCGGCACCACAATCAAGGTTCATGGGAGACAACAATGACATGAGGTGTGCCGGTGGGGAGCCTGATCCTGTCCTCTGCCACACATCGGGCATCACTTCTATGCCTGGGCCCATGACTGTGTCATCCTGGAGGGCCTAGGGATTCCCTGCACTGCCAGGTTCTTTTCGTAGTTAATTAGTTTAATTTGTTGTATGCGTGCAAGCCCGAAATCGTGGACTGCCCGGCCACGTGGAAATCAATCAAGGAATGTGGGGCGAAACTCCACCCCACTTCGGACGCACAGCGTTCATATGAGCGTTTCAAAAATGCCACAAGTTAATCCAATCTTATCAGAAGGTTCATTTCCATTTAATCCACTTTTTATAAATTGTAACTCCTTTTCATCCAGTCACGTGTTGGACACTATGTTTACATTGAATCCTTAATGCTTGTAGACATGCCAATACAGGCCTTAATCTGCAGCATGGAATGATACATAGGTCCTCCTTGTCAAGTACTTTTCATTACCCAATGCATTTCGGGCCTGGTCTGGCCCTTCGTCAGGGGTTATCTACAAACTAAAACAAATCAATTAACTTCCATCTTTAAGCAACTCTAGTTTGTCTCTATTCATACATTAAAACAGATGAAAAATTGCGATTCAAAACAGGAACGAAAGCAGTCAACAAAATCTTTACGTTACGGGTTTGTGTGGAAAAGGCTATGTAGATGTAACACCAGGGTTAGAGGAGGTTGTTTACCCATTTGCGGGGGAATTGCACAACGAGCTTAATGAGTTGAACTTCTGTTTAATACGGGAGTCACAAGAGTGGGTTTTTACCGAGTTAAATGTACATCATGAATTCTGTGGGTATTACGTTGATTACGGGGTGAACTTTTGTCATAAAATACGCAATTTTTCATCTGTTTTAATGTATGAATAGAGACAAACTAGAGTTGCTTAAAGACGGAAGTTAATTGATTTGTTTTAATTTGTAGATAACCCCTGACGAAGGGCCAGACCAGGCCCGAAATGCATTGGGTAATGAAAAGTACTTGACAAGGAGGACCTATGTATCATTCCATGCTGCAGATTAAGGCCTGTATTGGCATGTCTACAAGCATTAAGGATTCAATGTAAACATAGTGTCCAACACGTGACTGGATGAAAAGGAGTTACGATTTATAAAAAGTGGATTAAATGGAAATAAACCTTCTGATAAGATTTCATTAACTTGTGGCATTTTTGACACGCTCATATGAACGCTGTGCGTCCGAAGTGGGGTGGAGTTTCGCCCCACATTCCTTGATTGATTCCCTGCACTGCAACACCCCTGCAGCTCCCCAAGTGGCACCAAGTAGTGACTCTGGACTTGACGCCAGGTGGCTTCTCTCCCTCCCACATCTTGACTCTCCACCCTGTGGCGCACATGAGACACTTGCTGTGCCCTGAGAACTTAGATAGCCCCTGAAACCTACCCACACTTATGCCCAGCCCCAACCTGAATCAACGGGACACAACCTTGTACCCAGCCAGTGACAACAATGACAGCAACTCCTCTCTCTATTCATGCCACTGAACAAGGGGGTTCCTCCAGCTGACCACAGAGTGACAATCTGAGAGTCCTTCAATCACCACCATCATAAACCAGGCAGCGTCATCCTTCATGTACACACAAAATGGCCTACCCCTAGTTTGGGTTCCCTACAAAATTTCCTCGGGATGCAGCACCAGTGGGGGCATCTCATAAAAGTGACGGACATCCTTCCAGAGTCCCATACACCCCGCTGTTAGGAGATACACTGTCCCTCTCCACGTCGGACGAGCTAGATAGAGTGCGGGTAGCTACATGGCGGCCATGGAGGCCAGATTCGGCTCCCTGACCACGGAACTTAACTTTTTACAAGATGACCATCCAAACTGGCAGCCTAAGTCTCATATGGTGAAATAATGAAAAGTATATTAAATCAAATAATGCTTATATGAAGATGTGAATCTCATGACTTCATCAGGATTCTGTAACGTAGTTCATTCTTAAGCAGTGGAACATTGATTAACTGATAGCTTAGACTTGCTGAAATTCTCATGGGAACTCATGGGAACTCAGAAAGAATGCAACAAGTATAAACTGTTTAGCAACTAACTGATACTTTTAGATTGTACATTGTCAACATCATGAGTTAATCATGCGAACAAAAGAAAAAGCTACAGACCATCGGACGATTGCTTCTCATTGGTCCAGGATGACCTAATACCGAAATGGATTGATACAGTTTTGTGTTTTTATACCAGTGTGTGA